>NC_056725.1:1473547130-1473694630 GCF_019279795.1 Protopterus annectens
CTCATAGAGCTTGGTTCTAGAGTTTGATTCCTAATTGTGGTACCTTCTATGTGGAGTATGTGTGTTCTCACAGTGTCTGCAGAGTTTCTACAGCAAGTGCTCTGATTTCTTCCCACATCCAAAGGATATTCATTTGTTCAATGATTGCATATTTAATGCAAGGCAGGGTAATGGCAAAAACATTCTTTATTTCAGGATTCAATAGGCACAAGGCACAAAAGAGCATTCTGAATGGTGTGCCATTCCATTGTAAGACACACACACACACACACACACACACACACACACACACACACACACACACACACACACACACACACACACACAGTATCATGTGGGATGTGCATCTTCTGCACTTTATATCTGGAGCATGGAGAAAACCAAAGTGAACACCCACATGGGCACAGGGAGAATATGCAGAATCTGTACAGAATACGTCCCAGCCAAGAACTGAACAAGAGACCACAGCACCAAGTAAACACCCACATCGGTACAGAGAGAAAATGCGTAATATGTATAGAATGCATTCCATCCAAGAACTGAATGAGAGACCACAGCACTGAATGAACACCCACATGGGCACAGGGAGAACATGCGGAATCTCTATAGAATGCATTCAAGCCAAGAATTGAACAAGAGACCACAGCACCCAGTGTGTGCCCACATGGGTACAGGGAAAACATGCAGAATGTGTAGAGAATGCATCCCAACCAAGAACTGCACAAGATACAACAACACCTAGTGAACACCTACATGGGCACAGGGAGAACATGCTGAATCTGTGCCAATTGCACCCCAGTTAAGAACTGAACAAGAGACCACAGCACCCAGTAAGCACGCACATGGGCATAGAGAGTACATGTAGAATCTTTGCCAAATGCACCACAGTCTAGAACTGAACAAGAGACCAAGGCACCCAATGAGCACCCACATGAGCACAGGGAGCACATGTTGAATCTGTTCCAAATGCACCCCAACCAAGAAATGAACAAGATTACAAAGCACTGACTGTCAGCACTGCTGACTACTGCATCACAGCTCTACCCACATTTCACTGGTTATTTAACAATCCACAAAAGTGCCCATATGGATATGGGTGTCTGTGTGCCTGTATGTGGATAGATGCATACACAGGCACACAAATCTTGCAGTAGTTTGGCATCCTGTCCAGAATTAGATTCTTTCCCTCGTATCCATTTAGTGCCAGCATAGGCTATGCCCCCCCCCATGATCAAACGGGTAAAGATAGTATCAGATATTGAAAAAATAAGAGAAATACGTTAGCTATGAATTTTTTAAACATATTTTCCTTATGACTAGAAGGTATAAGTCAACACTTAACTCCATTAACATATTTTCGACATTATGTTCTACCAATGATATATAATTCACTTTTTTCTAAGTATTCAAAAGAAAAATGAATGATTTCTGATTATGTCCTGTTTTCAGTCATTTGAAATGTTTGTAAGCTCTGCTTCTTAACCAGGCTAATGAATATTTAGCAGAGTATGTATTAACCCTATAAGAAACAAGAAATGAGCGTGGGAAATGGTACTGCAAATGCAAATAAAATGTCATAATTCTCTAAGGATATACAACCTGTATTAACAGAAATGTTGCAAAAGAACTGTTTTGCTTTAAAATCTTATATATAATATTTATTTTTATAAAAAAAAGCTAGAAAAAGATATCAAAAACATAGTCACAGGCAGACCACTTGCTAAGAGCAAGAAGAGTAGGCATTACAGGAAAATAATAGACCTTCCAGGGAAAGAAAGGGTCTTTGTCTGTGGCATTGAGATATTCAATACCTCGAGGTGAGCATTATTCACTTTAATACCAGCCAGTTTGAGAATATTTGCTTATAACCAACAGACAAGCCAAGGGTACGATTTTAGAGTAAAAATGTATACAATGGAAGGAGAAAAATCTTGCATAACATGCATAAATCACAACTTCTGACTGACTAACACAGCATTATAATGAGAGTAAACCCTGCAATAATGGCAATATGCAATCACCAATAATACGACACAACCTTGATTTACTAAAAGAAGATAGAAAAGAAAACACTGAAAAAAGTCACCATAACTAAATACTAGCCATTGCATAAAGTGGAACACATGCAAACCATTTTTTAAAATGTTTTTTAAAATAGTTTCCTCTCAAAAACAGCATGCTGCCCTTACTGGACATATAACAAAAGCACACCCATACTATGCTGTAAAGTTGGTGGAATGATGTGTCACGAAAACTTCTTCTCCTTCAGCTGTTCCCATTAGGGGTTGCCACAGTGGATCATCTGTTTCCATTTCTTCCTGTCCTCTGAATATTGCTCTATCACACCAACCACATGCATGTCCTTTCTCACCACATCCATAAACCTTATCTTAGGCCTTCCTCTTTTCCTCTTACCTGGCGGCTCCATCCTAAGCATCCTTTTCACAATATACCTAGCATCCATCCTCAGCACATGTCAAAACCAACGCAATCTCGCCTCTCTGACTTTGTCTCCAAACCATCCAACCTGAGATGACCCTCTAATATACTGATTCCTAATCCTGTCCATCCTTGTCACACCCAGTGCAAATCTTAACATCTTTAACTTTGCCACTTCCAGCTCTGACTCCTGCCTTTTTGTCAATGCCACCATTTCCAACCCATACAATAAAGCTGGTCTCACTACCCTCTTGTAGACCTTCCCTTTTACTCTTACTGGTACCTGTCTGTCACAAATCACTCCTGACACTCTTCTCCACCCATTCCACCCTGTCTGTACTCCCTTCTTCACCTCTCTTCCACACTCACCATTACTCTGAACTGTTGATCCCAAGTACTTAAACTCATCCACCTTCGCCAACTCTACTCCCTGCATCCTCACCATTCCTCTATCCTCCCTCTCATTCACACACACATATTTTGTCTTAGTCCAGCTGCCCTTCATTCCTCTCCTCTCTAGAACATATCTCCACATCTCCAGGGTCTGCTCAACCTGGTCCCTACTCTCACTACAGATCACAATGTCATCTGCAAACATCATAGTCCATAGGGCCTCCTGTCTGATCTCGTCTGTCAACCTATCAACCTGTCCATCACCATTGCAAATAAGAAAGGGCTCAGAGCTGATCCTTGATGTAATCCCACCTCCACCTTAAACACATCTCTCACTCCCACTGCAGACTTCACCACTGTCACACTACCCTCGTACATATCCTGTATGACTCTTACATACTTCTCTGCCACTCCTGACTTCCTCATACAATACCACAACTCCTCTCTAGGCACCCTATCATATGCTTTCTCCAAGTCCACAAAGACACAATACAACTCCTTCTGACCTTCTCTATATTTCTCCACCAACACTCTCAGAGCAAACATCACATCTGTACTGCTCTTTCCCGGCATGAAACCATAGAGCTGATCACTAATCATCAGCTCCCTTCTTAACCTAGATTCCACTACTCTTTCCCATAACTTCAAGCTGTGACTGATCAGTTTTATCCCTCTGTAGTTACTACAGCTCTGCACATCACCCTTATTCTTAAAAATAGGTACCAAAAGACTTTTTCTCCACTCCTCAGGCATCCTCTGACTTTCCAAGATTTCATTAAACAATCTGGTTAAAAACTCAACTGCTATTTCTCCTAAGAACCTCCATGCTTCCACTGGTATGTCATCTGGACCAACAGCCTTTCCATTCTTCATCCTCTTCATAGCTGTCCGTACTTCCTCCTTGCTAATCTTTCACTTCCTGATTCACTATCCCCACATCATCTAACCTTCTCTCTCTCATTCTCTTTATTCATCAGCCCCTCAAAGTACTCTTTCCATCTGCTCAACACACACTCCTCACTTGTGAGTATGTTTCCCTTACTATCCTTTATCACCCTTACCTACTGCACATCTTTCCCAGCTCGGTCCCTCTGTCTAGTCAATTGATACAGGTCCTTTTCTCCCTCTTTAGTGTCCAACCTTTCATACAGCTCTCCATATGCCTTATCCTTAGCCTTCGCCACCTCTCTCTTTGCCATACTCCTCATCTCCTTATACTCCTGTCTACTTTCTTCATCTCTCTGACAATCCCACTTCTTCTTTGCCAGCCTCTTTCTCTATATACTCTCCTGTCCTTGCCCATTCCATCACCAGGTCTCCTTGTCCTCCTTCCTCTGTCCAGATGTCACACCAAGCACTTTTCTAGCTGTCTCCCTTACCATCTCTGCTGTAGTTACCCAGCTATTCGATAACTCTTCACTGCCCGCCAGTGCCTGCTTTAACTCTTCCCTGAACTCCACCTCACAATCACCCTTTTTCAACTTCCACCATTTGATCCCTGGCACTATTCTCACACTTGTCCTCCTCTTCTTGATCACCAACGTCATGCTAAAGACCACCATTATATGCTGCCTAACTACACTTTCCCCTGTCACCACTTTACAGTCTCCAATCTCCTTCAGACTGGCCCTCCTGCTTAGGATATAATCCACGTGTGTGCATCTTTCTCCACTCTTGTACATCACTCCATGCTCCTCCCCCTTCTTAAAATACATATTCACCACAACCATGTCCATCCTTTTTGTAAAATCCACTATCACCTGACCTTCTGCATTCCTATCCTTAACACCATACCTGCCCATCACCTCCTCATCGTCTCTGTTCCCTTCACCAACATGCCCATTGAAATCCACTCCAATCATCAGTCTCTCACCCTTGGGTACACTCACCAACACTTCATCCAACTCACTCCAAAATTTTTCTTTCTCATCCATTGCACACCTAACTTGCGGAGTGTATGCACCAAAAGCATTCATCATTACACCATCAATTTCCAGCTTCATAAACATCACTCTATCAGACACTCTTTCCACCTCCAAAACACTCTTGGAATACTGTTCCTTCAGGATAACCCCTACCCCATTTCTCCTCCCATTCACACCATGATATAACAATTTGAACCCACCTCCTATACACCTGGCCTGACTCCTCTTCCATCTGGTCTCTTGCACACACAACATATCAACCTTCCTTCTCTCCATCATATCAGCTAACTCTCTCCCTATACTAGTCATACTGTCAACATTCAAAGTTCCTGCCCTCACTACTACACTCCTAACCTTCTTCCTCTATTTCTGATTTTGGGCATGCCTTCCCCCTCTTCTTCTCCTTCGGCCAACAGTAGCCCAATTTTTGCCAGCACCCTGTTGGCTAACATTACCGGTGGCGGTCGTTGTTAACCTGGGCCTCGACTGATCCGGTATGGAAATCTGTATTGTTGTCCGTATATAAAACTATAACTGGAAATCTAAACATTTATTGTAAGAGCTGTATGGGCCTAAAACTCTTTCAGTAAGTTAACAAGTACATTATACAGACAATACTACATGTTAAATATTCACCATCCAGAGTAGGCACAACTCCTGTGAGTACAGATACATTTGTGCGAGAACAGGGTGTTGGTGATGTACACCAGGAAGTAAACTCCTTCTTCCAAACAACTGTGCACAGGAACCACTACAATCCTTGTAAGTTAGTAGTAGAATGAAATCCAACTTTTGGGTGCTATTTGACCATATATGCCCTGGTTCCCTTTGTGTTCCTGTCGGATTATCCCCTATGACTATATACCCCATAATCATGCCTGATTGCCACTTTACTACATGCACAGTTTCAATGGATGTTCTTGCCCAATAATGCACTTTGGTTAACCGCTCTGGGAGCTGGAAATCTATGAGTTTTACCCAGGAGTTCTGAGTTGGCTGCCATTGGTACTTAAATATGTTTTCTTGGCTGCAGGGGTGGAGCAGCAAATTTGCATTAAATTCTCTACAAATTGAATCTTTGCTAACTGTGTAAGTGGACTGTTCCAGGAAACTTTTTCAACTACAAGCTCCACTTAAAAGGCAGCGGCATCTTTCAAAAATGCACATAAAATGCTAACATATGGTAAGAAACAAGACGGGCAAATGATGAGATAAAAGGTATAGCTCAAAGCAGTAAGCATTCATTGGAGGATGGTAATGATTATAGCATTCCACTGAAATGAGCATGTGTGCTATAAAAACAGTGATGAAGTACAGTAATAACTGATGTAAACTAGATGGCATCATGTAAACAGTTACTTTTTCAGGCTATTAAATTAGCATTTTACAGAAGGCAGCCTGTAAATTAATTTTTCTCATTTCCTGATGTAAGCTGCACCATTATGATGGCATGATTTTGGAGAACACTATTCCATGAGTGAGTTTGAAAGTGAGGCTATGCAAAGCCACTGCTCAAAAGTTGCTGGATCTCAGTGAATATAACAAATACTTATTAGGAGTCTTTTCACCATAGATGGATGGTGGACACAATTAAGTAATTAAAAAAATCAGTGAACTTAGCAACAGTGAAGCCATAATAGTGACCTCTTAAACAACTGAACTTGGAAAGTGACAAACAGTGGCATGTTCTGTTATAGTCAAGTACAGAAATCTAAAAATAATGATCTTGGCTGTATGTAATAGAGATGTCTTGTGGATGAGTTAAGGGTAATAATGGTGAGTGCATATTCAAACCTAGATACAAGAATGACTTTGGCAAGCTGATATTCCTTGTAGTTAGACTGGATAATCTATAAGATAATTGTAATCCCTCAGAACTTTGTCAACAATTAATTATATACAGGGGTTAAATGGAAATGACTGATCTAACCATAGAACAATGTATTTCTGGCAATATATCTGGTCATATATAATACTCTAAGGGTCTGTAATATAGAGGATTATGATTGGGTCGATGATCATAACCAGTTTATTATGGTTTGAGACATGGATGACAAGGAACTCGCCTCAAAAGTGAAGCTTGAGAGGTGACTCTTGGCACCCATGTCGAGAACACATAATTGAAGGTTATAATTGGTGACAAAATCATAATTCTTTGTAGTGCATAGAGATTTATCTGCTCCATGTACTACTATTTACAGTGAAAAAACAGTGAAGTGTTTTGCTGGCTTTCAAAGTCATAACACACTTAGCAGTTGCTGGTAGAAAGGCAGTGTAATGCAATCTGTTTCATTTACACTCACCTCGATTCCTCTCAACAGTCCTGATTTTCACAGAACCTCCAGATTATTCCTTCATATTTTTGGTCTGTTGCTCATAAAATCTGTGGTTTTAGGGAAAAAACACTGAGGGCTGAAGTCACTAAATAATGACATAAATTTGAATTTCACAGTTCATGCCCTTCAGAAAAAGTATGCTAATGGATGCAGTTATTCTGACAGCTAAGTTTATTTGTGGAAGTTACTGGTATGAGCAGCAGGCAGAAAAAATGTTTTATTTCTGCCACTGTCATTTGCTGGCGAGTACTGGAAGATTTTACTGTGTAAACCTGACTTTAACAACATTAGCAGGGGATGCTTAAGTTCAGGTCAGGTTGACACCACTCTGGCACTTTGCTGGTTTGTCTTTTTCCAAATATTGGAGTGTAATCAATGTGAACCATGCACTGCGATGATATTGCGACTGAGGGAAGTTCATGGGAATTACCAAATACAAACATCAGAGATTTATTTGAATTAATTACTAAGTTAATAAGTAGTTGTTAATTCAAAACCTGGACAGAATCTTACTGTGGTTTTTCCCACAGTGTTTTAATAGATGAATGTGTCCTCAAAATGATAGCATCATCAGGATAAGGCTTTAGTTTTATCGACAGGAGATCACAGAGTAAGTTGCTGATAAACAGTGAAAATAATAAGAGGTCCTATGTCAGACTTTTTTGACACCTCAGCTTTAAAGAAGCCCTTATCACAATGGTAACAATGTGAATGATTACAGAAAATACTTTTATTGAGAGGAGCCAAACCATTTAGAGAGTCACTTAATCCAGAAGTAGCTAACCACCAGTGAAGAAGGTGGTAATTTACTGTTTCAAAAGGCTGTGTATGATGAGAAAACAACCCCTGTTAAGATGTCCTTTTCTGTTTTGTCATACAGTCTCTGCAACAGAACAGATACTTAGCAGCAATGTGACTAACCAGCTGCAAATAGATAAGGTGATGAGTTTGAGACATTGAACTTTCGGAGACTTTTTTTTTTTTCAAGACAGTAAATATAGTATTGTGACTAATAATATAAAAATAGGAAAGTAGGGCATGGCCATGTTTATGCCAACTAGAAGCAAGAATAGAGAAGGTGACATTGTAGAAGTGTATTGCTACAATGGGGGGGGGGGGTCTCAGAAATAAGTTTTCTAAAACTCTTAAGCATATCTTGCTTAAGTGCTTGCTTAGATTCATTGGAGGCTATTAGGTTCCCAGTAAGGCCTTTAATGGTCTTGCAGAAGAACTTGTGCTGGCTGAGGTGACCGCCACTTAGCTTCTCAAATACATAAACTATGTAGACTGACTGAATATCCTGGTAGCATATCTTAGACCCAGATATCTCTGGTGGTTGGATAAAGCTCAGGTGTCTTCTCCCATAATAGCAAGGTCTGAAATGTTTATTTAAAAAGATCATTCCAAGTAGTAGCATGATCCAGGTTCACCCAACTCTCCTGGGATTACATATCCTAGTTGGAAAAAATCTGTTTTCATCATCATCATCAACAATCCCCTTTTTCTTTCCATGTTTCCTCATGGGGTTGAGTTATTGTGGCAATATTTGCCATCTCTCTCTCTCTCTCCCGATTCATTGCCACTGTCCTACAATTCTTCAGCGGCCATGTTTAACTATCACAGCTCTTCTATCACACACACCATCCATCTCTTTGCTAGATGTCTTCGTTTCCTCTTGCCTTTTTCTTGTCTGTCCCAAATCTTCTTCACCAGATTGTTATCTGCGGACCTGCACATACGTCTTAACTACTGTAATCTGTTCTCTTTGAGCTTCTCTACAATTGGCTCTGCTTTGGCTTCTACTCTGATGTCCTCATTTCTTCATCTGTCCCACAGTGAGCACCCTACCGCTGTCTCAGACACTCCATCTCCTTCACCTCTAGTTTTCTCAACTGTTCTGTCTTTACTGCCCAGGTTTTTGTACTATACAGTACTACAGGACACACCATTTTGCACACATTGCTTTTCAGTTTCTTTGGCATTCTTCTGTCACACCCTACCACTGGCACTCTGTGCCACTTGGCTGCAGCCCCTCTAATTTTAGGTTTGACCTCCTCATTCAAACTTCCCTTCTCCTCAACCACCCCTCCCAGATACTTGATGCTGTGAACCTGTTCTGCTATCTTCCCTTCTACCTCAATCTTCACCTTCTTTTGATTTCCCTTATTTGCTACCATGACAACTGTTTTATCTGAAATCAGTTTCATCCCATGTGCAGTTTTGCATTCCATTCCCCTATTCTTTGCTGAATTACTTCCGTGGAGTCTGCCTGTAATGCCACATAGTCTGTATACACAGCTTTATTGATCTGGCCAATCAAACCTATTTGCTAATGTAATACATCACTGATATAAACAGCAGTGGGTTCAGAGGTGAACGCTGATGCCCCCTAATCTGACTGGGAACCCATTTATGGTAGCAAATACCATTCATAATTGACTCATTGGGTCATTATACATAGCTTGCACTAGTTCTACTAATGTTTCTGAGAGTTTGAACCACTGCAGGACTGCCCAAATCAGCTTTTTGTGGACATTGTCATATACTTTCTACAAGTCCATGAATTCCCATCTGGACTCATTCCTCCTTTCTAGCTTCTTGTCAACTATCTGTCTCACTCCAAACTTTGAATCAGTTGTGTTGCATCCTGATCCATATCTGCACTGCTTGTCTCCCTTCTTTCTTTCTACTACTCAGTGTATTCATTTATTAGTCACCCTTTCCAGATCTTTCATACAGTGTGACAGGAATTTGATTCCTTTGCACTGCCCACAGTTGTGAATGCTACCCATGTTCTTGTCCACTGGCATTAGTATGATTACTTTCCAGTCACTTGGGAATATGCCTTTCTCTCTGTATTATTATAAGTACCTTCAAGAGCCGTTTTCCCCGTATCTCACCCACCATCTTGACATGTCTGCTATGACCTCATTTGAGCCTGCTACTTTTCCTGGCTTTATTTTCCTTAGTGCTGTTCCTACTTCTTCTAGGGTTGACTCCTTCCTCTTCTCTCATTGTAGGCTGTGTCTGAGGCAGTACATCTTCTGTGGTATGTTTTTCATTCAGAAGGTGGTAGAAGTATTTCTTCTATCTTTCTTTGATATTCTGTGGACTGGTGAGCAGGTTGTTGCTGAAGTGTGCTGGATAACTATCTTCTTTATCTTTCTGTCTTTGCATTGTAAACTGATTGTTTCTTTTTGCCATCTGCTGAGCCACTTTCCAGAAGCTGGTCGATTGCATGTGATGCCTTGTTCTTTATTATTTCAACTGCTGTCTTAGACTTTTCGTTAGCCAGGCAGTAATTCTTATTAGCCTTGTCTGTCTCTTCTGACTCTCAATTTTTTCCTGCACTCCTTCATACTTTTGATGACTTCCTGGACTTCTTCATTTCACCACCAGCTGCACCAGCAGTCATCTCTCTTTTCTGGAATGTAATAAACTGTCAGATGAGGATTGTGTCTCAGTAGTTGCCATCCTGCCACTCAACACTGTCTAACTCTACCAGCAGTATTGTTTTTATTACATCTATGATAGCTCTCACTTGAAGCATAAGTGAGGACACTGTATGGGTTTTAAAGGAGTAAAAACAGGCAGTGGTCACTCATCATATTAGGTAACAAGTGGGTCTGTAGACACCTTGGTGGAATACTGGACATCAACACACCCATAAATGAGCTGGATACAAATCTAGGGTTGGTCTGGTGGGAATTCTGACAAGTTGGATCAGATTTTAAGTGAAAGGCCTCCTTTTGTGTACCCTTTAGCAACATCCCTGCAGTCCATATTGAGATCACCTAACAGAATTAAATTCTTATTACAATAGTATGACTTAATCATGTTTCTGCATTCCTACTTGCGGTTATTGAAAACTATTGAGGAGGGTAGGGGAATGAAAGGAACAGCTATAAATAAATTCAAATGATAACCATTGATGTGTTCCATCTGACATCTTTTGTGACCATCAGCATAACAGTACTTCCTGACCTAATGCCAGACAGTTTTCATAAAAAATGTGTAATTATTCTCTATGAAAATGGGAGTGTGTGACTCATCCTATTGCAATAACTCAATGATGCCGATAGTCTTATGGTACTGATACTGAAGACCTCATGTAGTGTTGACTTATTATTAAGTTAATATTAGTGAAACGGGTGCTTAGAAGCATTGAAGGAGAGTGACAAAAGGTCAGTAGGGCTTGGACCGGAAAATGTATCACCTGATCTAAGAATTTATATCAGTATGTAGGTAAGATGGAGTTTGCCCTTTCTAGATTGAAGAGAATATAGGTAAAATCTGGATATTTCTAAACAGCATTTGAAATGACTGCATGTGGTCTAGATGTATTTATTTATTATTTATTGTATTTGTTGACTGGGAAGTCCAACTGGGTGCAATACCCCTTTTCCATTTATTTATTATTTATTGTATTTGTTGCGTGGAAAGTCCATCTGGGCGCAAGACCCCTTTTTAGCAGAGGCTAAGGGAGAAAACTCCAACAGTATGTCATGGTATCATCAACATAATGCACAGAGCATATTGTACATAGTAGCAAAATAACATGTTAGACAAGTCATGCAAGCTAAGGCTAAGAAAAACTTTTTGGTACCATCTGTGCTTTTAGCAAAGCAAACAGAAATTGACAAAACATAATTATATTACAAATCATAAGTTAGGTGGGACTGAAAGTATGACATTAAGAAGTGAGTAAGATGGAGCTTTAGGCTTAGTATAGTGATGATAAAGTTGTAAGTAACGAGATTAGGAGGGATAGGTGGGGGAAATATGTTCAAAGGCTGATAATATTGGTGTGACTGTAGCCGTCATAAATAAGGTAGTTGTTGAGTTATTCAGAGGTAGCACATGGACAGAGCTAGAGCTTGGATAGGCATGATGTTATCTGGAGTTTTAATAGCTTGTGGTGCTGCTCCTGTTTTGGTGGGAGATGTATGTAGCTCCAGGTTTTGGCAGCGCAGTTGGAGACCAAGGTGTTTACTATTACACTGCTGCATGTGGTAGCATGAAGGAGGAGTTTTTCAGGGAAGTGTTTGGATCCTTTTGGTGTGTATTGTTGAATGAGAACTGAGAAAGATGGATAATTTGTGAGTTTGTAGATGAGGTTATGTATTATAGTGAGTTGACAGTAGGACTGCTAGTGAAGTAACTCAAGCCAGTCTAGTTGTTTGAGTGCTCTACAGTAATGGGTCCTGTGTGGGTGGTTTGCTGTGAAGTTTATTACTTTGTGGTAGCATTGTTTATGCTTTGTTAGTTGTGATGATTGTACATTCATGATAACCAGGGCAGAGTAAAGGAGGGTGGGAGAAGTAGTGTGGAAGCTAAGGGTTTCCTGACAGGGGCAGTGAGGTATCGTTAGGGAGCCTAGTTTCTACTAGATTTGTTTTATTGGATGTGGTAATCGGATTTTAGATTGTCAATGAGGTAGATATCTAGTGATTAAGTTTTGTGGGGCAATTTCAATTTTGGCGTTATTTGCTGAGAATGTCTAAGGATAGTTTCAGAGCTGAGATGTGTCAGAAGTATCAGTGGGAAGAGGGTGAGATTACTTTTTGTTGGGTTAAAATATAGCTGAGAGTCAGTTAAACAAACTTCATTAGAGGTAAAAGATTGCTGGATTATTTTTTTTCAGATTGTCTAGGATTTGGGTGTTACAAAATAAGGATGGACAGTCAGTGCACTGAGCTATTGTGGCTGGCTTATAGGCTTCTGAGAGGTTATTGATGAAAATGTTGAAAAGTATAAGGGAAAAGATGGAGCCTTGGGGAACACTTGTGGAGACTGGGAGCAATAGAGCAAATGATCTTCTATTTTATGGCTCAGGATCTATTACAAAGATAGCTATGGAACCAGGCAGAAGAGAAGTGGTCCAATTCTAATTTTGAGGGGGGTTTGAACTATAACTGGGTGGGAGACCATGTTGAAGGCTTTAGAGAGGTTGAGAAAGAGAGCGAAAACAAGGTCGCCTTTGATCCATTGTGCACTTACTATATTAGTGAATTACAAGAAGGCAGTTGTAGTGTTGTAATGGGATGGTGAATGGAGGCGATTTTTGGGTGATGTATTGGGTCATTTGGGACTGAATGCATTTTTTTCTAAAAGTTTTGATGGGGGATAGCAAAAGGGCAATATTTACTTAGTTCTGTGTAATTTTCTCTTTCATGTAAGGGGTGGATGTAGCATTTCCCAAAGCAGTGGTATGTATGACTCTTTGATTGAGCTGCTTCTCAACTTTGTTTGATGGTGAGCCACCATCTGGGGGACTGCCCAGGGTATCAATTGCCTCAGCTATAGTTCTAGTTGAAGCAGCAATGGTAACAAATAATTACCATGGAATATCGCTCTCTTGAGGTACATGCCCAGAATAATAATTTATTATTTTCTGTGGCTCAACTGTGACAAATTTTTTTACTATTTCATGGAGGTTGCAAAGACGTAAACCTGTGTAAAGCAATGAAAAGCAGTGGTATGGCAATAAGAAGAAAGATACCATAGGGTGGGGATAGGACAGATATGAGAGGGTATGAAGGAGGTGTATGCAACGAGGGGCGGAAAAGGTACCATAGGGTGGGGATAGGAGAAATATGAGAGGGTATGAAGGAGGTGTATGCAACGCAGGGCAGAAAAGATACCATAGGGTGGGGATAGGAGAAATATGAGAGGGTATGAAGGAGGTGTATGCAACGAGGGGCAGAAAAGATACCATAGGGTGGGGATAGGAGAGATATGAGAGGGTATGAAGGAGGTGTATGCAATGAGGGGCAGAAAAGATACCATAGGGTGGGGATAGGAGAAATATGAGAGGGTATGAAGGAGGTGTATGCAACGAGGGGCAGAAAAGATACCATAGGGTGGGGATAGAAGAGATAAGAGAGGGTATGAAGGAGGTGTATGCAACGAGGGGCAGAAAAGATACCATAGGGTGGGGATAGGAGAGATATGAGAAGGTATGAAGGAGGTGTATGCAATGAGGGGCAGAAAAGATACCATAGGGTGGGGATAGGAGAAATATGAGAGGGTATGAAGGAGGTGTATGCAACGAGGGGCAGAAAAGATACCATAGGGTGAGGATATGACAGATATGAGAGGGTTTGAAGGAGGTGTATGCAACGAGGGGCAGAAAAGATATCATAGGGTGGGGATAGGAGAAATATGAGAGGGTATGAAGGAAGTGTATGCAACAAGGGGCAGAAAAGATACCATAGGGTAAGGATAGGAGAAATATCAGAGGGTATGAAGGAGGTGTATGCAACGAGGGGCAGAAAAGATACCATAGGGTGGGGATAGGAGAGATATGAGAGGGTATGAAGGAGGTGTATGCAATGAGGGGCAGAAAAGATACCATAGGGTGGGGATAGGAGAAATATGAGAGGGTATGAAGGAGGTGTATGCAACGAGGGGCAGAAAAGATACCATAGGGTGGGGATAGAAGAGATATGAGAGGGTATGAAGGAAGTGTATGCAACGAGGGGCAGAAAAGATACCATAGGGTGGGGATAGGAGAAATATGAGAGGGTATGAAGGAGGTGTATGCAACGAGGGGCAGAAAAGATACCATAGGGTGGGGATAGGACAGATATGAGAGGGTATGAAGGAGGTGTATGCAACAAGGGGCAGAAAAGTTACCATAGGGTGGGATTAGGAGAAATATGAGAGGCTATGAAGGAGGTGTATGCAACGAGGGGCAGAAAAGATACCACAGGGTGGCGATAGGAGAGATATGAGAGGGTATGAAGGAGGTATATGCAACGAGGGGCAGAAAATATACCATAGGGTGGGGATAGGACAGATATGAGAGGGTATGAAGGAGGTGTATGCAACGAGGGGCAGAAAAAATACCATAGGGTGGGGAAAGGACGGACATGAGAAGGTATGAAGGAGGTGTATTCAACGAGGGCAGAAAAGATACCATAGGGTGGGGATAGGAGAAATATGAGAGGGTATGAAGGAGGTGTATGCAACGAGGGGCAGAAAAGATAGCATAGGGTGGGGATAGGAGAAATATGAGAGGGTATAAAGGAGGTGTATGCAACGAGGGGCAGAAAAGATACCATAGGGTGGGGATAGGACAGATATGAGAGGGTATGAAGGAGGTGTATGCAACGAGGGGCAGATAAGATACCATAGGGTGGGGATAGGACAGATATGAGAGGGTATGAAGGAGGTGTATGCAACGAGGGGCAGAAAAGATACCATAGGGTGGGGATAGGAGAAATGTGAGAGGGTATGAAGGAGATATATGCAACATGGAGCAGAAAAGATACCATAGGGTGGGGATAGGAGAAATATGAGAGGGTATGAAGGAGGTGTATGCAACAAGGGGCAGAAAAGATACCATAGGGTGGGGATAGGACAGATATGAGAGGGTATGAAGGAGGTGTATGCAAATAGGGGCAGAAAGGATACCATAGGGTGGGGATAGGACAGATATGAGAGGGTATGAAGGAGGTGTATGCAACGAGGGGCAGAAAAGATACCATAGGGTGGCAATAGGAGAAATATGAGAGGGTATGATAAAGGTGTATGCAACGAGGGGCAGAAAAGGTACTATAGGGTGGGGATAGGAGAAATATGAGAGGGTATGAAGGAGGTGTATGCAACGAGGGGCGGAAAAGATACCATAGGGTGGGTATAGGACAGATATGAGAGGGTATGAAGGAGGTGTATGCAACGAGGGGCAGAAAAGATACCATAGGGTGGGGACAGGAGAAATATGAGAGGGTATGAAGAAGGTGTATGCAACGAGGGGCAGAAAAAATAACATAGGGTGGGGATAGGAGAGATATGAGAGGGTATGAAGGAGGTGTATGCAACGAGGGGCAGAAAAGATACCATAGGGTGGGGATAGGAGAGATATGAGAGGGTATGAAGGAGGTGTACTCAACGAAGGGATGAGAACACAGTTAAGAGAAGTGTAAATGAAATGCAAGTAGGTATAAAGGAGAGAGCACAGAAAATATAATTACATGTGATATTTGCAATCAGTTAGAATATTTCAACTAATTAGTACATATTGATGAAATAATGGATGGAAAATATCAGAAAGGGAGGGTGAGAAGAGTCTGAAAGGAAAGGGGGAATTAGTGATGTGGCCAGTGGAATAGAATTTGCATTCTGCCTCATCCTTGAAATGTTCTTTCAACTGTGCATGAAATGATGGGTGAGTGAAAGGTCTTTGGGATTAAGATAAAGAGTTTTCCCAGATAGAGACAGGATGGATACATGATAGAGACAGGATAGAGAATGCATGATCAGTGTTGAGCAGTGTGGTTGAGACTTCATAGACTATAACTGCAGGATTTGCCTAAAAATGTTAAGAAGCAAGGTAGGGCAGGAGTGTTCCTTGAGAAGCTTGAAGAATTGCGAACCAAGTAGAAGGTTGGGCAATTTTTGGTTGGGTAGCCAGATGGCTTTATCAAGAGAAATGTGGATGCGCTCATTCTTGGGGGTGGGGGTGGGGGTGGTGGAGCAATAAAATGGTAAATGCAATTAGTTATAGTTTTGACGGTGGAGGAATTTTTTTTTTCAATTTTTGAATTTGCTGTATTCTGATTTGATCATTAGTATTCCTCTGCCTATGGCATTCCAAGAGGATTTTGAAAGAATCGGGAAATTTTATGGGACCAAAAAAGGAGGGTATTTATTTTTTATGTATCTGCTCAAGATGAAGGTAAATGTTTAGTTGAGTCAAGCCACATGCCCAGGTATTGGAAGGAAGTGACTTGTTCAGTGTTGTTTGAGAGTTGCTGAGGCATTTGACAGTGGTGCCAAAAAGCAATTTATTTATTTATTTTGGTAACTGCGTAGGTGGACTGTTCTGAGAATTCCTTTTCAGCCACATACTAGGCACAGATGTACAAAATTAAACAGCAACATGATATTGTAGTCCGATTTTACACATACATAGTAGATTGAATACTTACCGTACCTCTCAACCTCTAGGGGAGGGAAATCTGGACAAAGGCATAAACAATGGGGGGCAAAGGCACAAAACTAGAGACAATTTTTTAAATATTGCTCTTAAAAACTTAAAAATTTGATAGAATAAAAGTTTTTGCATTAGTGTGATTTTCTGAAGGGCATACAGTCAGAATCTCAAATTTATTTTATTTATTTATTTATTTTACATTTGTTGACTGGGATAGTCTGACTGGATACTTGTCCGTTTTCAGCAGAGACCTGGGGAGAAAAGATCCATTCATACATACAGAAAAACTGTTACATTAATCAAGTTAAAGCACTGTTGCAGATACAATACACAGGATAAAAGTCATTCATTCTGTCATATATAAATCTGATTTGTTATAGAGTAACAATTAGGAAGCAATGTAGAGGTGGCCAAAATACCTCTTTAGCACATGTTTATATTGCCAGAGTTAATCAGGATTAGAGCAAGGACATAGCCATTGCCTTTTAAAGTGCTGTTTTAGATTTTTTTGAATTGGGTTAGAAAAAGGTCCTGAAGTAAGCTCAGCAGGAAGTGAGTTCCATATTTTACCAACAGAGTTGGCCTATAGAGAGTCTCCGGATGAGTTGTTGCTTTTGAGGGTTTGGACTAGTAATTTGTTGGATGAGCGAAGTGTCTTGAGGTTGCTGTAAGGGGTGATCATTTTTGTAAGTACGGGTGTGTTTTCAGGTTGGTAGAGAATTTTATGTGCCACTATTAGCTGATTGTACTAAAGTTGGATAGGCAATTCTAGCCACCCTAGATTCTTTAGTTTCAGACAGTGGTGTGTCTGTATGCTGCTCCAGTGGCAAATCTAGCAATATGATTAAAGCAGCTAGAGAGTTTATTAAGGTCAGACTTACTCAAGTTTTTGAAGAGAGGGGATGCATAAAGGAGGGTGGAAAGTAAATGTGTATGGGTAATTACCATCCTAGCTAGTGGAGTGAGGAAGGGTTTGACCTTGTACAGTGAGACAAGTATTTTATTAACTTTTTTAATAGTTTTATTAATATGGATATCAAACTTGAAGTTGTTATCAACTATTACACCTAAGAGTTTGGTACAGGGATCTGGATCAATGACAGTGCCATTGCTATATTTTATAGCAAAGGTTGGAGCGGAGGCTTTACGAGTGGGGGAGAAAAGCAATAGCTTTGTTTTGTTAGGATTTAATAGGAGATGTCGATCACAGAGCCACTTTTTAACAGTATTAAAAACATTTTGGGATAGAGTCTGCAGACTTAAAGGGGAGGTTGCAGAGCAAATCAAAGTGGAGTCATCTGCATATTGAATGCTGGTGGCTATTGGGATGACTGTGTACAGGTCATTAATAAAGATAGAAAATAATAGGGGTCCTAATATAGAGCCCTGAGGGACCCCATGGGTGATAGGTAGAAAGGAAGGTAGTTCGTTTTGCCATAGTAAAGCCTGTTGTCTACCACTCAGATAAGATTTGAACCACTGGATAGCCTGGACATCTAGGGGAATAGTTTTAATTGTGTGTATCAGTAGTTGGTGGTTGACTGTGTCGAAGGCTTTGGAGAGATCAAGAAGGAGGGCAGAAAAAAGCTTATTGTTGTTTCGGTTTTGATTAATAATATGGGAGAAGGAGAGGAGGACCGTGGTTGTACTGTGAAATGGTCTGAAGCCATGCTGTGTGTTAGCCAGGAGATTGTGCTGAATGAGATGGCTCAGAAGTTGTTTATGGATGCACTTCTCCATAATTTTAGCCAGGGGTGACAAAATAGCTATAGGTCTGTAATTTGACAGTTCAGTGGAACTGCCCCCTTTGTGGAGTGGAATAACGTGGGATGTCTTCTTGATGGAGGGGATAATGGCATCTGATATAGTTCTATTGATCGGGATAGAGATCGGGTATGCTATGGCATCCGCAGCTTTTTGTAGATGCTCAGCTGGGAGGAGATCTTCTGTAAGGGTGGTAGGTTTTAATTTCTTGATTAGGGCATAGCTAAGTGATGTAGAAACTGGTTGAAAGTTAAAGGGAAGTTGAGAACTAGGTGTGGCAGCATTAGGACTTGGGCAACTGGGAGATGGTTGGTTAGCTAGTGACTGGATAGTTTCTGTGAAGAAACTATTAAAAGAATTGGCGACATCTTCCGAAGGGTTTTGGATGGTAGCCGAGGAGGTAGGAGTTGTGCATTGCCCTGGGTGAACAAGTGGGGGAGAAAAGCCCAAAATGTTTGTGGATTGTTTTGATGCTTCTGTTGTACATGGCAGTAAACGTTTTTTTTTATCTAGGGTGGCAGATTTTTTAGTGTTGTTCCTTAGTTGTCTAAATCTAAGTTGATCTAAGGGAGATTTTGTGGTACGCCAAGTGGTTCAAGCTTTGTTTCTCAGTAAGATCATTTGTCTGGTTTCTTTTGAAAGCCATGGAGAAACTTTTGCTTTAGTTCTTATAGAGCGTGCAGGTGCATGGATATCAAGGATGGCTAGGAATATGGTGTTGAAATAAAATACAGCTTCTTCAAGTGGTAGATGTTTTAGGACTGCCCAATTACATGCTTAGAGTTAATTTTGAAAATTAGCGGGGTTAAAGTTTTTGTTGTTTGTAATTGTTTTGTAAGTAGATTGGTGGGGGATGTCAGTCTTATGCCTGATTATATAGGTAAGAAAATGGTCGCTTTATGTCTTCAGGTTGGGTACCGGCCCTATACATGTGGGGATGGCTATTAATGAGTATCCAATCTAGGATACTATCTTTGTTGTTAGGTTTACTGATCCTAGTAGGTGAGGATATGATCTGAGTAAATCCATATAAATTTACATGGATGGTTGGAGATTCCAATGAACAAATATTCCAGTCGATGTTGAAGTCTCCAAGAACAATGGTTTCTTGAGGGTAGCTACTAGACAGCCAAGAAAGGATATCTTCTAGGGTGTTTGCGTTATTACCTGGGGGAATGTAGACACAGGCTATGTTAATACTTTTGTTTTGATTAATTTGAAGCTTGGTAATGAAAATTTCAGCATTATCAACACGGGGTGGTTGTGTAGAATCAGAGGTCACATCTAGAGTAGTTTTGTATAGTACAGCTACCCCGCCTCCCTTCCTAGTGGTACGGTCTAACCTTACTATGTTATAACCAGAGGGTAAAACCTTGTTAACTGCTGTTGATGGTTTTAGCCAGGTTTCAGTAAGACAGAGTATATCCGAGGAATGTGTATCTAAGAGTGCATGCAGGTGGTGGACCTTATTATTTAAGTTTCTAATATTTAGTTGACTGACCTGGAGTGAGTTCAAAGGTCTATTTAAAGATCATAAGTTGGTGAGAATAGTAGAATTGGGGCTAGGATTTGCTAGTGAGGTTGGACCAGGGTTTGGATGAATGTCCCCATCCCTTGTGAGGTTGCCATGTAGTATAATTGTGAACTTCAGGAATTTAAATTTTAGTCTTAGGTAATTCTTGGTTTTGGGGTTGATATATCTGGATCTAATGGGTTGGTGGTATCTTGTATCCAAGGAGTTAGTCGTAAGGGGGATTATTAAGTGGTCTAATTTAATTTGGATTATTGGAGTGGTGGTTTGGCTTCTTGGGTAGTGGTAGCCTAGGTAGGACAGATTTTCATAGGCGGTGAGAAGATATGGAATTATCATTAAGTGTAGTAGGCAGTATAATAGCATTGATTTGAAAGGTTTCATGGCCAATAACAGAGGCATTATCCAGATATTAGCTTTGATTTGTGCCCAACTTGAGTAGAGGTATAATTAGGATAGGTAGGGAGGGAGGGTCCTGATAATGCCTGTGAAGCTGTTGATTGGTTCTAGAAAGAGGGGGAGCAGTTTTAGAGCTCTAAATTTAAGACAAGTAGGGGCAGGTGAGATTTGGGGGCAGGGTGGGGAGCGGACCGAGCCCAAGCACAGTGAGGGTGAGCACAGCAGGGCTTAACCTGACCACGAGATCTTTAGGACCTGTATAAGCAATTACAATGAGGCTTTTTTTTTTTTTTTTTTAAATACTTTCTTACCCTTGTAATGTCTGACATACTTTTCTGACTTTAGTTCTGAATGATTTATCAATGATTTATCAATGATTTTCCAGAAAACAACACAATTTTATTGAGAAACAGACCAAAAATATGAGGCAAAAATCTGGACATTCTGTGAAAATATGTACAGTTGAGATGTATGATACGTAGTGAACAACTTAGGAAATACAGCAATAAAACAGAGAACAAACAGTAGATCGTTCAAGCAAATCGTGTGAGGTTTTAGTAAAAAGCTATCTAAAAGCAAGACTAGAAAGCAGAGTTATTATCCATGATCCTTAAAATACTTGCATGTACAGCATTTGTGGAGTTGATCAAAAGATTGGTTTTGAAGTACAGAATGGTTTCTGTGGTCCTTAAATCAGAAGGAGGTTTATTCCATTGGGTGCTCCATGTCTTGAAAAATACTTTTTCTTACATAACAGTTTATAAGGTGGCCTGTGTAGGGAAAGGTGATCATGTTGGGACTTTTAATAGGGACTACAGTATGTTTGTTCTCAGACAGGATAAGTCTTTTAAGGTGGGAAGTGAACAATATCCTTTTTATAACATTTTAAAATTGAGACAGACAAGTAAAACATTGTCTCTTTCTGTTACCAGGAGACAGAATATGCACCAACAGTTCAAGGTTATAATGCCTTCCACATATTTAGACCAGCTACTTCACAGACAGGGGCTAAAGGTGGAGGTGCCTCTATTTATATAAAAAATAAATACACTTCAAGGCTGGTCAAAAAAGACAATGCACTTTAGTTGCACCATGCTCAAATCACTATAGGCAAAATCCAATATCACTTCTTTGCAAGTTATACGTTCCCCTCTATGACCCAGGAAACCCATAGCATATATTCAAACTTAATAGAAACACTAACTATCCAACCCAATACAATATTCATGGGTGACTTTAATCACCCCACTATTAACTGGGAATTCTATACAACATCAAATGTACATGCAGAGAGATTGCTGGATTTCGTAAACACAAACTCCTTGGACCAGATAGTAATACACCAAACAAGGGTGCAACCATACTGGATCTGGTCCTCACTAATATGGGAGAGTGCTGCACACCATCTACTGTAATATCTTCCCTGGTAAGGCCAGGCCACAAAATGGTCTCGTTTGTAGTAAAAATAAAACCTGGACCCCCCCCCCCCAGCTAAACCAGAAATATTCAGGGACTATTCTAAGGCTAACCTCCTGCTTCTTCTTCTTTCGGCTTTTTCCCAGTTAGGGGTCGCCACAGTGGATCACCTTGTCCGCTCATGATTGACAGTGATGTTTTACGGTCTTGAGTTGCCAGCCCGGTGCCCAACCTTCCACAGAAGGCACACAGATGCACACACTCACACCTAGGGCCAATTTAGAGTGTCCAATCCACCTGCAGCATGTCTTTGGGATGTGGGAGGAAACCGGAGCACCTGGAGGAAACCCACGTGACCACAGGGAGGACATGCAGACTCCACACAGAAGGCACACCAGCTGAGGATCGAACCGGAGAACCTCTTTCTGTGAGGTGGCAATGCTTTCCACTGCACCACCGTGGCTGCCCTATTAAGTGATAACCTGGCAAAATTTCAAGCCCCCATAAACCCTGACAATAGTGCTGCTGCTGCTGAACAGTACTGTTTATAGAAACCCTGTACAAGCATGTTAATAGATGCATAGAGGCAGCTGTACCCACCAGGAAGAAGTACAGAACTAACTCAAGAATCAAGCCACCCTGGTGGATTCACAAGATCAACAGGCTGTATAACAGAAGGAAGAAAATCATGGCAAAAATTGGAAGGTGAGGCACCCAGCAGGATAAAAGCACTCATCAAACTAAAACAACTCAGAGGACAAATAAAGTCTAACAAGGTCAAATTTGAGGTAAGTTTGGCCTCCCAGGCCAAGGACAATCACAAAACGTTCTTTAGCTATGCCCGCAGCCTCAAAGGCCATACACAGTTGTGTGTGGAGCTCATTGTAAATGGAGCCACCTATACTGAGTCAGATGATATAGCAAACCTCTTGGCTAATAAATTTAGCTCCAACTTTACCTCTCTCTCTCAACCTTCCCTCAGGGAATACCATCAAATATAACTCCCCCTACTATCACTAGGGAACAGGCCCATAATATTCTCTCTAAGACCAAGAACACTGCATCAATGGGCCTAGACAATATCCTAGGAGTGCCCTGAGAGAAGGTGTGGAATCTGGTTCCAATAGAAGTGAAGGTAATATAAGAGTTTGGGACAAATGGGAAAGTGACAGGATCCAGAGATGTGTTAATCCCTTCAATGTGGTGGGTCAGAAATATGCTTCTACCTTGTCCCCAGAGAATAAGACTTTATTAGAACAACTGGAAAAATTAATCTTTAAAGAAACTTCTGTGCTTTTCAACATACAGAGTTTGCAAAGGTATGTTGATTTAGATATTACACCTAGGGGTCTGCGAGCCTTCAAAGACCCCTCACAACCTTTTGATTTTAAAAATGAGCAGGGCAAACAATTTAACAAAAGGTGGATAGCAGCAGCACATAAATGCACAATAGAATGGATCCCAATAATTGCAGAGAGAGACAGGCTAAAACAGAAAGACTTGAAAGAACAAATAACATTTGTTCTAAAATATCCTCTCTTGCTGGTGCAGAATGCTTTGATACTTTTTTTAATGGACATAAAAGAGAAATCAAATAAGTATGAGTCTGAGATTAAGGAAAGAAAAAAGTTAAACTTAACAGAGATCTCCGTTGCTATGAAAATGGTACAGCCTTTACTTTGAGAGCCAATCTGAAGAGAGCTAGGAGCCATGTAAGGTTTCAAGATGGAGACAGATCAAGCTACAGTAACGATAGTTTATTTTTAGTGTCAGAAGGAAGGGATACCTCATTTGAAAGGCATATTAATGAACAAGACAGCTTTCCATCACTTTCATTGGCCCAAAATACCAAAGATTTTAATTGAAGTTTCAGAATGGCACCCAGAATTCACAGTGGGTCTTCCAGGGTCAGAAATGGCAGCGTGAGCAAGGTAATTTGGTAAATGGCAATCATTTAACCTCTAGACTGTTTTTGGACAAAAATATATATGTTGTTAATTTATCAGAAGTTTTATCTCAAGAAGACATGGCAGTACTTAACTGTGGACTGAAATGTATACCAACTGTTTTGCCTTGTTTGCATGATGTTAAACGTGATATTTTTAAAATAGTTAGAAAGTTGCATCTTAAGTATATCTTTTTTACTTTACTTCATTGAAGGTTGTGCGTCAGGGCTGGTAACTCGGCACGTAAAAATCCACTACCAAACATTAGCGGACCGGAGTTCCGCTGTGGCGACCCCTAACCGGGATAAGCCGAAAGACACAACATGCAAGTGTTAATAATAACAGGGAACAAAATGAGTTTATTGGTAGTGATGAAAGTGATGCCATTGATTCTAGTTATTATTCTTGTCAGTCTACAGAAGATGTTGATGTTTACTGTTTGTTGGATACTAGTCATATTAATATTAAGAGTAAATTCATGCCAATCTTTACCCATGAATGGCTTAAACATTTTTTGTCTATGTTCAATTTTGCTGTAGAGAATGAATTTAAGGTATTTCAGCAAATAAGAAAGATCTGAGATATAATTTAGCAAAAATGGAATGGCATACATTGAAATCGTTGAGTGAATGTAGAAAGTGGTATTCAAACTTGCTGATAAGGGAAATAAATTAGTAGTCATGAATTCTGTGCAGTATTTAGATATCTGTTATCAGCATTAGCTCATTGAAGAGATTTATTGTGTAGTTGATTTCACTGTATATAATACAGTGTTGAAAAAATATGATGACTTTATTTTTAAAGGCTATAGGCTGGGGTATTTTTCTAAAATATTCCTGGAGAAAAAGTTCAATAGGGATGAATGTAATATGGCATATTTTTATTGCCTACCAAAAATCCATAAAGATATGGTTAATCCTCCAGGTCAACCCATTGTTGCAGCTATTAATTATTTCTTACATAATTTGGGATTTTTTCTGCAGTCTCTTTAACTTTCAAAAGTGGCATGTCTATCTTCTTATATAAAATATGTGTTTGATTTTTTAAAGAAAATTCAGATGTGCAATGAAACAATAATATGTTTTGGGTAACAGTGGATGTTTGTAGTTTATACACTAGTATAAAACACAATGTGGGCATGGAAGCCTTATGTTTTTTTCTGGGGGATAGCCCTAAAGCTCAATACATTTCAGAATTGGTTCATTTTTGCTTAAATAATAACTACTTTGAGTTTAATAGACAGATATATCACCAAAAACAAGGTACTGCTATGGGAGTAGCTTTTGCCCCATGTATGCTAACCTGTGTATGGGCTTATTTGAAAATGATTCTATTTATCATACAGAGTTTTTTGTCGTTATGTCATTAAATACTACAGGTTTATTGATGACCTCATTTTTTGTGTGATGGAGGTTGCGAAAGTGTAGACATTTTTGTTTCAAATTTACAATGTAATTGGTTTAATTTAACATTTGATGGACTCTAAGTGGATGTGTTGTTGGATATTGTTCCTGGCGGGGGTCTTAGGACCTTGGTTCCCAGGACGTTTCAGGAGGCGATATATTATTTAAAAGCTCATAGTTGTCCTCCACCCCACATTATACAGAATTTACCCTATGGGGAATTCTTAAGAATTGGTGGATTGTGTAATAATGAGACAGATTTTATAGAAGAAAGTAATAATACATTAAAATGTTTATAGACAGAGGTTATAATACAGATAGGCTGTGTGAATATCTTGACACTATGATAAACTTACCTAATACTAAACATTGGGGAAATGGTATAAATAATAAGAAGTCCAAAGATACAGAAAGAATGCCCTTTGTTACTATGTATAGTGTTTTTAGTTCTCAATTAATAAATTTAGTTACATTTTATTGGTCTTATTTGGAATCTATCAAGGATTTTTCAGAATGGGGGTGTGGGGTACCACAGATATCTTATAAAGAGGTAAGAGTATCAAGCACTTTTTAGTTCATGGCAGATTTGTGGCCCCACTGGATGCTATTACAAGTGCCCCTTGCACTAAAAGTACAAAACATTGTGGAACGTGCAAACATTGTAAATATATAGTTAACCATTTCCCTGTAATTAATGGTATAAGATTTGAGACAAAGGGGGTGGTTAATTGTGAAACTCAGGGCATTATATATGCCCTTAGTTGTCCTTGCCATAAGTTTTGTATAGAGGAAAGTAAAAGACTGTTTAAGGTCAGACTTTTAGAACATACACATGATATAAGCAATGGGAGAGTGGAAAGCCCTATAGCAGAACATTTTAAATATTATTATCAGGGTAAAGTGGAAGGTTTACAAGCTACTATATTAGAACATGTTAAAAAGGATTTTTATGATGAAATTCAATTGAAAAACAGATTATTATAAAAGGAATCAGTATATATTTTAAAGTACAGCACATTGGTTCCGCATGTTAGAATGTAATTTGAGAGTTTTATTTAATTGTGTATACTTGTTTTATTGTGTAATTGTTTAATGATACAATTATGCCATGATTTTAGTATATTTAAGGCAGGTGCATTTTTTACTTGTTCATACTTCTTGAAGGCTGTGTAGCCAAGACGTCAGAGAAAATAAAACTTCTTTGGATACTGGTTGGTCATTGGTTATTCTTCTGCTGCTTTTCTTCATGGTTTTGCCTTTTAAATAGCATGTAACATCGCCTATCAGGCCCTCTGGAATTACTATTTAACTGTAGCCTCCAAATAGGCTTTATGCCTCATGAATGGAGAGCAGCTACAAGCATCCCTCTGCACAGACGTGGGCCATCTACACACCCTGGAAACTAGAGACCCATAAGTCTCAGTAGTCTTATATACAAAGCCATGGAAAGAATTATCATGGAAATGATCAATAGAGATATAGTAAAGCTCCAGACACTGGACCCAACCCAGTCTGGTTTCATCAAGGAAAGATCATGCCTACTCAACCTGGTGGACTTCTTTGAGAAGGTAACCAAAGCAATGGATGAGGGAAAAATGGTTCACACTGCCTACCTTGACCTTTTAAGGTATTTGACACAATACCCCACGTATATCACCCAGTGGATAGCCAATTCACTCACAGACAGGACCTAGAAATTTAGAATCATGATGTCCACATCTACAAAGAGGCCAGTCACAAGTGGAGTCTCTCAAGGATCAGTCCTTCGATCGCTCCTTTTTGGCATTTACTTCTCAGAAGTCAAGGCCAATGTCAGTGTTCTCTGGCTGACCAAATTTGTGGATAATTGCAAATTAGGAGCTGTCATTTAATCCAACACTGGCACAAATGTTCTCCAGGAAGGGCTGATGCAGACAAACAACTGGTGCCAGAGCCATGGACTAAAACTAAATGCCAAGAAATGCATAAAAGTAACCTTTGGGAAGTCATCCATCCATGGTAATTATCATATTGACAGCACACCCGTTAGAGTTGACCCTGTAGTCAGGGACTTAGAGACACCCATGCATCGTAATCTAGCCTTTGACTATCATGTCTATACCGTAGTGAGGAAATCATTCTATGTTGTACAACAAAGGTATGGCATTTAAGTCCAAGGAAGTCATTGTTCCACTCTATTTGGCATTCATCAGACCTGTCACTGAGTACAATGCCCCCTTTGCTATGTACCTAACCAGGCATATCAAATAACTAGAATGTCCACAGAGGTTCCTCACTAAAAGAGTACAGGGTGTAACAAATATGTGCTATGCAGACCGCCTCAAAGCCCTATCCCTGTATTCTGTCTCCTACAGGATTTTGAGGGGAGATCTATGCCTGGCATACAAGGTATTGTTAGACCCCACTCTAATGGACCTTCTGCATATCCACAAAACAAACAGCACCAGAATTACCCATTATAAAGACTTAAACCTTGCCTATGATATAAATAGGACCTGCTGGAGAGACAGGTATGTAGCCCAGAGACTATCCCATCTATGGAACATCCATGTGGAGCAGAGTTCCTCCCTAACCCAATTCATGTGCAACTTGGACAAGTGGATGAGGAACAGAAAATTCATCCCTGATTTGGCACCTATGTCTCTTATGGACACAGGCAACCTGTAAATCATTTATTTCCCAGGCCCCTGCTTACACATATCAAGGGTATCAGAACTTGTCAGAGATTTGGGATCCATGACTAGGTTTAAAAAGGCCCTTGTAGTTGTTAGCCTAGTAACACCTATGAGCCTATGAACATATGATGAGTTTGGGAATCCACCAGAACTGGAAACCTGCAAATTTTGTTTTTGGTAGTCTGGTGTATTTTTGTGTTGTAAGAAGAACAGAAGGTCTAGAATGGAAAGGCATATTCCAGCTTAGTAAGTAATATATTTTTTTAAAAAAGGCTGATATAGCTGGTGAAGCTATAAGGTGAGAAATTCTGTAGCAGAGTTTCAATTGGGAAATGACTTAATTAGCAATATTTTCTGTGTGGGTAGAGAACATAAGGGAAAAGTCAAGAGTTAAGACCCAAGTATTTATATGTAGGTCGCAACTCTTGACTCTTCCTTATCTTCTTTACGACAGAGATACATACATTTTAAATTGACTGGACTGATACTCCGTTATTCACCTCAAAATGGTCTGTATTTAGCTAGATAGGTGCTCTGATTTTGTGAAAAGAGATTGGCTGATGAAAACTTACTTAGTTTACATTGCTGTTTTTTTTCTTTAATCTTGTGCAGAGCCTATATTTAACTTGGAATAAACTTTAAATATTTGATAGAGAAACAATGAAATTTACAAAAAGTATGATACATTAATTTTCAGTGCAGTACGCAGCCCGTATACATATATACAGTAGGTGTGTGGTTATATATGTATAAATGTTAACCATTTAAAATCTCAGGATCACCATTGCAGTCCTAAGACGTGGAGACCAAATGGCTAAAAATCCAGACTGACATATACTAAGTCCAAGGTGGTGATTTCTCAAAATATTTCCTTTTTTGTGAGGCACATTGGTTTCAGAGTTTATATAAATAGATTTGAGAGGTATGGGGTGTTAACTTTCACATCAAGGGGTGCACAGTGACTTCCGTGGCAAAAAACCCGTTTTAAAGGAAAAGAGCAAAGCTAGATATTTACTGCTCTTCTGTTTTTTTTTTTTTTTTTGTCTTATTTTTTTGGTATCTCAGAACTTTGTAATCCAGTTCTCAAGGTTTCAGAAGGGACCTTTGCAAACATATATAAATATATATTTATATAAACATTTATTCATAACCCCTCCTATCCTGTATGAAAGACTAATGCATGACTGAAAAACACTGCCTGATAATGAAATGGTAAAGGAAACACTACCCTTAAAACCTACCTGAAAACATTAAAATTAAGTGTTTTATATGGATTAAGGTTCTTGTACCTCTCAAAATTATATACACAGTTAAACAATGCTGAGGAAATGAGACGCTTCCCACTGTAGCACAAGCAGTGACCCTGCATATTCTGTTAGCTAGTCTTTGCTTTAAAGCACTTAAGTTTTAGCCATTACAATATGACAAAATGGCCTTTGATAACCTGTAGGGAAACAAACCACGCAGATATATATATATATATATATATATATATATATATATATATATATATATATATGTGTGTGTGTGTGTGTGTGTGTGTGTGTGTGTGTGTGCACGTGTGCATGCGTGTTTAGCACAGTTCTTTGCAAGTCCCAGAACCCTGACAAAAACAAATTATTATTTGTTGTGTGATTTGCTGTTACTAGAACAGATGATTCTTTCTTGAAAAAAAATTAAATAGACTTACTTCTATATTTCCTGAGGGTGAAAATGTGGCATGTTTGAAGTGTGTGCCTTAAACCTGCTGATCTCAGATACAGTAGACAGTAGCCAACTTCACACTACAAGTGAAACTTCATCTGGAAAGGTTAATAAGGAAGGTCTTTGCCTGACAGGAAGACTCTTAAATGTACTATAAACATTTCAGAAGAGTTCCCAGCAGTCATCCTGCTGTGCTACAGCACTTTGTAGGAAATGTACCCTGTCTGTTCTGTTCAGGAGCTGTAAAACTGGCCTCCCACAGAGGTTAACTACAGAAAAATACAGCTAGGCAATATAACCACACACAGATTTGACTTCATGCTGTAAGCTAAATAAGAGAAGAATTGTTAGGGTCAAACATAAAAATTATTGCATAAGACAGGTTGTTTCACAAATCAGAAGACACATTTTATTCTGACTACTGGAATCCACAATGTGCCCAGTAATTAAATAACAACTAGGTAACTACTTCATTTTAAAGGGATGCCGAGTACTGCAATAAACATTTTTAAATTTTATTTACTTATTTTATTTTTTTATTTTTTTAGGAATTTACTTATTTGTAGCCATGATTATTTTAAGGTAATTTTTAATGTTCAAAACTTACAAAGACAACCATTACTATATTCAGAAATAAAAGTGTAGAGGAGTAATGTAGACAAATGTTATGCAATTCTGTCGAGTGACAATATTTGCCTTAAGAGTGCTAGGCTAGTTCCTAGGTTCAAAGCTCTGCACTTATTTATTTTTGTATTCATTTGTAAATTGTAACCCAGATAATACCATTAGACTAAGTGAAGGTCTTCTTTGGTGACATGCGACCACAATCTGGATATGTATCTTTCTCATTTTGTCAGAAAGCAAGTGGAAATCAAACCCAGGCCAATAAAATGAAGATCACTGACAGCAAATAGATGTAACACTTGTTGCTATACTATCAAACTCCTCTTCATAAGTGAAAGGAAATTAATGACAGATAATAATGAGAGAGTATATGGTGTCCCTCCTTTGTGTTAGTACAAGTGTTTTTGCATTGGTATTTCAGTCTACTTTATAAAATGTTGACAATATTATCAATATTCTGATGTTTTTGCAGAGATAAAACAGTTCTGGAGACAGAAAGAAATACTGTATTGAACTAGATGAAAATTACTGTAAAATGCCCTACCATAGTCACAGCTAGAGTGAAAAAATATGAGTTAACTCAGTTCCTTTAGAGACCAGAGTTGGATTTTTGTCTCTATTTATATGCTACAAAATGTTAAACAACTCATTTAACTTTTAAAGTGTTTCCAGACGGCACTGACCACATATTTTGCCCCTAGCTGGAAAGAAACAAATACTGCAGATGTAGGCAAAGTCAAAATGATTACCTTATGTAAAACAAGTACATTATATAATATGGTTGTAGCCTTGATTTTCTGTAATTCTGACTGGTCTGTTACTAGAGACTTAAATGTCCATAAGTCATAGCATTTTGGTGCGCATAAGACATTTCTATAATCTTTCTCATTAAGTATGACCAGTAGCCAGCTGGGAATGATCTATTTATAGGCTCATTTAGCACATCAGATCAACAACAATACATTTCACTTAATCTTATGAAATCTCATGGGTTACCCTTAGAAACAGTTACCATCATGTATAGCAGCTCAGCAAAGCCAAAACAATGGTATAAAAGGAATATCTCTCTTTCCTATTTTATCAACAGGATTAAATCTTAAATTGCAAGACAAAACTAATGTTCAAGCACTATTTCTCACAAAATATATATTTGGCTATGATAAATGGAGTCTGACAATTGAAATTGCATATATTTTGCAGCATAGCACTTTCATAGTGGTCACACAGTTTAAAATCAATCATTTAAAGCAGGAAATAGAGCCAGGATTGAAGATATCAGTGCCACTGCTGCTGGTTATTTTATTTTTTTATTTTTTTTAGGCCATGTGCTATACCTTTTCGGCACATTTTCTGCAAAACATTTTTGTTTACTAGGGGTACTTTCAAATCTGTACCTGGCACATTTTCTGCATAATATTTTCATTTACTGGTGGCATTTGCAAAATAATGCTTTCTTTTATATGCCCTTAACAAATTAGCAATATTACAGTAAATATTAACTCCTTGCGGTTTGAATTAATAATATTTCTTATTTCACAACTTAGAACATAACTTGGTTATATTCAGACAATATCCACCTGTGACGTTAATGTGTCACAACTTTAACATAATTAATAGCACACAGCGATGACAACCAGGATCACAAACACTGCCACACAGAAAAGCATCTCGTGCATGTTTTATTTGTATAATGCTTAGTTTGCATAAGTCATATGCTGTTTTCATGATAGCAGGATTGTACAAGGGCTTTAGAAGCATTACAGTTAGGTGTAGTTCTGTTAGATTTATAAGCAGTATGTCAGGTATTTCTTATGCTTCAGTTATTTTTGTACTTTGATGATGATGGTGGAGGAAAAACAGTAATCTAGTTTTATGATATTTGCACACATAGTAAGTTCAGTAACACCTGATAATTTCCAAAAGGTGGATGCCTTTTTAATCCATGGTTGATGTATTGGCTTGTTATACATGGACCAGCTAAGACAGTGATTTAGCAAGGAATACAGGAAGGCTTCCTAGCAATACCCTCCTTAAGAAGTACATCTCTCTCCGGTATTAGCTGTAGTACATTCCTCAGTCATAATGAATTAAGTGCAGCAGATCCAGTCCTCAGCAAGGAGTTGGAGGTCAATGAAATGGATTCGCTAAGAGCAATTTTCCATGAACATTATTATATCTTTTTACTGATAACAAAAGATCACTTTGTTGTTTTGCCTAAAGCTGTGCTCACATCATTCAACATGACAGTTTTAATGTTGTCAGTTAAGCTTTATTGTAGGTTAAATGCTGGCAAGGAAAATAAAAACACTGACAAAAATGTCTTCTCTTGACGTACCTAAATTCTATAATAAACTATGTTAAGTCAAATAAATGTAATGTTATAGATTTTGTCTAAGAATGTCTCTGAAATGCAGTAGTACACTGAATTGCAATCAGCTAACTAACATTTTGCCAACAGCTAATCTTTATTTATTTATTTATTTATTTGCAGTTTGTTGACCATGAAAGTCCATTCGGCCAAAAAAAAAAACTTTTTCATTAGAGGCCCAGGGAGAAAAGCTCCACATACAGTATTACAATATTGAATAACAATACAAAAATTGCAAGATGAAAAAGAAATAGAATTGACAAAGAAATAATAATAACAACAAAGCATTATGTGGCATATGCCATAACAAAGCATGCTAGGATTACATGGAATAAATTGGCCTTCTGAAACCTAATAGAAATAATAGATAAACGTTAGGCAGGATGAGAGCAGGAGCATTCCCAGTTAGATGAGAGGTAGGGATGAAGCAAAGTCTTAAAACTAGAGTGATTCTGAATAGTTTGGATGTGTGATGGTGTGACGCCCATGCCCTGGCCCAGCAATCAAGGAGCCTCAATCCTCATCACTAACACCAGAGAGAGCATCTCATATGAGAGGTAAGGATAACAAATACACACAGTAAAGTGCAATTTCCCTTAAGCACACACATAGATCACAGTCAGTCGGGGGCTGGTTGCTGCCTTGCTCTCCAGATCCCCAATAAGACTCCTCACTGGCACAGCTATAGGGTCCAGATCTCAGCCTAGCTGGGCAAGCTAAAATCTCCAGCACCCTCTCTGTCCAACCAGTGCTTCATGTCCCTGCCATAGTAGCTGACACACACACACACACACACACACACACACACACACACACACACACACACACACACACACACACACACACACACACACAAACTTTGAGATCTGTTTACACAACCACACAGGCACTTCTGGGGAAGGCTGGCACAGGTTCTCCAGCTGTGCCTCTTTTACACATACAGTAGTAATTACTGCCACCACCCAGCGAATATTTATCAGCTACTCAAAGGCCCCATAAAAGGGTGTCCAATTATTACTGTGCAATATTATTATTCAATTGGTAGTATAGCCCACGGCTAAAGCTATAGGAGTGGCTTTGTACAATTGTACAAGTACTCTAAATAGCTTAAATTATCTTTACACAAAACAGCCACAGTTAAAAGGTTTCAAAATATTTAATAATAAATAATTAAAACCACAAGACAATACTTTCTACTATACATTGCTAGTCAAAAGTTCAGAGATCACACAGAAATACTTAAAATAAATCAGTAGTACAGTTGTGAGATCACAGAAAAACACAGCCTAAACTTTCTAATTCTAGCCATCTCTAAAAGAAAACACAAGTCTAAGATAACTTACATAAGACAACAGGCAGAGTTCTAATGAGTTGGATATCAAGACAAAAAATGCTTAATAATCTCTGGTTCTCGCTGTTTAAATTGAAACTGCAATCCTGCTAAACATTACATCATCTTTTACACTTTCCAGATGTTCCCAGGCTGACAGAAACTGCATTTATTTCTTTTAAACTTAGAGCAATAAAGAACATTCCACATGTAAATTCTGGTCATTAACTTTAGCCTTAAAACAATAGGCAGGATACTTACTCCCGACTCATTGACTCCAAATTCTAACTTCAAAGGAACAGACATAAAGTAATTTTAATTTCAAAGGACCAACAAGAAATGCTTGACTTAGCTTTCTTTATAGCAGAGGGCAATGTTTCCACATTGTTTTAAGTTCAACAAGCCTGTAATTCACATTCATATTTACAAATGATGGAATTATGTATATCTGGCTAGGCTGGCAGCCTTCACCCTTCTCTACCAGTCTTCACAGAAGAGAGTTCCATTTCCATGTTAGGGAAAAAGACAAACGTTGTCCTGGAGTATGTATGGGTTTATAAACTTCAAGGAGATTTTGATTTTTAGATCTGAGTAATTTTCCAGGAAGATAAAGAATGAGTATAGAAGAGAGGGAGGGATAGTTAGAGGGATTAAAGAAGAGTTTATGCACAGTGCAAATTTAAATATAAAAGAGATGGTGTTTCATTTTTACTCTGAGATTTGACTTTTAATTGCAATTAATAACTCTCTGTTTTTTTCACTTTTGAGAGGCAGCATTTTGTAAGCATTAGACTTAAATGAGTCCTTACTCAGAAGTCCAACTTTGCTGTGTTTCGTCATCTTCAATAGATACCTAAACATATAGATATTTGAGTGTGGAATGTACTGTAGCTAGTGAAATTCTGGTAATACACAGCAGGAACAGTACTACTTTTCCTGTGACATCCTCACGCTACTTTATTATATCATATAGACAGATAGCAGATACATTGTTTAGCATTCACCAAAAAACATTACATCTGAACATCTCTTACAAACATTGAGACTTTTCATTAAGGCCATGATATGCATTGCAAGATGCTCTCTTAGCTATTGCTTTGCAACAAAAACCTACATGTTGCTTACTTCCTGAAAGTGAGTATCGGACTGTGTTTGGAGCATCGTGAAGGCTAATATAACAGGTTCTTTGATTAGATCCCATGTCACATTACTTCACACGGCTGTGGAGGTGTACTTCTCTAAGTCATCTGAGTGTACCTGTTTTAGACTATCTTTAACACATAGGTAGACTGCCTGTAGTATCTATATAACTGGCTAAACTAATGCCCACATTGTGCATGTACACATATCTTGCTTTCTGATAATACTGCTCATTTATAGTGCAATGGTGTAAATGTTGATTCTGATGCATTCATTTATTAGCATCCCACAATTCAACATTTATGTTATTTCTTAATTTATTAAATAGTTAAATTGATTATTTATGAGAAACTTTTTAGCAATGATCTGATCTTATTATAAAACAGTCTTGTAGGTACCACCTACAACACGTGCTACCATGACCACAATGTGTAGAAAAGTAAGTTCTAGTAATTAATAAGAGCCCACATTGTGCTTCAAACTCTATTTCATATTTAGCCATTTAATTCCAGCTATCCATTCACAACTCCTTTTTCACATTTTTATATATGAGGTTGGAGTGTCACATCACCTGTAACATTCCTCTAGAGCCAATGTTCACACTGCCAGGTGGCTGGCCAGACTATGGTTGTTCTTCCACACCATACCATACACAAGCATGCACACACACATGCACATACTTATGCAGACAATTTACTGTGTCCAATCCACTTAAGACATATCTTTGGAATGTGCAAGGTAACTGGAGTACCCAGAGAACACCCACTCAAACACAGGGTGGACATTCAGACTCAGCACAGAGGATATTCCAACCAAGAACTGAACTGGAGAACCTCTTGCTGTGAGGCAACACCTGTATCTTCTATGCCACTGTGCCTAATTAAATAGACTAGTTTTGTGTACTTGCTTGCCCACTTTAAAATCAGTGGGTTTTCTGTTGTCAAAAGCATGGAAGGGTAGGGCAGTTACCATTAGCTAAACACTTCTGAAGTGTTGACCTGTTCACCATATATCATTTTCTCATTTGGTATCAAGGATCTCCTGAAATCATTAGTAATTATTTTTAAAGCGGAAGTAAAATGGCACGGGTAAGCAATGTAAATAATTCATACTTAGAAAATGACCACAGGCTCTTCATAAACTGCATAATAATATTGCTGATAATGACATGTTAAGAGTAGCAACAATTTTCATGTAAAGTATGATGCATTGTTCATTGCTTGTTTTTACTAAGCATTACAGTTAATGCCATTTGTTTACCAGGATCCCTGTGGATCAATTGTAGGCACGGTCCAGTGGGTATGAAAAAAGGGATACAAATATGGATTAACTGAAGAATAATTGTGTTTAAAAAGTTATAAATCTTACTCTCAAAAATACAAAATAAAAATATAAAGAATAAATCAGTAACAAGTCTGTACAGAAAAAATGGGGTGAATATGAATAGTGAGTAACAAAACTAAGTGAGGAGTGCTTGAAGAATGAATGCACATGACAGGGATGGAACTGAATTGTTATAACTAGTGGTGGTACTTGTGTGTTCATATGTTATATAATATGTATCTAGTAAATCAGTTGCAATGGGATTCTTTGAGGAAATAATGACCTTTAAGATGACGCCTGAATTTGGCATAAGAGATTAACTCCTTAATGTTTGCATGAAGTGATAATTACAGTTTTAGCCCTAAACATGAAAAGCAAAAAAGTCTCCCACCATAAACCTCATCCTATATTACATTTTAAATGCAATAAAGGATTATTGTCTTACTTTCCACTTAAAAAACTCTTAATTTTACTGACATCTTTAACCACCACTGCAACAATTCAGTGCTATTGCAAGTCAGCATTTGACAATCACCAATGATTGTTTCAGCAATAACCCTTACATTTCTCTTAAAAAGTCTGCATGGGAATGCCACTTTTCCATGGAGATTTAGGAACAGATTCAATGGAAATGTCATCAGTATAACTAATCATGTTCCACCACATCAACAACCTATTAGAATATTCTAGCAAGAAGTCTAGGACAAAGTTAACAAGGGAGCAGGATGGATAAGTGTAACAAAAGTGCACTATCAAAGCTATCCTCTGTTTATAGAATATCATTTAAAAAGTGGATTGTTATGGATGTCAGTAGCTCAGAACTGCTGTAAGTCACACAGCTGCCATACTATACTTTGAAATGAGGGATGGAGTGGTACATGGATCAGGGTAAGGAATCAAGTATGGTGCAAAACCTTTGGAACATGGATAATAAATGCTGATTATTTTCAGTATGAGTTTGTTATAATCTCTGATTTTGACCTGTTGTTGTTTTTCTTTCGGCTTTTCCCAGTTAGGTGTCGCCACAGCAGAACTCCGGTCCGCTAATGATTGGCAGTCGATAATCTCTGATTTTGACTATAAGTATGTAAGTGGGTGCATATGTACATGCGTGTGTGCGTGTGTGTGTGTGTGTGTGTGTGTGTGTGTGTGTGTGTGTGTGTGTGTGTGTGTGTGTGTGTGTGTGTACGTGTATGTATGCTAATCCAGGAGAGTATGTCAGTGGGGATGAAGAAGTAGTAGACAATGACAGTTGACCAGTTAGCAGTATGACATCACCCAGTAGCACTAAGGAAGGCACAGATAGATTTTTTTATATACTCCTCATCCTTTGAGCTGACCATTGTGCAAGGTCAGTGTTTCATTATGATTTCTGCCATATGATGTCTGAAGGCAAACTTTTTTTTCAGATCGGTATCCAAGTGGCAGTAATTTTATTTGTGAAGCTTAAAATGAAACTGCAGAACTGATGTGCTAAATCAGTTTTGGGGCAAAAACTGACAATGGCCAGTAACAGCAGAGAAGAGGTCATCTGGTCTACCAAGACCTCTCATAAGTATCCAAGCTGAAGAGGTTTTACCTCTTGCTGTAACGGGAGAGGTGGCCTCACATCAGTGGAGAAAGCAATAGGGATTGGGGGGCAGCCAAAACAGTAAAGGATCTGTAATTGTCTAATATAGTTAATAATGCTTTACAAGTTTTACTATACAGTTATTTTAGACATAAATGCAATTCTTTATGATGTTCGTTATACTTCAGGCAAGATTTGGAATTTCCTGTAAAGGAGAACATGGGATTGTAACATCAGTGACTGTCTGCTTCTGGTTCCATGCTCTAACAGCAGTCATTCAGAAGTGAACAGGCCCTGAAATGTAAAACAGTGAATGATTACATAGTCCAGATAGTGAAGCAAGATGTGTTCTTGCAATGATAAAACTTGATCCCATAAGTTTAATTATTAGTAGTATTTTTTTTACATTTGTTTACCAGAGTAGTACACTGATAGATACTGACCAATTTCAGACTCAGCCTGAGGGAAATATAAAACATTTCACAAACAAAAATGCAGAACTGCAATGAATAACAGATTTATTCAGACTAATTACATTGAAAAAAATGTAAATATGCATTCTACTGAACAAGCACATTGTAATGTACAATCAAGTAGAGTGTAATGTACAATATATACATTAGTTTCTAGAGTTTGTCAATCTTCAATAAATCTTGAAAGAGGAGTAGACACTCAGAAAGGAGATAGGTTAGATGTGAATATTAAATATTTTCTAACTTGTACCCTGAAAAACATGATATTATCATTGTAGAACTTGATTATTAGTAGTAGATCTCTGTTTGATATTTTATTTAGTAACATTTTGAATATGATACAGAGAAATGCAACAAATTTTTTTTGAAACTATACTACACACACACACATACACACATATATATATATATATATATATATATATATATATATATATATATATGTATATATATATATATATATATATATATATATATATATATATATATATATATATATGATGGATCTAGGATGTTTGCTCGACTGAGCAAACGACCGAAATCCAAACAGCCGGGCATACTTATGCGAAAGTGCTTTTCACCGAAGCAGCACTTTCGTTTAAGCATGACTGTTGCCGAGGCTGTACTACGGTGCAGATAAGGGACATTTCCCTTTTCTCCACTGTAGTGTGGTCTCGGAGGGAGAATATTAAAGTAGGGGGGTATGGGGGTGCAGGGGGGGCTTTGCCCCCCCTGCTAAAATGTAAATGTAGCGTTCCTTTTTGTCACACGCTTTAACAAAAGCACTTTTTTGATAAAAGTGCTTTCATTAAAGTGTGTTTGGGTTTTATGGATTCAGATGTTTGCTCAGTCGAGCAAATGTCCTAGATCCATATATATATATATATATATATATATATATATATATATATATATAGGCCAGGATGCAGCAAAATTCTGATGTGGCAAGAACACAATGCTCACATGAACTTTAGGAATTATTAAAACGCTACTTAACCAGGAGTATCAAGTCAAAGAACGAGAATGACTGATTACATGAAGTCAGGCCATTCAAGAAAGGTCAGGCAGTGACAAATGCGATGTAAAGAGACATTCTGTATCACAATGTAAATGGTGATCTTACTTGCACTGTATCTTCCTTAAGGTTTCAGACTTTTCAGTGTAATAGCATATCTCCATCTCATCTCCATTAAAACGAAATCAGTAGAAGAGGATGTTTAATGCTGATTCTGATAAAGTCAAAGAAAACTTTATTGTCATTCAGAACTACACAGTGGGGTAGCTGAACAAAATTACAATGCTTTGTTCTCAATGCAGGAAACAGATGCACATATAGGCAGAGAAAAAGTAATAAAATATCACAGCAGAAATTTAAAAAGTAGCAATTAGTAAGTAAAGTAGGACAGCAGTGACCCACACCCATCACAGAACAGGAGAATAGGAAGACAAGGAACAATATGAAGGTAATATTGTCAAAGTAAAATGGAAACGATAGCAGTATAACACAAAAATGTTAGATTAGGGTATCAAGGCAGTTCATTTCATTAGAAACTAAGAGTTGTGGCAAAATGTGATTTCATAAATCTTTTCCAAAATTCTTGCTCTGTTGTTTCAAGACCTTTCTGAAATTCATTTTTTTTTGTGCCCGTAAACTATTATTCGCCATACAGAGCTTGAATATTTTTCCCTATTAAAAATCATAATAAAGCCTTGCTAAAAATAATTGAATTGCTATAAGACCTACACTGAACTCTCAGCTCATTAGATGAGTGGTATAGGAAAGTCATTCATTATAGACTTTTGGCAATAATAAAATCCTCCATGTTATAGAGCAATGGAAATTATTATCATTCAGTAACCTTTTCATTCTGACTTCCATAAAATGTTTGGCAAGCCCTGAAATTATTATATTCAGATGGCAACCTTACAATATATGAGATGGAGAAAGGATATAATGTCATATGTTTTAAAAAGGAACTTGAAATAAGGTTTTTCTAATAAACTCAGAGGGCTTCACTCAAGTGTGCATTAAATTTATCATCGTCATCATCATCATCATATTAGCCATGGTGGTACAGTGGTAGTGTTGTTGCCTCACAGCAAGAGGTTCTCTTGTTCGATTCTCAGCTGGAGTGTCTTCTGTGTGGAGTCTGCATGTCCTCCCTGTGGTCGAGTGGCCTCCAAAAGACATGCGTGAATGGGTGTGCCTTCGCTGAAGGTTGGGCATCGGGCTGGCAACTCAGCACCATAAAAATCTACTGCCAATCATTAGCGGACCGGAGTTCCTCTGTGGGACCCCTAACCGGGAAAAGCCGAAAAGACAATCATCATCATCATCATATATAATAAAACTGAGATAAAGAGCCATGGCCTCAACATAATCACGCAAGCTGAAGTTAAGTATCTTTTGAGTTCAGTGACACTTTCAGTATTATACTTTGGTATCCCTATGACATAGACAGATAAATCCCTGACTGTGGCCCTGGGGGCCCATATTCGATTAGTGATTCAGGTGTCTGAGGTGCTGGCATGAAAGGGTGGGCTTTCTCATCCTTGGGATGGAGTGCGTTCACCTGTATGCTTCTCATATTCAGTCCTGGGTGTTGTGCTAAGTTGGGTAGTGTGGAAGGCATTATCTCATATGCTGGTGAGGGGAAATGAAGGGCCAGCACATCTCCACTGCACATCGACTCATTAGAACATTAACATGTGAGTGCATGGGGAAATAGGAGGTAGGGCATTAAGCAAAACAAGAAAAAAATGACATTATATAGTATCACAATATAGTATAACACTAAACTCTGAATCCTCAAGCTGCCCACTGGCTCTAAGGATGGAATTGAGTAAGTGTTGTGGGAATTAGGGGAGCTTGATTGACCTTGTAAATAAGAAGATTTACTAGTGGAAGTCAGGTCAGCTATAGGGTAAAAAAAAAAACAAAACATTCAGCATGATATATCGAATAGCCTGATCTTCTGAAATGGTAACTGATCCATGTTGTATGCATCCAATCAGACAAACAGCAGTTACCCAAACTTTCCACTCCCATTTGAAAGAGTTTTTAATAATTTCAACAGCATCCCTGTATGGAAGTACAACCAGAAATTCTGATAATGCAAGCATATCTGTTCTAACCCTATTCAGCCCAACAAAACACGCTTAACAGCATTAATCCTAGGGTTTCATCTGTATTTCAGGTCACAGCCTACTCATAGAATGGAAGCAAGCCTAGCCAACAAGGTTCCCTGGATTATGCCACTCAAGAAAGTTCATTTCCTGTGACCCTGTCAATGTTAATCTTGCTAAATAATTTCACAAATTTAAACAGACTGAAACTAAAACAGCTTTAAAAGTTGTTAAGTACTTCACTTTGCCACATTTTTAAACAAAAAGTCTGGCAAAGCAAAGGGTTTCACAACTTTTAAAGCCATTATTTCCACAGAAGAACACTTTTCTTCTGCCCATTGCCTGTGTGCAAGCAGCACTGTTTCATGGCTTTGAAAGCTTCTACTCTTTGGGCTCCTGCATTTTTTTCTTAAACTGATGGTACATGGAGCTGACAAAACATTATAGTGTATTATAGTATTATATTACCTTTAACATCCACTGCACTCTACCATTACTATAATACTATACTATCAACAGTATTATACCTGTCAATATTCCTTCTACAAATGTAAAACTTTGTATATGGAATTCATTTTCTCCACTTATATATATAGAAATAGCACATATCCTATATTAATGTAATGTGATTATTCATGTTTGTCTGAAAATTGTACACAACCGCAATGTTATGTTAGACTACGTGTATTTCTGCTGTTTGTATTGCACTGTTTGATTCTTTTTGTAATTTTGTACCAGGGTCTAGACTGAAAAGATTTAGTAAATAAAACAAAGCAAATGAATGAATGAATAAATAAAATAAAGCTCCATGTACTACAAAGAATTATGATTAGGTCTCTGAGTCTGATCATAACTCTTATTATGCGTTTTCACGATGGATGGCAAGATTCACCTCTTGAGCTTTGCTTTCCTCCACAATTTCTTTATTTCAAAATATCCCTGTATCAAACATATAATAAGTTGGTTATGATTGGAAACCTGATCATAATTCTCTATATTATAGCTAGTTTCTTAGATGTGAATGTGACTTATAAAGTAATAGGAAATTCTTGCTGCCGCACAGATTAGTCACATAAGAGCCACAGAGGAAAGCAACTCACAGATTTAGAAGCTATTAACACACCTGACACTGTTACCTTGATGGTAATCTCATGGGAACAGCATCATAAACCAACTAACAGCTTTATAAGATGTCAACAGAGTTTGTAGTTTCACACAGATAGCTGTTAGAAAGGAAATCAATCTCTACCACTAATCAACCATCAGCTATAAAAGCTTCTGCACAACTTGTTCTGCTACACAACCTCTTTTTAAGTCATAGTATCATATAGGGATAACTAAGCGCCCATTACAAAACATTATGATAGGGTCTCCTGTCATAACCAGCTGTTTTTTGTTAAGCATTCTCAAAATAGACACAAAGAAATTCACCATTTGGGCTTCACTGTGGAGCTGAATTTCTTGACCTCAGTTTCTTGAATACATAACAGTATTGCTATAATTGAAGACTCCATTATAAACCTTTATAGTAGAATGCATTTCTCACTATCCACTGATCTTCATTTATGGTGACCATTGATGTCCGGTTGCTTAACAAAAGTTTTATCAATGTTATGACAGTACTAATTGTATATGTTTTGAATTTTGTTTTGTAACTTGTAGATACTAACATGTCATGTAGCTCGTTAATATCTGCATGAAACATAAGTCTAATCAGACCACATCTCCACATGTATTCTAATGTAATATTGTTGTTACCCAGTCAACAAACTTAGATTTCTCTGGCATAACCATGCACATTACCTTTGTGTCACCTTGTTCATTGGTTCATTGGTAGGTACTAGGCTATCGGCCAAAGGGCTTAAGTAAGCCTAACCAACAAGGTTCCCTGGATTATGCCACCCAAGAAAGTTCATTTCCTGTGCCCCTGTCAAGCAGAGCCACAGAAGTGATCCTCGGGGTGTATTTCCTATTTCCCATCCACTCATCAAGATTTTTCTTGAAGAGTGCTAATGAGGAACTTTGTTCCAGAGTATAGGACGTCTCTGGGACAGGAATCTATCCTTCCAGCATGTCCTGTTTATTGTGGTGACAAGGTTTAGGTCCCTATTATGTGTAGCTCGGAGGGATTGGGATTTATTAAGGTGTAGCATGTCTAACAGCTCTGGGTTTAACATAGCTTTATATGTTAGGCAGAGATCACCTCGGCGTAGGCAATATGCTACAGAGTAAAGCTGGAGTTTTTTGAGACAGTCAGTGTAGGGCATCTGTTTGAGGCCAGTAATCCTCTTTGTGAGGTACTTCTATGGCCTTTCCAACTGCTGCAGATGTCTTGTGAGGTACATTCCAAAAGGGGCGTTGTACTCTATAATGGATCTAATGAGTGCCAAGTAGAGGGGAACAATGACCTCTTTTTTCCTGGATGAGAAGCCTTTTGTGATGATGTGTGCCACATAGATGGATTTCCTGACTACTGCGGCGATGTGATTATTAAAGGAGAGACTACTGTCCCCCTGGGTCCCAAGGTCTCTTATCACACATTCAGCATTAAGTAGACTGCCATTTATGTGGTAGTTCATGGGTACAGAGTTTTTATCAAGGGGGATGACAATGCACTTTTTGATGTTGAACTTCAGACCATGGCTCTGACACCAGGCATCAGTCTCAGTGAGGCCCTTCTGTAGGATGTCCACATCATTTGGGGACTCGACTATGGCTCCTAGTTTGTAGTCATCTGTGAACTTCATTAGCCAGAGGCCTTCTGTGTTAGCCTGTAGTTCAGAGAAGTAGATACCAAACAGGAGAGGTCCCAGGACTGAACCCTGTGGTACACCACTTGTCACTGGTTTGAAGTCAGATTTGCAGTCTGCAACTTTTATAGTGTAGGGTCTGTCAGTGAGCCAGTTGGCAACCCATCTTGTGATGTAGGGATTTATACCTAGTTTAGTGAGTTTAGCTGTATATCCAGAATGGGGGATGGTGTCGAAAGCCTTGGTGAGGTCAAGATAGGCTGTCTGAACCATCTTACCCTCGTCTACGGCTTTGGTGACTGCCTCAAAGAAGTTGATCAGGTTCAGAAGGCATGATCTGCCTTTCACAAACCCGAACTGGGTGGGGTCCAGAGTTTGGAGGTTACCAATGTCTTTGTTTATGAGTTCCATGATGATCCGTTCCATGGCCTTGCAGACCAGGCTCATCAGGCTAATAGGTGTCTCCCCCTTTGTGGAATGGGATATCTGTTGCTGTGTGTCATTCAGAGCGCACAAAGCCTGAAGTGAGACTATGATTGAACATGGTGCTTAGGTGGGTAGCCAGTTCGTTCTGAAGTTCATGTAAAACGCACCCTGGGATGTTGTCCAGTCCCATGGATGCTGTGTTTTTGGTTTTAGAGAGTGCAGCTTTTACCTGCATAGATGTGATTACAGGGACTCTGCATTCTTCCTATATAGATGTGCACAGTGCACGTTACCTTTGTGTAACCTTGTACACAATGCCTCAATGGCCTCCAGATGTTCCAAAATTCTTTCCTGCAGAAGTGACTTGATAACTATGGTCAGATTTATAGAGCCCTGGCCATTGTTTTGTTCCCACTTTTCTTGACAAGAATCATACCTGCCCTGTTTTTATCTTCAGAAACTTTACCCACATCCTACTATTTCTTTAAATAAGGACTGTCAATAATACTGAAAACATTTTCAAGGCTGGGGGGGTCTGAGATGGGCAGCATGTACATATAAACACTGGACGTAAACCATAAGGATGAAAAATATGTTGTATCAGAAAAGCACAAGGTTCAAATTCTGCATGAGACTCATTCCTGATACTGATTATTGCTTTTACATTAAACAAATAATTTATTTTTTAACTTCCAACATGCCTTCTCTACAGCATAGTTGCATTTCATAGATGTACATGCTATTAGAAACAGCCTTTGAGATTCTTTAAAATTATGATTTCTGCAATGTCATTTGATATTCTGCATACTGCCATCCCGCAGATGTTCTGGACTGCCATGGGCTCTATGTTAATTGATGGTTTAATAAGCTGTGGGATTTTTTGTAACTTTATTATAGCCATACATAGTTGTGAACTGCTGGTTTTAGAAATTAGTGAGCTACATGACATATTTGTATGTACAGGGGACTGGATTTTGCATAGTGTACAGTCTTTGAACAGTCTTTGGATGCCTCCAGGTACCACTTCTGGGTTATAAAACTAAATTAATTTCTGACTTGTAATTGTAGACTTTCGCAAGCTGTGGACTGATTACCTACAAAAATATCACTTTACTTATAAAGGATGTAGTGCTTGGAGGTCCTACCTCTCCTTGTCAATGGCTGTTAAAGGACATTTATCACTCCTAGCAAAACTTGTTTTTAGCCTTGAGTACTGAAGCTTGGTTTTATTTATTATTTATTTATTTATTTTATTTTATTATACATTTGTTTACCGGGAAAGTCCCACTGCGCAGGAAGCCCTTTTTCAGCGGCGGCCCGGGGAAGAAAAGCTCCATTACATAACATCTAATAATGCATACAATACATAAGGCAGCACAGCACAACAGCAAATGGATAGTACCTGACTATGAGCTACATGATAATACATCTATTAGTAACTACAACTATTGATACATATGATACATGTAACAGCACAGCAAATCAACAGCATATACATGCTAACTGGCTATCAGCTAAACTATAGTAAACTTAGCAGCAATTACAGCACTGGTTAACTAATAGTGCAGGATATTATAAGAGATGATTAAGGAAGAAGACGTTTTGTAATCTTAAAATGTAAAGGAAATCTTTAATTGCTTTTGCCTCATACAGAAAACAACTGAGATGTCTTTAGAGCAGTTCACAACTATGTATGGCTTTAATAAAGTTACAAAAAACACAGCTTTTTAAAGCATTAATTAATTTACAGCCCATGTAAAAAAATTAGCTTTACAATAACACTAAAAATAATAATTGTCACTGACGTGCTGCAAATGTATAACATAGTGCTACACAGTACACCCACAAAAATTTAAAGAATGAAAGAATGAGACACTCAAAAATTCAAAAGGGTATATTAGAACACTGAACATTTTAAATGTCGAGTGTTCTAATGTTGAACCCTAGCAATCGAGAAAAAAAAACATTGAACATTCTGAACAGCGAATTTTTTCCTAGGGAAAAAATTTGCTGTTCCAAAACACATACACACAGCACAAGCACACCAAACAAACAGCAATCCACACACATACACCTAAACTCTAACCTAACCCTACACTAAACTATACAAACACCACTAACTATCCACTTACCTTAACCCAAACCCTAACCCTAAGGTCTGTCACTATCACACAGTCACCTCACCTGCGCCCTAACCCGCCCAATCGCACACTTACCTGTCATGCTCCCTAACCCTTACTCACCTAACCCACACATCCGCACAATCGCACACTTACCTGAACCCGACCCGTAACTTTCCACCAGAGAGCTGAAAATACCGAAGCAACAGAAACGGCCAACTGAATTCTTTCCCTAGGAAAGAATTTGGTTTCTTGTTACTTCGATATTTTCAGTGCTCGCTGAAAACGTGTCGATATTAGAACACCCGACATTTAAAATGTTCGGTGTTCTAATATAGACCCATTCAAAACTATCTGAAAGGATGTAATCTCAAAGCAATTTGCACATCATTGTAATCATTTAAACCCTGATGGTGCCCGGTGTTAGGCAATAACCACCACTTTAGTTCCTTACATTCAAAAAATGCATCAGAATCTCCTGCCCAAATCTGCAAATATACAATCAACCACAGGAAATAAATATTTTTTTGTAACTTTTAATAGTCAGAACTGTTTATATAATGCATTATTAACATTCTCTGTCTTAATGTCATAATTGTGCTTGTATCAACTTTGGCTTAATTTCCTGCATGTTTTACTGATAAAAAATGCTTCATACCGTGACAAATTTGAAATTACAAATGTTTAATCTTGGTAAGAAAAGTAACAGTAGGTCCCTCAGCAATACATCTGGAGTTTCAATGGGAGCAACACAAATGCTGTTAGTGCTGTTACAGCTATTAACTGAAAAAAGGAAATGTATGCCATGTCAGGATAAGAATAAAGAATACAGATGACTCACATAGATTCAAAAATAGGATAAGTAATTTCATTCTTTAAGTATCATAAGAACTTCAATAGATCTATTGACAGTATACAAAGCAAACATTTTAAATATAAAGCATCAAGGTCACATGATCCTACTGCAATAATCAAATTGAAGAAACAATTTAAAGACATACTACAAACCAAATATATAATATACATTGGGAGCGCTACAGAATCCTGAAAGCCCAAAATCCTGAAGACCAAAATCCTGAGACAAAATCCTGAAAATTCAAAATACTGAAAACTCAAAATACTGCAAATGCAAAATCCTGAAAACACATAGGATACCATCATTTAGGGTATTCCAGCACAAGTACATACAGAAATATATTACCCTTCAACTATATGGAGGGGGCAAACCCCCCTTCAAGCCCATGTGGGGGCTGTGCCCCCACACCCCCTGCTACTTAAATATATCAACACCGAGATTGCACTTCACTACACTAAGTGCAGTCTTGGAGTTGATATATTTAAGTAGCAGGGGGTGTAGGGGTGTATCCCCCCACATGGTGGGTGCAAGGGGGCTTGCCCCCCTGCTTATACTTGGAGAACAATAATATAGTTTGTGTTTTATTTGTTTCTGTATGTACTTGTGCTGGAATATAGTAAGTGTTGGTATCCTGTGCGTTTTCAGGATTTTGAGTTTTCAGTATTTTGAACTTTCAGGATTTTGGTCTGAGGATTTTGGACTTTCAGGATTTTGTAGTGCTCCCTATACATTATTTAAAATCTATTAATTAAAAAAATCCTAATACATTCATTTAATTCTGGAGGCTTTATGATAATTAAAGAGCAAAAGCACTTATCCTAGTTTTGAATCTCTATGAGTCATGGTAGGCTGTATTCTTATCCTGATGTGACATACATTTCCTTTTTTCAGTTATTCATGCCATGATATGCTGTCATTTTCTTGGTCTGTTACAGCTATTACACTTAAACTTTATGTCTACTCCAAAGGTTTTATCTGCTCAGCAACAAATTTACAAGAACACATCCCACATTTGAATGCGCCTCTATTCGTATTACTAGACAATCGCAGAAAAATCTCCATTTTAAAATATCCTTCCTCAAGTATAGCATTTAAGATTATTTATTTTGTAATAATAAATGCAGAACTATCACCAGTAGTCCTATATAGCTCTTCATTTCCCATTAAGAATGTTCCAATTACCGTTTACTGAAGCACTGTTTAAATTATGTGGCACATATAGTACAGTCTTATAAATCATGATTAAATTACTATTCATCTCTTTCGCTTTCTGATTACCAACTCTTAAAAAGGAAGGAATTTAATATGTCTTCTATCAGCAATGTTCCTTGTATGGTCCTCAAAATATTTTTCAGTAAATTTCATAGCTTAATCATATTTAACAGTTTTAGTGCACATCAATGAAAAATATCATTATTTGTCATTAGTCTAGAAGGTCTACTCAGTTAACCTCTGACCATATTATGCTTTACATACTTTGGATGCTGACAAAAGATGGTTTCTTATAAATACTAGAGGAGAACAATCTTTCTAAATTTTCATAATATATCTAATTAATTAATGTTATTTGGATTAATAGTATGTGTAAAAGCCATTAACATTAACAAAAAGGTCAGAGCTATAAATATTACCTTCCTAAACCAAAGAGCAAATCACCAATATAAATATAAAACAACTTTACTTGTTTAAAAAATCTGATTTTTATAATGTATTCAGCTGCCAAGTTAATCATTCTGTATCCTAGACACAATTCTGTTTATGTAGTGGCAGGTGCACCTGGCATTTATTTATTCATTTATTTATTTATTTGTTTGTTTATTTGTTTGTTTATTTGCCTGTTTTTTTTCATGGGGAAGTCCAACTGGGATGACAACATAGCTAACTTTTCAATGGAAGTCTGAGGAAAAAAGCTCCATGAAAATATAATAATTAACCAAAAATACATACAAGATAAGAAAAAAAACTAAAGGATAAAAAAATCGACAGCATGTATATATACATGTGCAAGGAGAGTTTTCAAGGAGAATACAGCAATCAAAGTAGATAACAAAAAAATACGGTGAGGTACCAACATTTGTGGTTTACTATGTAAAGGTGTTGTAGTTTAGACAAGAAGGAAAAGAGATGGAATAAAATGACAGAGCTAAGGATAAACTGTGTAAACTATGGTAAGAGCATGTTAAGAGGGTCAATAAGAAAGCTATTTAGAGAGAAAGATTATTTGAAAGTAATGACAATAGCCTATAATCCTACAGAATAGACTTGGGGGATAGATAGAGTAGAGTAGCATTTAACCTGGTTCATGCAGAAACTACATCAAGTATAAAGTAAATATTGTTTTGGTGATCTTTGGAGGACTGGAGAGTGTCACTTTATCTCAAATGTAGAAGAACTGCATTACAAAGATTTGCAACATAGTTAGAAAGGACAGAGTCCACAGCAGAGCTATCTGTCTTAGATATATCAAGGAAAAACGTGTCATTTGACTTTAATGGACAATTTGGAAAGTAAACTTGAAGGATGTATTTCAGTTTGGATCCGTTTTCTGGCTTGTTAATGAAATTGTTGGCTGTGACAACTTGGGGTAGGTAACCTGGTCTGAGACTTCTGCCCAGTTTAGATATTTTAGGGCTAGACAGTGATGGGTCGGATGATTGCAAACTTAGCTACTTTGTTAAAACACTGCTCTAACTTCTTTGTCTGGGAGATTTGTAGATTAATGGGAATAGGACAGACATAGAGGAGTGTGTTGAGCAAACAGGTAGTGGCAACAGTTTTCCTGGAAAAGGCTGAGAGGTAAGCTTTAGCCCTGTACAATACACCTATTTTTAATGTGTTGTTTAACTGCCTGTTTTAAGTGTTGAGTGAATTTGAGCTGGTCATCTGTGAGTACACCAAGTATTTTTGTTTGCATTACTATTTCTGTATTGGTGTGATTGACTGACGTTATGGTAAAATTATGTTTTAGATTAGACATTTTGGAGTGAATAAGACTAATTCACTCTTATTAGGATTTAGGAGATGTTGTGAATTATCTAACCAAGCTTCAACTACAAAGAAAGACTCTTGAGTTTGGTATTATAAATCACCTAGGTGGTTACTGGAAGAGCAGATAAGGCTGATCAGCATATTGGGCAATATCAGCATGCCTGATCATGGTGTGAAGGTTCTTAATGAAAATGTTAAATAGTCATGGGCCAACTATGGAAACTTGAGGGACTCAATGGGAAAAGCATGAAGGAAGGAAAATTAGATTTCTATTTGAATCTTGCTCACTGATTGTTAGATAGCTATGGACTCAGTGGAGTGCTGGACTATTGAGATCATAGGAGGAGAGTTTCTAAAATGGTTTTGGATGGAAAACAGTATCAGAAGCATTTCTTGGTTCAAAGACGACTGAGTAGACCAAGTTGCCTTTATTTTTATGAAGATTAATAGTATTCATGAAGTTTAATAGTGCTGCAATGGAGCTGTAGTTGGGATGAAAATCATACTGAGTTGGGGAGAAGAAGGAGGTTTCAGTAAAGTATTTAAAAAGCTGGTACTAGATGCATTTTACAACTGTGATAAGGGTTTGCAGTTAGACAGCTCTCTAGATTTGCTATTTATGTAAGGGTAGAATACATGTTTGGTACTTATATTATCGTAAACAAGTTCCAAACAACTCAGTCATCATATATTCATATGCCCTTGACGTGGCAACAAATTTATTAAGTTGCTTTATCTAGTTGCTTAAATGATAGACTTGTTGCATTACATGTTAATTTGTTTGCATGTATAAAAAACAGGGTTGGGATGCGCATTCAAATTATGAGATTATTTGGGGTTTGTGTCACAACACTTTTCCTGTGAAGGCTAATTGGAAAGTAATCAAATAAGGAAGGATTTTTGTCAGTTTGAAGCATTTTGATATTGAAGAAACTTGGCAGCCTTTCCCTTTCTGTTGTATGTGGATTAAACACTTGTGGGCTAAGTTGTTTGATCATCATATTATTCCGAGATTGAGTGACATAAATACAAATGTTGTACAGTATGGGTAATGTTCTGCAATAATCGCTGTGTCTGATGAAGAATAATGCATTTGTTAGGATAAGGCTAGAGACATACTCTGCTTTACGGTTTGAGAAATCAGAGGATAAAAACATTTTTTAAGAATATGTATATAAACTACAGGTACTTAAGTATTATCAGTGCTACAAATTAGTGTATGTACATTTTCTGGCACCTTTTTATTGCGGTTTCTCAAAATGATATGTACAAGCATGCGTTGTTTGCAACCAGGTGGTGATAATATTTTGTCCTCACCAAGCTGTTTTACACATACATTTCAGGACTTATTTGTAGTAACCAACACAGTAAAATGTGAAGGGCATGTGAATACATGAAAACTGAATTGTTTGGAACCTGGTTGCAATAATACATAAATACCAAATGTTTTTGTCCAAAGTGTTGGAACATGACTTTCTTTGACAAATCTGTTTTCAAGAAATTATATGGGATAAGACAGGGTATCTGTTGTTATGTTAATACGTAAATAACAAATGTTTTTATCCAAAGTGTTAGAACATGACTTTCTCTGACAAATCTGTTTACAAGAAATGATATGGGATAAGCCAGGGTATCTGTTGCCTTTTAGATACTCACCAGCAGATCATCTGGTACCAATGTGGTGTGGTTTAGCTTTTTTTTCTTTTTTTATGATTTTGATGGGAACAAGCTGAATGTTAAATGGATTAGGGAAGTTAAGTTGTTGGTAGAGAACTTGGGTAGTAGAGTTATTAATGTATTTTATTGGGGGGGGGTCTTGACTGTATAAAGTGCTTATTTAATTGACTAGCAAGAGTGTTGGTTTGGTTTGGAGTGAGTGGACTGGGCTGATTTGGTTGCTCCGCGCTCAGAAGACCTTTTATTGATGAACATAAAGGTTTGGGGTTGTATTCATCAGTTTCATGAAGTGTGATGTATTTTTTTTTTTTTACTCCAATTTGATGTTTGGTTATGTTTCTGAGATGTTTGCAGTCCTTAAAGTTTGGGAATTATCTTTTAACAAGGTTTTCCAAGCATTATATATTTGTTTCCTGAGTAATTTTTTTTGTTTTCATAGACAACCAGGGTGTGGGATCTGTTTTAATTTTTTTAGTTCTGAGTGGGGGTTGTTCATTAAGGGTGATCAGGAAAATACTGAAGTTAGTGACAACATCATCAAGACAGAGTGGTTTTAGAAAATCTCAGTTAAACAATTTTAATGTATTGTAAAAGTTGTCTGTCTGAAATGGCTGAAATGTTTTAACTTGGTTATACTGATATTGCATGTGGATATGGATTTGGTGACTAACTAGAAATGTTGACAGGTTGTCATGTAATTCATAAAGGAATGTACCAGAGGAAGCAATGTTGTTATGAGTAAAGATAATGATCCAGTCTAGGACAGATTCTGTTTTTTTTGTGTTTTTACTGTATCTGGTAGGTGTTATTATTAGTTGAGTAAAGCTGAATAGGTGTATGGAATCAGAGGAGGTTGGACATTTTTTTTTTGCCAAGCTATATAAAAGCTATCCAGTTTCATGAGGAATGCTAGCAGATATCTAGTGTATGATTTCTTCCATAGCAAGTATATTGTTCCCCGGGGATATACAAAGCAGGAATGGCAATGGCCTTACAAATGTTTAATTGAAAGTAATCTCTGGAAATCTCCACAGTGTTAAATGTATATACCAACTCTGAGATCGCTCTACAATGTAGAAAGGAAAAAGTCCCTGATCCCCACTCTTCACAATCTCACATGGACTTATAGCCAGCAGAAGCGATCAAAGGAGTTTCCATCACTTCTGCTGGCATGCATAAAAAAATGTTTGATTATATTGAGTGTTCCTCTTGAAAGGGGGTGGGTTTGAGTTAAAAGAAAAAATGCCTAATGAATGTTCTGTTTCTGTGGTGTGACTGTTTAATAAAAATGTTTTAGAAAGAAAAAGTCTGTCAAACATCACTAAAGTACATGCAGCTACAAAGTGCATTCATGCTGCTTTTCAGGTTAAGACAGCTGCCAGATTTCATCAGAATAATTTTAGAGAAGCAGAGATGCTTCTGGAGGGGTTTCCTCAGCATTTGATGGCTTTAGGGGGATGGGGAAGGTGGTGGTGACAGCTGGTGCACATAATTCCTGTAGGAAGCCATTGTCATTGGATCACTGTGGTTGATAGCCACACAATGCAGACTTGCTATTACCATGCATGGAGTTAGGCAAAGATATGCAAGCTATGACATTGGTGGTTTTACACCACAACTACAGGCAGACATAGATGAACATTTGGTAAATGTGGGTCTTCTTCGCTCAAACCACCAGATTCCTGTCGGGGTTATCGATGTGGGTCCCCTTCCCCTATGCACATAGGTGTAATTCATATACACCTTAATCTAAACATGTTGGCAAGTGGGGTTGCATTTGTATGTATATTACAATTAATGTTAATATCACATGCAATAATCCACTATAATGGCATAGACCTCCAATGCCATCTGCTGATGGAAGGCCAAATATATTGCATTTGCATGCATCACATCTAACATGTTTAAATATATCCACAAATATGTTTAATCATGCACCATTTGTATCAATGTCATTCATGTCTTGCAGAGTTACATATGGCTTTAAGCTGAACATGCAGATCAATAGGTGAGTTTTACTGTGACATGTTGTCTTGCTTTGTGAGTGAGGCCTGCAGCTATCACACACGTATGTGTAAATCAGGTTTCATTTATAGCATCAGAAGCAGTGACACAGATGGTGCCCACATCCACCACTATTACTGACTAAAGGAATACCTACAATTGTGTAAGTGGCTGTGTAATTTTACAAGTCCTGTCACCAGTGAGAACACCCCATGATGACACAACCAACACAGAGGCCATGGCACCAGACATGTAAAATATTATACTGCTGGGCACAGATGTACCATTCACTGAAAACAACAGAACAACTGGATATTCAAGCACAAATGGGTTGAAGGATACAAAGCTTGCAACAAGATTCTGTAGGCAGTCTTTCCACGGTGTAGAAGTGTAAGGATGATTGCACTACATCTCATGACCTGCCAAGGACAGGGCCAGACAATAGCAGGGATACAGTCCTTAGCTGCAGGTTAGGTGGGGAATGAGGGAGTAACAACCATGGTGACTAGGGCATATGCTTGATATGTATTCTGCTCTACTTATAAAGGTGCAATCCAATAATCATCAATAAATATACAGGTGCATCCAATACGCAACTCCAGCAGTAGAGTCTGAGGCCCTCTATCTGGAACTCCTTGTGGTGTGTCACTATAAGGTTCTCACCACAGCCTTCTACAGTCCATAATATAGAAGCACATCCCTTTTTCTACCTGTATGTGTTGGTGTTGAGGTATTCTGTGTATGAACTGATGCCTGTACAGATTATGTCTCTCTTGTCTTCTGTGACAAAATATGTTCATAAACAAAGGTAACATAAGGTGCCAGGGATATCCAGGAGATGGAGATATCAATGAGCACTGTGCGTGTTGACAAATTCTGATAACTGTACAACTGTGAAAATTATATTTCTCTGTGTACTTGTAGTACCTATGTTATGGCATGGTACATAATTTTGTAGCAGATTTTGTGCTATCATTATTCAGGGAAATACTGTGTGAGCCAGCTTCTCATACTCTGTTGTACTCTAGTTCTTCTTTCTAGTCCTATGGATGATTAGGTACAGATATCTGATGTTCTTGGGACAGGCTTCCTTACAGAACAAAATGGAAGGCAACTATCTTTAGTTGTTATAATGTTGCACATCAATCATTTGTGATGTTGTATCAGGAGTGTATTGCAGAGCAAGCCAGATTCTGGGATTACCTGGCAAATGCTCAGATCCAGGCGCTCAAATTGGAATTTAAACAATTCAATACTCAGTCAGATTCTTGCTCCCCCTGTGTGTTTTGTTGTTTGATTTCTTGCAGGTGATTCAGAATAAACAATAGGTGTCATTAGCCAGAGCTCCAGTGGTAAACACTATCTCCTATAAAACATAAACATAGGTTTGTGCCAAGGCTAACAAGTGATTTGCTTGTTTTTCCTGCACGCACAATACACTTGTATGAGTTCTGCACTCATTCACATGGTGTCACTTATAGGTGTTGCGTGTGATACAAATGTGCTGTAGGGCCCATGTTTTCCATATAAAACTGTTATGCATACTGCTAGGAAATTATGCTGTGATATTCAGAATCTGTCCATCTGCGGCACACACTGTCTAACAGTTGTCTGAATGCTACACCATCTGGTTGATGTACATTTTGTTCTCTGAACTGGGGGGTGACTATACTGCAATTTGGCTCCAGTCAATAGTCCCTCATATGTTGTAGTTGACACACAAGGCTGTCCAATGACAACTTGACACTCAACTGATGGTGGGAACTCTTGCAGTTTTCTGCCTCAAAAATCATGCATTGTAGTCATACAATATATGTCTGACTTACCTCTACATTACCACTCAGCTTGTATCAGTACAAATGGCACTGTGTCCTATATGCTAGAAAGCATGCTGGGAGTAGAGCTAAGAAAAATGTGAACTTAAGTGACATTAAAGAGAGTTCTGAATGAATTAATAAGGCACAGTCAAGATACTTCTGAGAAGTAGCAGAGCGAAGATTTTGGTTACATCGACCTAGTTCTGCTCTTACACTGAATAATTACAACTTTCCATATTTATGCAGTCTTTCCAGATTTTTTACTTCATATTTTTGGTCTGCTTCTCATAATATTTGGAGTTTTCTGGCAAATCATTGAGAAATGAAGTCAATAAATAATGACAAACATTTGAATTTCCGTCTTCAAATTCTTCAGAAAATGCATATTAACACTAAACCTGGTATTCTAGCACCTTTCAAAGTCGAATTTGTCCAGATATTTTGTTCTAAAATGTTGAAAGGTATTCTTACACTTAAGCAGACTTGCAAACAAATGGTAAATCTAAAGCAACCCTGAGAATTATACTTGCATTATAAAGGGAAAACAAGTGAGGATTCACATGAGCAGAAATAGCCATTACCTCTACCTGCAATACCAGTACATCTCACAAAAGGAACCAGTGCTGGCTGGCACAGGCATTAATGGTGACCCTCATGACGGTTGTGTCTCCTCTGTGGGAGATAAATATTCTCACTGGAATCATGGGATAATAAGAGTATGCATGGGAAGTAAACACACAAGCAACAGTCCTGGTAGTTGTCAGTAGTAGGCTGGACTAAGGGCAATGGCATGTGAAGATTCTTATTATTATTTTGCATTTCTGTGGGAAAGAAAGAAAAAAGGAAAATGAACTCATCCTCACAGTATAGCAGTGTCACAGAGCCAAAGGCCGCCTCATACTTCAAATGTAGTTTTAGCTTACTGTCTCACATTGTGCTTTAATCAGCAAGTTCATCTGCAGACTCCACTGATGACACAAGTAAAATGAAAACAAAGTGACAGAAGGCTAGTCTGGGGGTAAACAGAACTGCAGCAGTTGAGAAGAGACATGCCTCCAGAGAGTTAACCAGCCAGGCAAAGCTCAGCAACTAGAAATGTTCCATCGTGCTTCTGAGGAGGGGTCAGAGGGTCAGAAGCATTTTATTCTGCAACATGTTTAGTTATATCATATGCCCATTCTGGGATAAAAAAGGAAAACTACATCTGCCAGCGGTCATTTGTAGTTAACCGCACAGTGGCCTCCGTAGTGACAGTCATTTCTGGGAAATAGTGTGGTGATGTTCAGCTCATGTGGTGTGGTCATAATCATGAAATCATTTAGCTTCCTAGTGTTGAAACAGCCTTTTCTAAGCAGAACAATGTATAGCAGAGATGCCTCACAGAAATCCAGCTCTGACCTTCCTATCATTTCATCAGTAATTATATTCAGTTTCAACAGCATTTACAATTGATGCTGGTTATCTGAAAGAGGCACTTTCAACATAATGGGCTAATGTTTCTTTATGTTTTAATGCACTACTTACATACATGTATCAGGGGCATCAGCCATGTTATAAATTACAGTGTAAATATGACAATTACAAGCTGTTCATTCTTTCAGTTCCCCACTGAGTATTTAAGCTGAATAAGCCTTAGACCTTTCCTGAACTACAGTTGAAAAACATTCCATCTGTTAAAGGCACATTTCCAAATTCCTAACTTTTTCCATTGAAGTTTGCAGGGGATCCCCAACTACTGAAATGTCTTTGAAATCTGAAAGTACAGGTCAAAAAGAGGAAGGAATTAACAAGTAGGAATTAACAAGTAGTTTCTATCTGGTTATTAACTGTAGGGATTCTGCTGGCTGGTTTCCCATGTGTGGTATCAATTCTCATAAGAAGCATTCTTCTATTTGAAATATATTTCCAAAATATTTGTTAGGAAAATGTGACTGAGATCTACTAATCCAAATTTTCCGGACATGCATTAAGATTACTTTATTATATGCTCAAATGTTAAATTAAAAATTGAAGTTACAGCCACGAAAATTGTTTGTTTGGCCTTTGTACAACTCACTGAGCTATTATACGGAGTCCACCATAACTATGGGATCACTTACCTCTGATCAAATGTAGCATTTTATTCTCTTATTTAAAGCAAAGAAAAAATACGTGCGTGTGTGTCTCTGTGTGTGTGTGTGTGTGTGTGTGTGTATATGTGTGTGTGTGTGTGTGTGTGCGCGCGTGTGCGTGTGTGTGTGTGTGTGTGTGTGTGTGTGTGTGTGTGTGTGTGTGTGTGTGTGTGTGTGTGTGTGTGTGTGTGTGTGCGTGTTTGTGTTTGTGTGTGAGGGTGGGGTGGAGTGGTGAATGGAGCCACTCATATCACTCTTATTACAATCAGCCATTACATATATCTATTATTTATTTATTTATTGAACGTAACTCTAGTCTCTTATTTATGCTTTATTCAGTAGATGATGACAGTGTATTGATTTCATGCTTCTGTCTTGGGATTATCACAGCTTAGTAATGGCCTCTATCAATAGATGCTATATGGCTTTCATCAGGAAATGAAAGTGTATTAGCTCCCTAGGTCTTCCTTACAGGCTCATAGGTTAATGGGTAAGTACTAGGCAATCAGGCTGCAGGCCATTACTAGTCTAACCAAAACGTATATTCAAAAGTTCTCTCCTGCCTTAAGGAGGGCAAGAGAAGGTTGAGCAGGAGAGAATTTGAGGCTGTCCATCCAGTTATCTAGATTTACCTCAGAGCTGGCAGGGGGCTAGATTTACCTCAGAGCTGGCAGGGGGCTGGATTTACCTCAAAGGTGGCAGGGATGCTATGCTGCTTGGCATGCAGTGGAAGTTTGTTACAAATATAGGTGTTATGTTAGGATATGAATCTATCATGCCAACGCCTCTTATTTATCTGTTGATGAAAGTTATTTTCCTTTAACAGGGTACTTGAGGTGCATTTTGTTCTGTGAAGGAACAGAAGGTCAGAGCAGGTTGGATCTTTCTTGACTTGAAAAGGTGGACACAGATTTCCTTGGAGGAATCTCCAAAAGACTAAGTAAATGGACTTAAGACATCTTTGGACATATATAGGCCAGAAAGTAGGCTTTTCAAAAGACATGATGATCAAATAAGGAATTATCAACAACAGTACCTAGATCCCTTACAAAAGTGTCTGATTGGAGGGGTGTATCACTTATGTGCCATGTGAACATGTGAACTATCTACATTTTTTTCACATTTAGTATGTGACCCTTGTCCTTGCACCGATTGTTATACTGTGACCCATGCTGGGGCAATTGTGAGCCCTTGGAAGATTAAACAACAACACCCACTTTACAGTTATCTGTAATCGTAGATATCTATATGCCAAATGTGATAGCAAGAAAGACTGAAAAACAGACATCAAATAGGAGAGGTCCTAACACTAAGCCCTTTGGTACACCACTGGCAACTTTTGCTTTCATAAATTGCACTTTTGATTCCAATGAAATTGGTTCTTTCAGACAACCCAATAGCTATCCACAATATGACATAAGGATTTATATTCAGATTTACAAGTTTGCCAATAATGCCTGCATGGGAAATAGTGTCAAAGGTCTTGTCCAGGTCCAGAAATGGTGCCAACAGTCTTGTCCAGGTCCAGAAATCCTGCATGTATTACATCATTGGTATTCACTGCTTCCATGATTTTTTTGAAAGAAATTAATGAATTTGAAGAGGCAGGGGCCTTCCTTTGACAAAGCCGAATTGATTTGAGTCCAGGGTTAAGACATTTTCAATGTCCAAATTATTGTTGTCTGAGATCATACATTACACAGCTTTTCATATGAGGTTATTGCTACTAATACATCTGTGGTTGCCAGGGTCCCTGGTTGAGAAACCCTTGTGTAACTGCATTGCAATGGCTATTTCCCAGGTTTCAAGAATGAAACCAGCAGAGAGAGACTTAGATTAAAGAAGTTAAGTAGGGGTTCAGGTCAACCATATTTGGCACTAATGAAAAGACAAGCTGGTATATTATCAGGACACATGGATGATGTGTTCTGAGCTGGGCTTTGAAAATCTGTTGTGCAGCTATACATGTGGGTAGAGTAAATTTTCCACAGAATTTGTCATTTAGGATGCTAATTTGGTCAGGCTGTACAGGATTATTTTGGTCCACTTCAGAGCATTGTTAGGTGTTAGTTCTTAGCTTCCTGACATAGACAAAGAACTATTATTAACTCAGTTTTGAGCTTTCAAATGGTTTCCTTAAACTCTTTACTAGTTTGCTTAAGTATGCTTTTAAAGTAGATTGACTAAGACCTCTTATAAGCATTAAATAGTGGGCAGGATTCACGAAGGCTTGCATGGAGTGTAACAGACGTGTAACACTCCATGCAAGCCTCGCGATCCAGGAACAGCCCTAAACTCCATGTAAGAGACCAGCTAAAACGTCTCTTACACGGACTGGGCATGGACATGCTAAATACCTCACTTGCAGCCGAAAGGTATGCAAATGAGGTATATTAGTGATCCATGAAGCAGAAACCAGCCCGTGTAAGAGACGTTTTAGCTGCAGAAATGTACTCAGTTGACAACTGAGTACATTTCTGCAAAATTCACAACGGAGCCATGTCAGCTCCAAATAAAGGGTGCATATGTGTCAGGCAGCATGCCAATGGCCAAATATGTGGCCATTGGCAAGGTAATAAAACATAAAAATGAAGGTTATAAACCCACAAATGTGGGTTTTATGCAATACATGGAATGACAATGCAGGGACCAGCAGACCAAAAACAACATGGCCACCGTGTAGTGGTTGCTAAGGGGGGAAGCTGAGTGTAAGACATGTAACTAAGCATTAGTAGGCAATCTGATGTAAATGAGGGTTAGGATACTGAATCTCACAGTCACATAGCAAATGAGCACAGTCTGAGTAGTGTAAGAGATACATAAGGGGGAGGAATAGAGTAGGAGATAGGTGACATCACAGGGGGGAATGGTAGAAAGAAATGCAGTTCATTGGAGGTCAGTGTAACATGACAGATGACAGACACAGATCAGGGAAAGAGTAGTGCCACAAGATAAGTCTGGGAAAGTCAAGAAATGGAAGGTGTACACTGTTACTTACACTAAAGTTTCTTGCTGGGCGTGCATGCGCATGTGTGCGCACCATGAAGTGCGAGTAGGGCAGTGTGTGCGAGTGTAAGGCAGACTGAGCATGTGGGAGCATGTTGGTAGATGTTTAACACTGTTTGCGCTGGTGTGCACGCGTGTAGGGCAGACTGAGCATGTAGGAGCCTGTTGGCAGACCTGTAACACTGTTTGCGCTGGTGTGCGCGAGTTTTAACCCGAATAAGACGATTGTAAACCGTGTAAGCATGTGTGCGCGTGTGTAAGCCACTGTGAATGCGTTTCTGCTGGTATGCACGCTGCTCCCCCCTGAGGAAACAGAAAGGAAAAAGGAAGCAACAGAATTAGTAGGAAGCTAGCAGGGAATACTGATGGAGCTAGCAGGTGAAAACAATTAGAAGCAGGCAATTACACAGGCAGAATAGTAGCCCAGCCCAGAACTTAAAACTCTTCAAACAGCAGTGCAGGATGTTTCTCTCAAGAGACACTGCAAGACAGGAGTAAGCTAATAGAAGTGAAAACTGAAAAAGCTTCACTCAGAGCAGAAATGTTAGGGGCTGCCATAGCTGTCATAATGAGACATAGGCGACTTGCTGAGGGTGGTGACAATGCAGATGGTGCCAGACAACCCACAGTGAGGAGACGGAGAAGAGTGTACAGGCCCAGGGTCACCTATCACGGGTTACATGAGCTGGAGATAGTAGAGCGCTATAGAGTGGACAGAGAGCTCCTGCAGCAAATAGTTGAGCTGTGCAGGCCACGCCTCACACACAGAACCAACAGAGGGGAACCCATCCCAGTGGAAACCAAGGTATGTGTTGGCCTAAGAATACTAGCAACAAGTACCTTCCAGAGACCAACTGGTGATATGATGGGGATATCACAGGCATCAGCCTCCAGGATACTGCACCAGTTCCTGGATGCCATGTCAGCACATGTCGGTGATCATGTATATTTCCCCAATGCCCGTGAGGTATTGGCCAGCAATATGCGTCTCTTCCAGCAAATAGCGGAATACCCTGAGGTAGTGGGTGCAGTAGACTGCACGCACATATGCATCAAAGCACCAGCCGGTGAGCGGGGTAGGGCCTACATTAATCACAAGGGCTTCCCCTCCATCAACTGCCAGGTCATGTGTGATGCCCAGGGCATAATAATAAATGTGTGTGCTGGCTGCCCTGGGAGTTACCATGATTCCCACATCTGGCATTTTATGCAGCTGTACCAGACATTTGCCAATGGGGACATCCCACACGGACACCTAGTGGGGGATGCAGGTTATGCACTGGAGCCGTGGCTGATGACACCCATCAGAAATGCACACACACCTGAACAGGAACGCCATAATGTGACACATGCACAAACACGTAATGTAATAGAGCATGTGTTTGGGCTGCTCAAGTCACAGTTCCGGTGTCTGGACACATCTGGTGGAGCCTTGCAGTACACACCAACTACATGTACCCAAATTGTCATGGTATGTGCTATGCTACATAATATGATCTTGCGAAAACAGCTGCAGCAGCACCAGCATAGGGCTGGGCCAAACAGCCCCCCACCATTGCCAAGGCCATCACAGACAGAGCGTGACTCGGAGGAGGAACAACCTGAGCCTGCCCCAGTAGGCAGAAGGAGGTGTGCCCAGTATGCCCTGGCCTTGGCAAAGAGGCAACGCATAGCACATACACTGGCTCAGTAGGAACCCTGGGAATGATACCCCCTCTGACTCACTCAAATAATAACAGGGATGCCTAAAATGACATGACCTGCTCACAAACATGTACAGGGAGTGTAATATGTGCATCCAACAGAGGCAGCCCTGCAGCACCACCTGAGGCATGAATGCCATGTGTTAAGCAATGTAACACCATGTACTATATGCACACCTGAGGACCCTGACTAACATACACCCTCACCAAGCATGAAGCCACAAAATGATGATGGGATGATAAATAGCAATAACTGGCTGAAGTAATGCAGTTAGTCAAAGGGGAGCCAATGTGTTCCAGCCTGGGAAGACATGCGGAGCATGACATGATGCACCACCTGCTAGGGGTGGTGTGCACCTATCAGTCCAGGCCCCATGGATACTGGCAAAGGCTGGCATTACCCACAGCATGCCCTGAATTACCTATTCAAAACACAAACCCACCTTCATAGGTACCACAAGGGATAGGAACCTAGATGTAATGCTACCCAATGCCAGAAGTCTAAACAGCAAGATGTGTGCAGTGTAAATGCACACAGTATGGAGAATGTAGATATCAGTCCTGTAATACAAAACTGGGTCAAGGCTCACATTAGCACCCTAACACAACCAGGTCACACCTCATACTGTGCTGTACAGCCGTGAAACATGGAACAAGCTACAAAAGGAGGGTGACTAGCAATAAATGTCAAGGATAACCACACCCCCATGTTGGTACCACAACAAGAAGCAGCACTGAATAGCCATGGTCAAATACCAATGGCTAAAACTGCCTCCCAGTATATAGCCTGCTGCAGACTACTGTCCTAATACTAGGAACTGCACCTGGCCTATGTTGGAATACATGAATATATCAAGCCCCCCAAACCACATTATAATGCTTGACTGAAAATACCCAGACATACAATGAGAGCATTATACTAGCACCAACACAGTCGGAGAAAAGTTCCCAGATTCCATAAACCAAAATGCTCAGGAACAACGTACCACTCCCACAAGAGGGGTAAGCATACTGGATGTGATAATCAGCAACATGTGTACTGGATGGCAAGATGAGAAGTGTATACCTCACTGGTAAGACCAGACCATAGAGTAATCACACTGGATATACACATCCCGACCCCAGTCCCTGGCATACCACAGTGAAAAACATGTGTAAAGCATAGGTTGCAGCCCTCCAAACCGATGTGGAATCCACGAAAGGCCCTGTGCAAGTGCAGAATATGGGACACACCGCAGAACATGTTATACAGGCATTCCATGAACACAGCCAGGAATGCTTGGAGTATGCAATCAGAAATAACAACAAGACACAATGCCATACACGCAGGCATCTGGCATGCTGGACTTCAGCCATTACCAAACCATGCAAGAGAATGAGGAAGCTACCACATGATAGAGCAAACATAAAAAGGGAAGTAATCACTGATCAGTAGTATGGCAATAACATATGTCCACACATACAATCCACTAAGGCCAGCCACAACAAGTAGAATCTGTGAATCCAGAGGCAATGTGACACCTGTCCCAAGTACACAGACAACCACAACTCCCCCCAATAAATACAAATATATGTGATAGATGCAACCATGTATCCAAACCAGAGGCTGAACTCCCCCAACTCAGTACTGTCAAAACCAGTCAGGAGGAGAAGGTAACCACATACACCACAAACCCAGTCCCACATAGACCTACCACAACTGTAAACCAAACACATAAACACAGAAAAACATTCCTGGAGGCCCTAATTACAAACACACCACACCAACAGAAGCCTCCAAAGCAGATCCCAAGCAACCACAACCTCCAAACATAGCACATGCAACACATAGTACACAAAGCTGGTGTGCCAAACAGTGACAGGCCAGAAGTAGAAACAACATGCCTGATACAGTTGTAATAGATGTCTGTATAGGCAGACACACTGCTGTCCCACTCACCAGACTGAACAAGGGAAAGGGTACAGTAAGCTGCCTGTAGGCTGCCACAATATGCCACATAACACAAGTACGCAAGTCACCCCAAAGCAAGCAGAAATATGATGCACACAATGTCCATGCTGGTGCGAATGACCTGAGATGTACTTCCCTGGACTACATGAAATGAGACATGGATGAGCTCTCTGAGTATGTACCCCAGGCCGGTATGACACTGGCCGTGTGCAGCATCCAACCCTCACCAAGAATGATGCCACAGTACAAACACAGAATGATCATCTTTAACAGGTGGCACAGTTACAGCTGTCAGTCCAAGAGGGTCTAATGTCTGTCTGCTTGAAATGTCATGCATGACAAGCCATGCTGCTGTTCCAGGGATGGCTTGCACCTGTTACCCCTATGCGTCTGGATACTGGATAAGGCCTTTGCCACCTCCATAGTGCCGTATGTAGGCAAGGCCAAAAAGACTACCCACCACCCTAGAAAACATAAGTGGTAAGAAACATAAGGGTAATGCTGACCAATGCCAGACGTGTAAACTGCAATATGCATGCCCCTGAGGCACTTCCCAGTATGGAGAACATCGATGTCTGTGCAGTGACAGAAGCCTGCTGCAAGCCTAGTGATAGCACACCAGCACTACCAGGTTATACCACATATCATGCGTTATGGCCCCAACACCTGGACCAAAACATCAAAGGAGGGGGAGCATCCATATGCAGCACAGACACCCATACGGCCAGGTAACTGACAATGCACAAAGCAGCGGAGACCACCCATGTGCACCTAAGTGTAGTCAAAACTGCTGTACAGTCTGTAGCATGCGACAGACCACACTTTCACACACAATAACTCCACCCAGACATCCTGAAGACACTGGATAGTATGAATGTCCCACCAAATACCAGACAAGGTGCTCACAAATTACCATATAGGTGGTAAACCATTATGTATGCAAGGAGTAATCAGGGACCTAGGGACACAAGTCGACAGTAATCTGTCATGTGACACACACAATGCCAATGTGGCTAGGAAGATTGTCGATATTGGACACCGTATCATGAAAGGATTCACATCTACATCAACAGAGGTCACTGTGCCTCTGTACTGTTCCCTTATCACACCCATAATCTAGTACAATGACTCATATGGGATGTACCGTACGTGACACCTGCAGCAGTTCGGAAGACCTCAAAGGTACCCCACCAAGATGATAAAGGGTGTCAAATATATGTCATAGGCTGCCTGGCTGTAGACACCCCAGCTGAATGCAGTCACAGACTGCCTACACAGAGGCATTGTATGTCTGTTGTACAAGGCCATGTCCAACACAGGAGTAATGGACATGCTCCACCACAGGAAATCAAAGCCATTGTAGCTGTGACAGTGACAGATGTCAGCCTCAACACATAATGAAATAGGATGTGCTGGAGGGACAGATACATAACCCAGAGGCTCCCCACACCCAGCAACAGGATCCCAATCCATGTTAGGCAGAGCCCCTCACTGACACCCCTCAACAGGAATATTGCCAAGTGGATGGATGATCGTACATGTATACTGGGGGGTCTTAACTGTGTCACGACCAGACAGAGGCACAGTAAAGAAAATCATAAATGGCCATAATAGTCACATAGCAAGGTGCGGCGAAAGACACACACACTCTGGCTTGGCTTACTAATGCCCTAGGGTTGATAGCCTAGTATGAACCCATGAACCTATGAAGATACAAATTGTACAGGACACTAAGGATAATCACAAGGCTTACTTAACTGATGGTAGGAACCATGTTGGGAATCCACAGATATGCTCCGAATCACATAGATATTACAAACAACATACCAAACACACACACATATTGCCAGCATACGACCTGACAGGTGCAGTGCAAACCCCCCCCCAGAATGCAAAATATCTATCCCAACAGACTGCTGGTCCCCTGACATTGCAGATGCTGAGGTAACAGCCATCATCTGCAAAGCAAAACACACAGCAGCAAAGGTATGTGATGGTGTCCTGGGCTGATGCCAACATGGACTCCAAGAATAATGGAATGCCAAATCACACTACTGCCCAATGTCAGCCTTACCACAGGATATGTACCCAAAGAGCAGTGTACAACAACAGTGGTCCTTCACAACAAAGGTGTTGCCTGAATGGATACTGCAAACTACCACCCCAGGATCCTGACAAGCTTGGTCTGCACAGCTATGGAAAGGATCAGTTTGTACCGCAGACATAAAGCTATCGTGGACCTACTGATACTGGACCCTACACAGTGTGGCTGTCATAATTGCAGATCCTGCCCCTAAACATGTTTGACCCATTTGAAGCAGTCATTAAGGTCATTGATGAGGGCAATGTGGTTCACACAGCGTAGCTGGACCGTGCATATGCTTCTAGACAATACCCTACGAGTTCATTATGGATATGTTCACCAGCTTAAATATATACCCCTATGTCAGTAGAGGGGTTGCAAACCAGACCGAGGACAGAACTGACATGGTCAGACATGCTGCATCCATGTCAGACTACAAAGCAGATATGAGTGGCATCCCACAAGGCTTGGTCCTGCCCCCCCCGTTCTGTATATATGTCCCATAGGTATAGGCCAGCATGAAAGGACTGTGACTGAACATGTATGTAGAGGAGTACAAACAGCCCACCATATCCGACCCCCAGCTGACACAAGCAACCCACAAAAGGGCCACCTACAAACAGACAACTGGAGCCATAGCAATGTCAGCAAGCTAATTGCAGAACTGTGGATAGACAACCACCGTGGATATACAGTAAGTGCCCACAAATTACCACACAGGTGTCAACCCATTACATACCTAACATGTAATGAGAGACCTGGGGACACAAGGTGATAGATATCCTGCACTGGACAAACATGTGGCTGTAGTGTTCGCAGAAACATACCATATACCCACCCAATCATGAAGGTTGTCAGATGTAGATAAGGGGAGGTCACTGTGGCTCTGCAGTCATCCTCCATCAGCGTGACAATTGACTACAATAGCCCCTGTGGGTATACCTCAGCAGACACCTCCATCAACTGTAAAGTCCACAACAGTACCCCACCAGGAGTAGCAAAGAGCATGAACAGATGCCATGTGTTGCCTGAGTAAACAAACTGCAGCCCCACACACTGCCATACTGCCTAGCTACAGGCAAGCTGTGCCTGATGTATGAAGCCATGTCCAACCTGGAATCAATGAACATGCTGCACCTTGTACAATCTGAATGGCAGTGAGCTATGCACATGAGAGACCTGAACCCCAGCACTGACATACATAGGACAAGCTGTACAGAATGATCCATAACACAGAAGGCACCCCCACTCTTGAGTAGACTCCCGGTACAGGTTAGCCAGAGAGTCACCTATCGACACCCCTCAAGAGGAATCCCAATGAGTGGATGGGAGATGATAGGTTAACCCTGGGTATCACTGTTATGTCAGAGGTAGACAGAGGCACAGTGTACCAACCATGACATATGTCATGGCAAACTCCAGTTACAATGTGTGTCGAAGGACAAACACACCCTGTGACTAGCATCAGAAATGGCCTAGAGAACATCGCTAGTGTTTGCCAATGTCCACCTATGTTGTGGAATACACTACCAATGTTGGACGAGCCTGGTGTAGGTAGTCCATATCTGAACATAATGCAACATGGTCATATGTGCACAACTGGCTCCTACACAGTCTGTTGTGCACACTATGAAGATGTCAAGCAGTGATAGGACTAAAGCCCAGGATACTGTCCACCACAGTGAAAGTACTGAACCAGTACACTATACGGTACTACAGTGTTAGGTCATTATGAAAGTATGTTGACAACTGTCTGCAAAGTTTCCCATGCAATCCCTGTAGGCATGGTATGATCCCTGTTGTGGCAGACACGAAGCAGTTGGCCAGTTAGTACACAACATGACACCCAACACACAACCATAAACGTGAGATATTGTTGAAGTTCACACACACCCAAATATGTGGTGGACTTCAGAGGGCAACATATGGAAAGCTCACACTTGGCATGCTCGCACACTTTGATAAATGAGGCATATGTCAGACAACATGCCATGGAAATGCTGAACTGGGCATGCTCACACACTTAGGCCATATCTCCGTTTAGCAGTTGTCCACACATATCTGGTATTTGTACGTGTCATTCCAGGAACTAACCACAACACAGCAATCTGTCCAGTGCACACAGTAAATGACTACAGAGACATAAGTGATATAGTGGATCACCGTCATATGCAAACATCTTCCACAGATACACAAGTTGGTCATAGGAACAGGGAATGCTATGGCAATAAAGACCTGCAAACAGTAGAACAGCAAAACAAATATTGTGCATCTGACAATTGAACATATGGGTGTAGAGGTCAATACTAGGCTTGTTGCCCTAGGGAATGACAGCTCAGCCAGAGTGTGCTTGGCATCTGCATCCCCAGTACAGTAGGCTACTGTGCCACTGTAAAGTAGGTCACATAAGGCAACGTGTGAGGCTAGTGAGCTGTGCCTCTGTCAAGCAGGGGCACAGTGGAGATCCCAGGGTTTGAATGTGCTAAGCCACAGCCATGTTGTTGGTGTGTGCTGGAAGAGGGTTGCAGAGGATCCCTAACAGTAAGTGGCCATCAATAACAGACTAAGGGGAGCCGTATCTGCATTGTCTGGACAATTCCACTGTCAACACTGTGTTGTGATGATTATGTGGGAATGAAGTGTCATGCCGGAACTGTTCACAGATGTCCTCCCTCTGTGGTGTACAGCTCTGCAATGTATTAGCTCACTCTGTCTGTTGGACGGCTCATATATGGCTGGAGTACACCTGACAGGTGTCTTGTTGTGGAGCAGTCATGGGTATATGTGGGATAGCATGATCAATGCAAACCATACACATGCTCATAGAATGCAATTGTCAAGGATTATGCTGAGTGGCCAGTATAGTCCCCCAGCATGGGTCCTTTGAAGTCGGCCACCCCAGTCTTCACAAGTGTAGAGTCTGCTTGTGCTAAATACAGTTTGCGTGCAGTGACAACCTTGCCTGGGGGTGGGGATGGGATATAGATGTCCAGGGAAAGGTGGGTATGGTCAGATATCAACAATGGTGGTCTACCTCTGGTGTGGAACAGTGAGTACCCATGTTGCAGATGGACAGGTGCAATATGTATTCCCCCATGTGGCTATGGTGTGTGGTTCTGCCATATCACATGGACCCACAAATTGTAGTGGCTGTAGGGTAAAGTGGTAGAGGCCTGAGTAGTTCTCACACACAATATGCCTGTACCTGATGTTAACAACTGGAATGGTGTATGTGAACACCTGCATATCCCGGCACTGTTCCCAGGGAAGCTGTGTGTGTGTCCTGGATGTGGGTGTGGTGTTCTGGACTGGTTGTGTTGTGTGTTACAGGTCCTGTGGTCACGAAGCATGTTATAGAACATAACCTGCCAGTGCGATGTGCATATCTGACCCTGACGTAGGTGGCTGCAAATGCATATATATGCTATCCCCCACCTGACAGGTAGTACTAGATGTATATAACTCTGTAGAAATGAAGATGTCAGCACCCTATAAATACTGCAGGTGCAGACCAGATGCCCAGTGATTCGGTTAGCGCGCTCTGCTAATGCATCTCCCTCAAGTGTCATAATATAGGTAGGTAGGAGTTCAAACCATGCAATTGCTCAGTGTGTGTGTGTGTGTGTGTGTGTGTGTGTGTGTGTGTGTGTGTGTGTGTGAGCGGGGTTGATGTGTGTGCAAGTCTGTGTGAGTAAGATGTCCCTTTTGGCAACTGTGAAAGCACTCTACAGGATGCACATTCCCCTATCTCAGCACAGATGATGTCAGCACCCTATAAGTACAGCAGGAGAAGGGAAACCTCCCAGTAATTCGAATAGCGCGCTCTGCTAATGCGTCTGTCATGAGTGTCATAACATAGTTAGATAGGGGTTTGAATTCTGCAACTTCCCAGTGTGTGTGGAGGGGGGTTAGTGTGTCTGTGAGGGAGATGTCCCTTTTGGCAACTGTGAAAGGACTCTACAGGATGCACATTCCCCTATCTCAGCACGGATGATGTCAGCACCCTATAAGTACAGCAGGAGAAGGAAAACCTACCAGTAATTCAAATAGCGCACTCCGCTAATGCGTTTGTCACGAGTGACATAACATAATTAGGTAGGGGTTTGAATGCTGCAACTGCCCAGTGTGTGTGGAGGAGGGTTAGTCTGTGTGCTAGTCTATGTGAGGGAAATGTCCCTTTTGGCAACTGTGAAAGCACTCTACAGGATGCACATTCCCCTATCTCAGCACGGATGATGTCAGCACCCTATATGTACAGCAGGAGAAGGGAAACCTCCCAGTAATTCGAATAGCGTGCTCTGCTAATGCGTCTCTCTCAAGTGTCATAATATAGTTAGGTAGGAATTTGAAACCTGCAAGTGTGTGTATTTGGATGTGGGGAGTTTGTGTGCGTGCAATTCTGTGTGAAAAACGTGTTAGTTTTGGCAATCAGGAGATCACACTACCTGATGCACATTACCCTTTCAAAACACTGATGATGTCAGCACCCTATAAGTACAGCCAGAGAAAAGGAACCTCCTAACAATCTGAATAGTGCACTTCTCTCATGCGTCTCTCTCACGTGTCGTGACTTTGTTAGGTAGGGATACGAATCCTGCAAATGGCAAGTGTGTGTGTGTGTGTGGGGGGGATGGGGTAGTAGGGTGTGTGTAAATGCAAGTGTGAGAGAACAGATCCTTTTGGCAAATACTACAATACACCAGATGCTGCATATCCCCCCAGTAAACACAGGGGATGTCACCACACTATCAACACAGCCAAACAGGGCTAGTTGGCCAGTAATGCCAATAGTGCACTCTGCTACTGGGTCTATTACCATTGTCAGAGTACAAATAGATATGTTTTGGTAACCCACAACTGCCACGTGTGGTTGTGTCACACATTATGACCTTGTGTGGGTCTTTGTGCATAACAATGCATGCCATTGCCTAAACCAGCAATGGCAATGCACACATGATGTATGTGTGTGACACATACACATAAATACCTGTGACCTGCAGTAGTTACCATGTCTGACACATGCCTCGAGTGGATAAATGGTATTTGCAATGCATAACAATATGACTGTGTCTTACTGTGCAGGGACCGCACGCGGTATATGTCTATACAGTGTGGGTGTATATGGTAAAATACCTACAGCAGGGGATACACATCTGGTCTGGGCCATATAGTCTACATGTAGTCGATGTACAGGTGCTGCATGTTCCCACCTGTTGTGGGAGTGGTAACATGTCATTCCACTGCAATTCAGTGACCACATGCTGGGAACCCTTCAACTAGTGTGTTGTAACTACAGTAATGCTCACGCACAATGTTTGGCTGGATGCAGTCCAGCCATATAAAGAATGTTCTTGAGACTTGCATATTGCCAGTGTTGTTATGGAGGATAGGTGGGTTTCCTGTGTATGGGAGGGTTGTGTGTGCCAGGCTATGAACCAGACGGCAGTCTGACACACTGTTAGCTGCACATGTATAGGCCATGATGCTTTGTGCTGTGCCAACAACCTGGAGGTGTGTGTATCTGTGGTGCCTTGGGATACCACCCCCCTGTCCAGTGTTACATGTGTAGGGGACGACAGGCATGGTATGAGGTATAACCTGGCAGTGATGGGTTGCACCTGTGAGCCGTGAATCAGGACTCTGGTACTGCACAGACATTGCAGTTTACCGTGCTGAGGACAGTGTCCAGTGCATGCATCTTGCAGTGTACACTGCTGGTGTTGTGTAGCATCACTGTTAGTGTCCTATCCTGTGTGATACCCACGGAGGTGGCTATGTAATCCGTGTCCTGCAGCATAAGGCAGTATGTGTGTATCAAGGGGCTTCGCCAATATACATTGGGCCATGGGTGTCACATGCAAGCTGCCCCTCGCACATCATTGTGGCTTCCCTAGCATGTAAGCACACGTTGACAGCCAGTGGATACCCTATGAATGACATTGGAGACTGAGCAGAATTTAGACATAGAACACCCTTCCTACATATAGTGGTATCATACCTGGTGAGGGTATGATGGCAACCAAGATCAGGCTCATACTGGCCCGTGCCACATGCTGAGAGATCCCTTCTATGTTCCCTATCATGTAGTGCAGGGAGGTATGTCTCAGGTCATCCATAGTGGCATGGTCAATGACTGAGTCATATGTGTCCATGCCTCTGACTGACCTGTATGCATGTGTTTTGTGGTGGATCATAGTGCCCCAGAGGCATATCACTGTGACCTTTACCATGTACAGCCTGTTGAGCGGGACCCCACTGCAGCGGCCAAGAGAGGTACCTGACACATCTGTAGCAGGTGTGTTGTGTAGCCCTACAGGCTGTGAGTGTGTGGCACATGGGATGTGTGTGCCATGTGTGGCATGTGCTCTGTTCCGACGTAACATATGCCTGTGTGCCAGCTGCAGAGGTGTGTGATGCTCAGGCAGGATGCTATTCTGAGTCCCCACGTATGCCCCAGTGTGTTCAGCTTGCTGTCAGTGCGTGTCTATGTCTGACTGGTATTGTAGTCACTGTAGTATGACATGCCACCTGACAGGGTATGGCATTACTGGGTTCAGAGTGCTCAGTCCCCAGATTGGCTATGTGGTGGCATCCCACACATGTGTTGTATGTTCCTGGCCAAGGGTGATGGTTGACTGCATACATGTGGCAGCTGTGACATTGCCACATGACTCACATAAACCACAACTGGACCATAGAGGTGATTCACAGGTTACCTTTGCACATGCTACCCTAGTAGTGTGATTGCCATGGTGAGTACCAACACATAGGGACAATGGGGAACAACATACTGAAGGTGTGTATGTGTGGGTGTACCGCTACTGTTTCATAGCACTGGCATATATGACTGCACATGTGGGTAAATGCCAGGTAAGACATGTGCAATGTGTCACAGGCAACGTACATGCGAACAGGACAGACAGTGACGTTCTGTCATGTGTACACTTGACATACGTATCGTACGCTATGCAGATGTCACTAGGAGTCCACAGAAGCACTGTAACTCTGCATTGCAGGTGGAAGCAGTGTTCCAGGGAACCCCAAGCGAACATGCATGCAAACAAAGCTACAGTAAGCAGGGCTGGAAGTAGTCCATTGTACAACAAAGAAGGGGTAACACTAACGGTAGGTAACAGTGCAAATATGTAGGCACTATCAACATGTACCCAGGAATGCACAGCGCAGATGCCCATGGTACAACTGATATTACGTCATAGTTAATTGTGATGTGGACTACATTGGTACTGCACACATATCAACATGCGCAAACATCCACATTGCATACTCATTGTGGGCAACTTGCCACCATTACTGTACATGTCCATCATTGCATATCACTACTTGCATTAGCTTCCCCCCTGTGCTACCCATGTATGGGGCTATCTGTTGACATCCTTACCACCGGTATGCAATTATGTGCAGCTGTTACACTTTGGTACATAATATGGGTGCAGATAACAATTCAGGACAGTCATACGGTTACTGCATCAAGCATGCTGGGATATACACACAGTCATATCAGCACACTGCACTGTTACCAACATGATACTACTAATACACTTCTATGTAGTCACCCTGTGCATCAGCAACGTGTTTACCTGTTCCTGCACTGATGGTGGAGATTGCAGGAGGTGGCACAGTTTCATCATATGCACAGGGTGTGAATTAGGTATGCCTGAGTCTGCCACTGATACCACCAATTGACATGTGTGTGTATGTGTGTTGGTGAGGGACAGCAGTACAGGGTGGGGCACTGTTGGTGCAGTGTGTGCGTGTATGTGGTAGCCCTAGGTGTTAACATTTCACATGTGTTTATGCACGCACACAGTTCCACCTCATGGCTGCCATATACAGGGGTTTGTGGACAGCCACAGACTGCACCTGGCAGGTCATACAGATCAGTGTCTGTGGGCACAGACATGGTACCTGTGCCTGGCAGGGGTGCTATGGACCATATCCTGTACTAAGCCAGACTGGGTACTGTCATCAGAAGTGGGTGTGTGTTGACTGGACACAGGTCCCTGTTGGGACTGTCCAGAGCCATGTGCACGTGGTCTCCTGGGGCGTTCCGATGACAGTACAGACCCAGCATTGCTGGGGCTGCTGCTGGCACTATGGGAGTGTGCGCGGGCCTGTTGTCATCCGCGCCGACTGCCAGCTGCTGCTGTTGCTGGCATATGGCCACGTCGACGTCGCAACTGGCCACCATTGCCCTGGCTCATGGACATTTGGTTGTGGAACTGCTGTAATATGTCCCCACAATGTCTGTCTATGACATCGGTGAAATTACGGATAGCATCCGCGATGTCACTCATACTGTCAGCCATGGCTGTGCGACATGCTCTCAGCTCCCTCAGACCCTTTCTGGTGTACCTTTTCATACGCGACTGTGCCTGCATGACAGCCCGAAACATAGCTGAGGTTGACAGACCTCTTTGGGCACGTCTGCCAGAGGCAGTATGCCCACGGATGCTCCCACGAGAACCCATGGGCAACTGTCTGTGTGGTACCATCGCAGGACCCTGCCCATGGCTGCTGTGTGGGGAAGCATGTGCCACAGATACCACATTACCCTGGTCAATGCCCACTGTATCCTGTCCATCACCTAGGGACAATGGTGACAAAGGATGTACTGGCAGGATGACTGTGCAATGATGGGGTTGACAGCTGTGTACTGTCAATTGGCTGACCAATGGCAGACCCTGACACACCTTCCTGTACCATTACACAGATATCATCATTACCAGTACCTGTGGCTCCAGATTCAGGTTCCCTGCTGCAGGACACCAGAGCAGCACCAGAACCTGTGGGAGGAAGACAGGAAACACAGATTACAGTGTCCACACAATGTTACCAGTGATGCACTTATGCACACATGGACACATGCACACATGGACACATGGACACATGCACACATGCACACATGCACACATGGACACATGCACACATGCACACATGCACATGTGGACACATGCACACATGGACACATGCACAAATGCACCCAGGCACACATGCACACATGTACACATGCACACATGCACACATGCACACGTTGACACATGCACACATGCACACATGGACACAGGCACACATGCACACATGCACACATGCACACGTGGACACAGGCACACATGCACACATGCACACATGCACACGTGGACACAGGCACACATGCTCACATGCACACATGCACACATGCAGACGTGGACACAGGCACACCTGCACACATGCACACATGCACACCCCGCAGTATACACACAGAGCACTACTGAGTTACACTAGTATTACTAGCACTATCAGGACTATTGTAGGTATTGTTAAACACACTCAACAGCATGGATGGCATGCCTTGCTGTAACACCGGAGGGACCTGCAGAAATGAGGAGATTAATGTCAGTGGGCACAACTGTGCCATTGATACTGCATATGATACAGTGCAGTAGTACACCAGTTGCCTTTCACACGTCAGCTGCTGATATTGCCAATGTCACACATGCACAATTACATACTAAGTTGACAGCTACATACCACGGACACACCTTACACATGCATAAACTAACAGTGTACAGAACAGTCAAGTGTACATATGACATATTACCTGCATGCTCCATGTCGTGCTGCTGTGTGGATCCAGCCTCCATCATGATGCAGGCGTATTCCTGTTGCTGTTCCAGGGCTGCAGCCACAACACTTAGGAGTAGCCCCTCCAGTCTGGTGAGGGGGGATGTGTGGCCACCCCACCTCCTGTGGCAACCTGTTGCCTGTGGATATCTGACGCACGCTGACGGACATTTCTGATTAAATCACTGCAGTGATGTCGTACCTGCTCATATGTCCTATTATGCGTGCCAATGTCATTTACCCTACGGACAAGGTCTTGCCACAGTGCAGCCCTCTCCTGCTGATTCTGACTGGTGCGGGAAAACAGTATGTCTTAATCCCACACCAGGCTCTGGTGTATCTCCTCATCTTCTACTGCAGAGTAGGCGGGATTACGCTGACGCGCCATCTCCCTGGAAGAGAACACAAACAAGATATCAGCAGACTATGTCAGCAATATATGGCACACATACTATACATGATACTCAAGTGTAGTGATATATTACTACTCCCATATGTTGCAAGTGTGTGTCTCGTGGTGGATACACAAGTACATGGCCAGATATCAGTGCTCAGCCAACACCTGTGCAACAATACCTGCCACATTCCATACAACATAGTAGCATGCCCCATCGGTCAGCACACTGTGACAGGTCCAATGCACAACCTCACTCTGGGGGTTCATACCAAGGTACTGTATGTGGAACGCCATCCACTAGTGTGATGTGGACACAAGTTACTCGGCCTGGATATACATATCCCACCACCACCACCAGCACAGTAGACTACTTTGATATGTATGTGATTAGACAGTTATTCACTTGTTAGGACTGAGATGGTATCCATGCAGCCCACTGGGCCAGTGGAAGCCACAACCCACACTGCTGACCCCTTTGCGAATGCTTACCATGGACATCCCACAGATTGCATGGAACTTGCACACACATTTCTAACCCCGACCCTATGCACAAAGGTTAGGCATCCTGTCTGGTGGACCCCAGCCAGAGGCAGATTGTATAACAATAGCAGGAGGCTACTGCAGGACAGAGCAGATTCACATTAGGGGAAGGCATCTGTGGTCAGCACTGGTAATATGCTACCGTCTCTCATAACAACGGCCACGGCCTACTCTGGGAGGGAAACGGCTACAAACACTATAGATAACCACAAGGCCTTCTTCAGTTATGTTACACATATGGACCAAATGCCTCAGATATGCTCTGAGTTAATACACACCTACTTAACATTCACCGAACACACAGATATTGGCAACATTCTTGCAGACAGGTTCAGTGCACGTATTCCCCCTCCTTCTCCCCCACAAGTAGAAATACTTATCACAGCTGAATGTAACCTCCCTATCATCTCACATGTCCAGGTGAGGGCCGCCCTCAGCAAAGCAGAACACACAGCATCACTGTGACCTGATGGTATCCCTGGATGTGTGCTACGTGCACTCCAAGAGGACATACAACCGCATATAAGACTGATATTTAACCTTGGCCGTACTACAGGATATGTACCTGAACACTGGCATATAGCAACAGTGGTCCCACACCACTAAGGAGGCACATCTACTGACCCTGGGAACTACCGCATCATAAGCATAACTGGCCTGGTCTGCTAAGCTATGTATTTATTCAGTATGGGACGCATATACAGCGATATTGGGTACCTGCAGACACTTGTTCCCGGCCAGTTTGCCTTTGTAATGGGCTGATCCTGCCTTTTGAACCTGGTTGACCTTTCAAAACAGTCACTACAGCCATTGATGAGGGCAACGCACAGACAACTGCTGCCAGGATCATGGCCTAACACTGACTGACATGTAATGTATAGTCATCCCCTTTTGGTGGAACTACGTACACACAACATATCACATGGACATACCTATAGATACAGACCTATGACACATTTGGCGGGTTCACAGTATGCAGACTATTAACCTGCTACTTTACATTACCTGTGTTTGTCGCAGCTGGTTCCGTTACCACTACTTCTGCTTCCTGCTGCTGCTGGCACGGCTTGCTACTGTCACTGCTGACAGCTTAGACTCAGTGTGTAGCGTGTGTTTTTTTTTTTTTCTCTCACTCTCTGTCTCTGTCTGTCTCTCTCCCTCTGTCTGCTTCCAGACAGTGCAACGAATGTATTGCATGTGTGGAGTGTTAGTACAGGATGCTTTTGTAGGTATCTGCATAGGTCCATGTGATGGCCTCTGCACCAATTGTAAGCCAGCATTTGCTAATTGCCTGCAGCCAGTTGTGTACTGATTGCAGTTCTCACTGTGATTTCAGGACAGTGCTATAAAAGGGTATGTGAGATAGGCGTTTCCCTTTCAGATTGTAAGGGTGGGGACCATGCTGGTATGCTGTGGACACTGTTCTGTGAGTGTAAAGGTTAGTATCTCTCTCATGATTCAGGCTGTGTTGTAGATTCACATTTCTCCATTCCTCTCTCCTGTTCCCTGTAGTAAGTGTGTATGCACAATGACACCTACAACTATGTATATATATATATATATATATATATATATATATGTAAATATACATACATTTATATATGTACATTAACTGACATTATTACCTACTAGCTACCAAATAGCATGGCTGTTTCTGTTCACACACTACTATTATGGAAATCCACTAGTTTTGACAGTAATTCTAAATGACATGCTTTGTGTACTACACATATATATTCCCTTTACATTCATTCCTACTATTACATGATATATTTATTTTAGCACAATGTTCTTGTATAAGAGTCATGGCTTAGTGGTAGGTCATGCTGACTGCTGTTTCCAAGATCCTGGGTTCGGGACTGACAGTGTTTTTTTATTTTGCTTTTGAACTGACTACAGGACCTGTCAATCAGAGTGACTAAGGCACTTTTAAGCAGTTGTAACCGGGTTAGCGCTGGTTTGCGTGGAGCTCACTCATGCGCACTATCGTTTAGCTCTGCGCACTTACTCGCACACCCACTTACAACCGCTTAACAGTGCTTACTCTGGCACACACCCGCGCTATTTTCTTTGAAAGAAATGAAAATGGGGAGACAGGAAAGTGGTGAAAAAGGGGTCACAAAGAGGGTAAGACAGTAGGGAAACAAGCTTGGGATTTGCAGGAGGGATGTAGGTAAGGCCCATAGCTGCCCATTTCTTCATCAGCAACAGCTGTGCATATGTATGTAATTTGGTGTGACATTTGAAACCTTCCACCCCTGAGAGAGGTGTCAGGACAACAATAATACTTGTTGTACAGCCAATTGTAATTGATAGTTTCCATGTCCAGCAGACATGTGTGCGGAATGGTCAGCTATGTATGGGGCGTAATTTTTTTGTGGGTACAGAGTGCCCTTTTTTTTTTCAGGTGAGAGTGGTATGTCAGGTGAAGGAAGTCGGTATAGCTGGGGAGGTAGGTTGGGTAGGTCAACAGACAAGACAAACAAGACGCATACAGGGGTGGTGTATGACACGTGTGTGGGGGTTACACAATTGACGGGGACGGAGGTTTGGATATCCAGAGCCCACGAGCCCACAGATGGCAACAGTGGAACTGATATCCCCACCCATGGGTAGTTGCCACTGTTCCTTCACTGCCCAGGACGGGGCTGTGCTGGGGGCTGTGTAGGCCAGGCAACAGGCATGCCCGTAAGTTGTGCCACCCATGCCTCAAGCTGGCGTACGGGCCCAAGAACAGAGTCCTGGATCTCCCTATGCACCACAGTCCGGACGCTACAGAGGGTGAGTGGTGGTTCTCCTCCAGCCACACTTGCAGAGGGGGGACGAGCCCCATCCCCTGCAGTGCTTCCACCCGCAGGTGGCACAGGGCCACCGGAGGAGGGTCCAGACTGGGCACTAGTGTCAGGTGCACTCGCCAGCTGAGGTGTGAGAGGTGGGTCCGCTGGAACCCGCCTTCCCTGTCATCCTATGTTTTGCATTATGTCATGACAGTTTGGGTTAGTAACATATAATACCATTCACAATTAGTTGTAATAGCATGCATTAGTATTTCCATTAACCAAACACCCAGATATTCACACAATTGAACAGCAAGCATAACACATGCATAATTTGAACAGCAATACACAGTCCAACAACATGCAGGGTTGACTGATGGCAACAGGCCATCAGGTTTGGATGTATGAACAGGGCAGATGCATCAATGGACATGCAAATATTTATGACCCAACAGGACAAATGTCCAGGGGTGTTAATTGTGATTGCACATACCATTTTCATGTGGAATGGGTTATATGTGGTTATAGGGTGGGGTGAAGAAAATAATATTAATACCTTCGAATACCAATACATATGCTGTACATTTCTAATAGCTGCACATATATACACACTACTGTTCTAACTACAGTTTCCTATATGATAACTACTTCAATTTGGTGATAGGACTGTTACTGCTACATCAATATACATTTTATTGTTCTTCATACACATTCATATCTGGCTTTGTTCAGCTACATCATCCTGCTACATTTGCTTTATATATCTATAGACAACTGTGGATGTTTGGTATGTCAGACAATCATACTATCTGCATATTGCAGACTGAGAGCAACATATCCAGATTTTGGGATACACATTCCAGCTGCAGCAACACTTTGAACAGCTTTCGCTGTTTGGTTTTGCTTCTTACATGCATTTCATTCTGTACTGACTGCAGTATACTTTATTCAGGGGTTATTACTACTTTATTGGTGGATTCATAACACTTTCTCACACTCTCTCACTTGTTTTCATTTTACTATTCAGGATGGTACTTACTTCTAGGCTTTATTGACATGTTTTACCTGCAGTTATTACAATCCTTTCCAGCAGTCTCACTTCTGTCATGTTTCAGTATTTCAACAGGGGTATATTTCACACATGTGATTTGCTCATCTTCTGCAGCTGTACTTTTCACCCTGCTGCAGGTTGTGTACTATTATATTACAGGTGGGGCATCTTTATTTCAGACTTTATTTCAGACATTTTAATTTTTCTGTTTGGATTACAGACTGCAACACACTTTTGTAATCAAGCAATACTTGCAAACACTCTTACACTTGTTACTTGCACATTCTATTACTTAGTGACTACACTGCACTCTTTTGCTAACTGTCATACTTTTATATTTCTTTACAGTTACTGGGAGAGGATTACTGATCTGCCTGGTGACGCAACCGCACCAGCCTATCGCCATAGGCTCTGCGGTTCGCAGAATGGACACCTGCAGCTGTAATATAAATGAAGTAATATTGGAATACACATCTCCATAATATCAGCTAGTTTAATTTCTTTCATACATAATTACATGTAACTTACTCAGTAGTGGGGCATTGGGCATTTGCCGGGCCTCCTGGATCCAAAGGTTCAATTGGTCCTGCTTGCATCTCTTCAGGTCCACATGGTGGTGATGAACCTGCTCACCAGTCCTTGGAATCCCTGTGGCACTGTTGAGATCATTAGCCAACCGGTCCCACGCCTCAGCCCTATATGCTCCCTACAGGACCTGGCCCTGCATGAGTTGGGCCTCATGATTGTGGACTAGGAGCCAGACCATGTATCTGGACTCCTCAACGCCCCACCTCTGTGCTCGAAAGCAACTACCCTCACCTACTCCTGTCATTCTGGCTGCAAGTCAGTTCTACAATCGTTTATGCTGTGTATTCCTGCCTATGGGGCTTATATATGCCGTTTTTCCCACACATATCTGTGATTGACCATTTTGGAATTGTATCAACTTCACAAAACCTGCTTTGTCATGCTCCACTTTGTATTCTTTCCTATATATTTGCTATTACTGAATTTATAGGTACTGTGGTCATGGCTTAGTGGTTCAGTACCTTGACTATGGTGCATAGTATCCTGAGTTCGAACCTGGCCACTGCTTTTTATTTTTTATGACTGTCTAGACAGGCTGAGGGGTGTGTCTGTGTAAAGGCAGTTTTGATATGGCTTGCTCAACGTTGCCCATCGGTTAGCTTGTTGGCGCGGTGCGCAGCTCCGCGAAAATGGGGTACGCTGGTTTAAGCCTCATTTGGCTATCAACACGCATATTACACTCAGCTCAGCTAGGGGCACACAGTTTCAGCGTGTTAAACCACTGCTCACCTACGGGCACTCATTTTGCACCTGTTGAACCACTGCTCACCTTTGGGCACTCATTTTGCACCTGTTAAACCACTGCTCACATACGGGCAGATGCACTCACCTTGTTAAACTGTAGCTCAGCTATAGGCACATCTGGCTTTTTTTATTATTTTATCTCACATTTCTTCAAAATAAATGGACTATTTCATTACATTTTACATGAACTATGATTTTATATGTGTACATGTTTGTCAGGGACTTGTTTTGTGCTTATTTTACTAAGAATAAAAATTGGTGCTGTGGGAGCTCGAACCATGAATGCCTGCTCTTCAGCCGAAGTCTCTACTGCTACGCTACTGCTTCTTGGCTTGTTTGGCATATGTAGTTCTTATATACTTTTCCACTGACTGCTAACTGTGGCTAAGCTACGGGCATGCCCGCACAAACGAGCGCACTCACAGGCAAACATCTTTACGATTTAAAAAAAAAATATATAAGATGTTCATTTATATATTTTATGTTCATAGTCTGTGGGGGCATGTGTTGCATTGTGTTTATTCACATTTCCATGGCCTCTGTCGTGGGTGTTTACTTTGGGCAATTTTACTCTTCTGGGGGCATGTCTGCTTGCAGGGCTTGGCCTACAGACATGCCCCCTACTGTCTTCCACGGACCGTGTTAGCCTTCGGTGTGATTCAGCATGCCCTCATGCATATGCATGACATGCTGACGTCACACCGTTTAACTGCAGCCTCCGTGTAAGCCATGTATCTCTTACACGGAGGCTTCGTGAATCCTGCCTAGTGTCTTTCTCTTGTTATATCATTTGTTTATATGGGAATTCAACCATAGTGGATTGTTTTTGTAATTTCTAATTATATTTGGTGTTCATAGGGACTGCCTTATCAATGCACAATTCAGAGATATCAGCAGTGGCTTTAGCAGTGGGCTCCATCAGAGGAGGATCGCAGAGGAGGATGTTTAGTTCATGATGTAAATGTAAATGTTTTTCAATCTTTTTATATCAATCAGTTTAGGTTTGATTTTGTGGACAAGCATGCAGTGGGTGCAACTTTGTACCATCACTCTCTTCCACAAATGATATAGTCCTTCAGGCAACCTTGCTCAACTCTGAAGGAGACAGCTCCCAATAGGTCCCTAGTTTTCACCATGGATTTATTAGAGGTAGATGTGCCATGGGGCATAACTATTAACTTCCTCCTTCAGGGAGCTGAGCAGGTATTACTTTTTCATTCCTCCCCCTCCCCTGTTGGCTTCTGCAATGCCTAGGCAAGTAAGTACCTGAATCTATGTCAGCAAACTGATAATGTGGATGCCAGCCATTTATATCACAGAGTCTCACCCGATACCTTAGATATAATTACCACCCATGCATATATAATTAGCCCCTTCTTTATCAAATGTACCAGTGTAATGAGTAATAATGAAACCTAATAAACAAAGTGTGGTTATAAGGCTTTATATGCAGGTTTCAGGGATTGGAAAAACATGGGGATATTGTTCAAAATATGTAGACAGTATAATATCGAAACATGATGCTGCAAAAATTAAATTTAATAAGTTACTTAAAATCAAGAACAGCCTTTACAAACAAGTCAATCTAAGATTATTTTATATAACTAGTACACTTGCAAAGAGCTAATATAGATTTGAACATTGGTATAAGGAGCTTGCCTTCATTCCAGCTTGTTTATATTATTCATATATTTAAAACTAAGAAATTATTCATATCACATTTATCTAATGTAAAAATATCATGCTATTAATTAGAAAACTAGTACACATTGCCAAATATTTTATACTAGTATATGAGAATGTTGGCATTGTTTGTCTTTTGTTAAGGAGGACATAATTCACTTGTTGATGAATGTCTTTAAATACATTCTTGTGGAAAATAACACTACAGACTGTGGGCCTTCTACATTCCCTTGCTATTATTTCTTTCTGTGCATGGAGCTGAAAGTATGAGCACAAACGACTGCTAGAAATATGAACTGGATATTGCTACAATGGCTTAAAAATACTTCTATTAATTAAATAAAAAGCATAGATGTTGCATACTTTCCCATAACAGAGATATTGGCACTTAGTATTGATTTTTAAGTCTCGAAACAAGTTTTGCTATTTCCCCATATTTCTTATTTGTTGAGCAGGAAAGTCTGACTTGGATAGAGCCTAGTTTCAGAGGAGACGCAGGGAGAAATGCTCCAAATGCATGGCTCTGGAATGTGGGAGGAAACCGGAGTATCCAGAGGAAACCCACATGAATGTAGGGAGGACATGTAGACTCAACACAAAAGGTACCCCAGCTGAGAATTAAACCTGAGAACCTCTTCCTGTGCGGTGACAATGTGAACTGCTGCACCACTGCGCCACCTTCTTAATTTTATGTTTACTCTTTTTGTATATTATTCTTTGTTTCTCTACCTTTCCTTTACTTTTTATGCCTTTTTTCCATTTCTTTTTATTCAATACTTACAGTTTCTCTTTGTCTTTTTTAATTTCGTGTTGCTGAATGTGAAGACTGGTAGAGATGGGTGAAGGCTGCCAGCTTAGCCAGATAGAACTGTGCATATAATTCTATCATTTGTAAATATGAATGTTGAACTTAGAACAATGTGGCAACATTGCCATCTGCTGTAAAGAAAGCTAAGTCAAGCATTTCTTGTTGGTCCTTTGAAATTAAAATTATTTCATCGCTGCCTTTGATGTTTTACAAGTCAGCTTCAGTCCGGCTAGATGAATGCTTCCTGCCTATTGTTTTAAGGCTAAAGTTAATAACCAGAATTTACATGTGGAATGTCCTTTATTGCTCTAAGTGTAAAAGAATGTAAATGCAGTTTCTGTCAGCCTGGGAACTCCAGGAAGTGTAAAAAGATGATGTAATATTTTAGCAGAACTGCAGTTTCAATTTAAACAGTGAGAACCAGAGATTATTAAGCATTTTTGTCTGACTATCCAACTCACAGCACTGCCTGTTGCTTTATGTAAGTAAGTTTTTTAGAAGTGTGTTTTCTTGTAGCAATAGCTAGGAATTAGAAGGTTTAGCCAAAGTGTTTTTCTGTGATGTCAGACCTCTACTAATGATTTATTTTAAATATTTCTCTGTGATCTCTGAACGCTTGACTAGCACTGTGTTGTAGTTGTATTGTCTTGTGTTTTTAGTATTTATTATTAAATATTTTTAAACCCTTTCAACTGTGGCTGTTTTGTGTAGAGATAAGTTAAGCTCTAGAGTACATTGCATATTTATAGAGTTGACTGACCAAGTCACTCTAATAAGCCTTGAGACTGTTTAGTCACATCTACCAACTGACTGTGATCTCTGTGTGTCTTAAGGGAAATTGCACTTTACTGTGTGTATTTGTTATCCTTTCCTCATATATGAGATGCCTTCTCTGGTGCTAGTGGTGAGGATTGAAGCTCCTTGATTGCTGGGCCAGGGCACGGGCATCACACTGTATACCAGTTCCTGCATTGTGTCAGTTTAATATCAGGTGACTGCTGCTGGGGCAAAATTAGTGCAAACTGAACATGTTGAGCAGAAACCAAAATTACTGACAAGTGACGATGGGGTAGATTGGAGGCCAATGCCCATGTCCATGTGAAATGGGATAGACTGGAAAGTTAAAGAAGTGTAGGTACAGGTGAATAGGTGTGTATGTGAGCCCAGCTACCGTGAGTATTTTTATAGAGCAGGCTGCAGAGTGCTGAGATATACAAGAGGCTTGGGGCAACTATGATCAAAACTGTGGTACACCAGGTTTAGGATATCTGATCTCTGCTGAAATGGTGAGGGATTGACTCAAGCACCAAAACCACATTTAGGCTTATCATGTGCTCTGCCACTTACTGTTGATAACTTGAGTAGTAATAAGCAAAGGACTGATCAACTCAAAAATGCTGAGAGGCTGAGTAAGTCATTCTTACCATCATAAGTTTTTTAGGGAGAAGTGTGCAGGGATACTGTTAGATCCTGGTGAACCTGAGCAAACTGGAAAAGAGGATTCAAGTAATGTCAGCTGGGTATCTGTCATATCCTGAGGGGCACAGTTGTCAGAAAGGGTACATTTATAGAATCATATATGTATAACACCATGACTGAAAATCAGACAGTCTATGAGCACTTATACATTTCAAGATTTGCACACATTTGACACTGCTTGAACCTCAGAGTACATTTCATACATTAAGTGTAGAAGCAGCTGTGGTGGGAAGAAAACAGAACCGTGTCAGGATGGCTTTTTTTGAAATCCAATCACTTAACATTAGAAGTGCTGGGATCACAATGTTGCAACATTGTAGTATTGGTGGTGAATAAGCATTAGTTCTTATAACAGCTATCTGAGAACATATATCTTGCCTCTTTCGGCCTGCACATAAGATCTGATTAGTTTTTGAAGTGTGTTTATGTTTCTTCACTGCAATTGCAAGGTAATTTACCCAAACTAGAAATAACACAATCTTGAAATGATTTATAGTTTGAACTATAGTCTAATCTGCTTGAGGTTAATAAAAGGCTTTAATTTCTTGCCGTATGGTGATTATTGATACTTAAACCCAACATATCCATAGCCATAGATTTTTCTTAGAATATCATCTTAAATGTAAAGTAGCTGCTGTGAATTGACTGATGATCACAGACTACAGCTGAATATTTAATTATCTGAGTGATTTAAGTGGTAGATGTCCCAAATAAATGTACAATGATGTCTCTATATTCTTTCAGCCTTTCAGAGTCTTCAGCTCAATAAGAGCAGGAGCTCATATCAAACTCAAAAAATTTAATAAAAAATGGGTGAAAGGGTGGAACAAGGACCACAGCTTATCTAGCTAAAGCAGAGATGTCTACAATAAGAGCTTCTGCTCCCACATAATCTTCCCAGACAATGAAGTTGAAGCCAGATTTGTCAAATGCTTTCTCTAGTCTTCTAAACACCTTCAAGAAGAAACATGAAATGTTATTTGAAATATTCCTCCATAAAAACTGAAAAGATAGATGAGACAAAGTAACTGAAAAATTATGAGCCAGAGGATCAGGATCCATTTGTAAACACAAATTATTTTTCAAAGAAGCCAGTACTAACTCATTAACTACTCACCAAAACATCCAAGACCTAGAAGGCCTAACATCAAAGCTCTGGTTGTCTATTTATTACTAGACATAAATGTAACCTATCACTTAACTCCCCCTACTCAAATCTCCAGTTCTGTGAAAGACTTCTAAGAGAAAGAGAGAGACAGATTATGGTCTGCTGAACTTCATCAGGATCATAGTCTGGAATTATAAATGCAAAACTTTGGAAAGCTGATTTTATTGTAAGAACTCTGCAGTTTTTGTGATTTTAGTAATTCAGCTAAGAATTCCTACTGTTTGCACTCTGGGGAGAAAGGACAAAAACTAACCATTTCTAGACCTCTGCTTGCTATGGAACCTCAAAGAGTGTCATCTGCTATTGTCCTGTGTGCTTGTTTTAATTTGCTTCATCTTTGTTAGTGTTATTTTAAATTGCCTTTGCTTGCACAGTGCTGCTCATCCAGCAGCAGCCTTGCAATGTGTACTGCATAGCTGCAGATATCCTGATCTTATAACCTACTGTAAACTACAGACATCCCCCAGATCCTATTAGCTCTATAAGTACTGGAACCTAGTAGCACAGATAGCTACTCAAATTTGCACAGCGAGGGGGGGGGGTGAACATTTCTTACTCTCCAAGTAGCCTCTAACAACCTATTGCTGTTCTACAGTGCCCAAAGCAGCTCTCAGCTGTTCTATTTTTCTTACAGGAGCCAATAGCTGCTCTACAGAGCTTATACTAAACAGCTGTGTGAGCATGCTGCATGTCCCTTGGCACAATGCCAACTCCAGTTAAATGTCTTCTTTTTTCCAGATAGTCAGGTAGCACACCTCCAGCAACAACACTTTAATCATGTATTTTGGTTCATCAAATATGTCTATGTAATTTTTACGTAAACTCTCCAAATCTCTAGACTGAAATGAATAATCAACCTCCTTGTCTTCCTTCAGTTGCCAGCACTTGGTGTCCTTATGCAGTGTAGCAACTGGCTGACTTTTTACTTAGTTCAAAACATTCTGTTTGTCAGACATGCAAGTATTTAACTGACACGGAGACCTTGCTATCACAATCAAAAAAAAAAAAAAAAAAAAACAGACTGTGAGCAAAATGTATCTATACTAACCCACACAGAACTGTCTAACACTGAAGTTGAAAAAGTCTTTACCAAAGCCTGATAAATGCATGAAGACTGGATCTCAGTAAAAATGGAATATGATATCACCTCCTGGCACACTTAAAACAAAGAGTCACTAGGAATTAAATGATCTCAAATATAATGCATCACGCCACTCTACAAATAAAAACATGTTAGTGATCTGTGAGTCTGTAGTCAGACACACTGATTCTCTTTTCCATAGGCTGGACAGAGACAGGATGAGAGGGAGTTGTCTCTCAGGAGCAGGATCTATTCCAAGGGTTCATAAAGCCTTCTCATACAACAAAGTTGACTACAACATACTGGTGGTCCATGCGGGGCTGAATGACTTGGCATGGAAAATCCTGAGGAATATGCATGGAGGCATGTCAGAACCCTCCATGTACATCACAGATGAAGACAACACTCTGGACATTAGCAAAATCTTTCCTTCTTCAAGAATAATGCCTAGGTATAAAGAAAATAGAATTGGCTTTAACAATTGGTTAAACAATTAGTGTCATTCCAGGGGGATCCAGTATGTATCAGTATAGGATAAGATGCATGGTCCTAATTGTTTTGCCAAAGATGGTCTGTGCCTCAAATTTCAAGCTTTCCACATACTGTTTAAAGCCTTTGCTGCCCCATAGTGCTTTTTAGGCAAAGTTCAGGTGATGGGTATTCCAGTGAAATTAATGTATCACAGACAAAACAGTATCACACTAAGGTGGCTCTGCTCAATGCCACAAGTCTCAGTAACAAACTGGCCTGTCTTTGGGACTCCTGTTTATTTTATTTTTTTTAATTTCGCCAAGTCTTTTGGTTTTCTGATACCATGATGAGAATGAACCCCATTCCTAAGTTAAAATATGATTAAAGTTCATGAAATTAGTATTGTTTCAATCTTTGATGTTAGTCAGAAGTGCTCTTCGCAGCCATAATATGCCCAGTAATGGCTCATTCTGCAATTCATATGTAGTTACATGTATCAGTAAGATTTCTAAACACGACTGTAAATTATTTTTTATAAGGCCCATTGTTCCTACTACTGCCCTTGTTTTGCCCTGCAAATTCTATTTGTGTCCCTCTGTATGTAAGACCCTGTAGTCAGCGGGTGTAGCAACTTCATTGATCAATGCTACTTGTGTCTTCTTTTCATGGACCACTATATCTGGTTTCTCACATCTATTTTTTGAACTGTTGGTAATTGGTGATCCCATGTGATATAAACTTCATCATTTTCTATAATGCTTTGTGGCTCATGTTTCCACTGCTTTTCAGTTACTTCAGTATTACAGTGTTTGCACAATTTGCAATGCAACAATCTTGCCATAGTATTATGCCTTTCAGTATACAGTCCTTCTGCCATTAGTATATCACAACCAATAACAAGATGTGTGACTGTTTCTAATTCTGTTTTACAAAACCTATATTTCATAGGTTCATAGGTTTATAGGTTGGTACTAGGCTATTGGCCCTAGGGCCTATACAAGCCTAGCCATAAGAATTCCTTGGCTATTTCTTCCCACAATATTTACTTCCCTGGACCCCTGTCTAGCAAGGTGACTGACATATTCCCTGGGGTAAATTTCCTATCTCCCATCCAGTCGTCAAGGTTCCTTTTGAAGAGGGCCAAGGCGGTGCTCTGCTTGACATGTATGGGCAGTCGTCTCTGGTTCAGGAGCCTATCCCTCCAGCATGTTTTATTCATTATGATGACAAGGTTTAGGTCCTTGGAGCATGTGGCTCTGATGGATTGGGATTTCTTTAAGTGTAGCATGTCCAACAGCTCTGGGTTTGACATGGCCTTATATGTTAAGCAGAGATCACCTCTGAGTAGACGATATGCGACAGAGTATAGCTGGAGCTTTTTTAGTCAGTCAGCATAGGGAATCTGCTTTAGGCCTGTGATTCTTTTAGTGAGGTGTTTTTGCGGCCTCTCCAGTTGTTACAGATGTCTTGTGAGGTACATACCAAATGGGGCATTGTACTCTATGATGGTTCTAATGAGGGATGAGTACAGTGGGACAATGACCTCCTTTTTTCTGGATTAAAAATCCCTTAGTGATGAGGTGTGCCACATAGAAGGATTTTCTGACTGTTGTGCTGATGGGATTATCGAAGGTTAGGCCACTGTCCACCTCTGTTCCTAAGTCTCTTATCACATTTTTGGTGTTTAGTGTACTGCCACCTATGTGGTAATTCATGGGTAGATGTTTTTTCCCAAAGGGGATAACTACACTTCTTGGCATTGAGCTTGAGCCCATGGCTCTGGCACCAAGCATATGTTTCTGTAAAGCCCTTTTGTAGAATATCCACATCATTTGGGGATTCAATAATGGCTCCCAGTTTGTAGTCATCTGGGAACTTGTTAGCCAGAGTCCCTCAGTCTTGGCCTGTACTTTAGAGAAGTAGATGCCAAACAAGAGTGGTCCCAGGACTGTACCCTGAGGTACTCCACTTGTCACTTGTCTGGAGCTGGATTTGGAGTCGGCTACTTTTACAGTGTGGGTTCTGTCAGTAAGCCAGTTGGCAACCCATCAAGTGATGTAGAGATTTATGCCCAGCTTAGTAAGTATATCTATGATTCCAGACAGGGGGATGGTGTCAGAGGCCTTGCTGAGGTCCAGATAGGATGTGTGGACTGCCTTACCCTCATCCACAGCTCTGGAGACTGATTTGAAGAAGTCAGTCATGTTCAGAAGACACGATCGACCCTTCATGAATCCAAACTGGGTGGGGTCCAGTTTTGAAGGTTGAGAATGTCTTTGTTTATACGTTCCATGATAATACGTTAAATGGCCTTGCAGATCAGGCTCTTCAGACTGATGGGATGGTAGTTCCCAGGAACCAAGGTGGATCACCCCTTGTGGAGTGGGATAACGTTTGCTGTGCACCACTCAGTGGACATGAAGCCTGAGGTGAGGCTATGATTAAATGTGGCACTTAGGTGAGATGCCAGTTCATTTTGTAGTTCATGTAGTACACAGCTTGGGATGTCATCTGGTCCCATGGATGCTGTATTCTTAGCATTGGAGAGTGTGTTTTTTACCTGTGCATGCATGATTACCAGAATTTGGCAATCTTTTTGCATTGAAATGGGCCCTTTAGGGGGTAAAGTTGGCACTGAATCAATCTGCCAGGATACTGGCAATGTCCTTGGGGTCAGTATATTTAATGCCATTCTGTTGTAGCTCAGAGAAGATCTGAGCATTGCCATTTAGATTCTGGACATAGCTATAGAATGCCTTGTGGTTGTCTTTAGAATCTTTAGCAATTTTATTTTCATAACTAGCTTTGGAGAATTTTATGAGGGATCTCAGCTTCTTAGTGAGGCTGGTAAGGGAGTTTTTTACATCTTGGGATTTTTCTCTTCTGCAACAGTTTCTTCTTTCTGTTGTATAGTTTGTTTATGACAGGGGGTCACCAGATTGGCTTCCTTTTTTTTGGAGGAGAGCATCTTGGTTCTATTTGAGATGGCACGATTCATGCACAAGTGGATGTGCTCCTACAGTGCTTTAGTGTAGGATTCGGCAGTCGAACTTTCAGTTCCTATCTGCATGGCTGTCATGAAATTTGTCACTTCTGACTTGAGTAGCATGAAGTTGGCCTCGGAGAAGTTTTTTACGGATGTTTCCTTACTGGGAGTGGGGGTGGGATGTGGATGTCAAAGGTGATTAGCTTATGGTCAGACCTAACCAATGAGGGGTGACCACTGGTGTGGAGCATAGATTTCCCATGTTGATAATGACCAGGCCCAGGATATTAGAGCCCCTGGTGGGACTATGGATTCGTTGATCCAGGGAGCTGGAATTAATGAATTCCAAGAACCGTTGGGCAAAGGTGTTGGTACGCGAGTAGTTTTCCCAGTTAATGGCAGGGTAGTTGAAATCACCCAGTATTAGGGTGTTTGGTTGTATCTTAATATTTTCCAGTATGTTTAGAAAGGTGTAGTGATAATCTTGGGGCATGGTGGGGGATCTGTAGCAAGCTACAATTTGGATTGCAGTCTTACCTAGTGTTAGTTGCACCTGGAGAACTTGGATGCATTGTGTTGGGCAACTAGCCTGGAGGTGTGAATATCCTTGGTGAATATGGACATTCCTCCACCTTTAGTGTTTTAGCCCTGGTTTGGTGGCTGAAAAGTATGGTATGAGTTGTAGCCTGGCATTGCAGGGGTGCTCTCTGGAGACCTGAACCAGGTCTCAGTTACTGCACAGATATCGATGTTCTCCATTTTTAGGAGTGTCTTGAGAGAGTGCATTTTAAGGTGTAGACTTCTAGCATTGAGTAGCATTACCTTCAGATTTTGCATACGTGTACCTGTTATGGTGGTAGTTTTGTACTTTGAGCCTTGACTGAAAAAGGCACTATAGGGGTGGCAAGAGCCTTAGCCAGTAATCTGAGTCCTGGGGTGACAGGTGCAGACCATCTCTGGCAAAGCATCATGATTTGTCGATCATGTCATCCCAGGCAGACAGATACTGGATCCCCTTTGATTGACACCAGAAGCTTAGCCAATTGTTGAAGTCAATCATTTTGTCCTTATACTGTGGTATAATTCTAGGCAAAGGCAGGATGCTACTCAGTGCTAGGGTCATAACTGCCTGGGCCACATGATCCGAGAGCTCTTCCATGTCTCTTTTCATGTAGTCCATTGAGGTACATCTCAAGTCATTCACTCTAACATGGACAATGACATAGTCGTATTTGTACTTGTTGTGGAGTGACTTGAGTGCATGCATTATGTGGCGGATCCAGGCACCTGACAGGCAGCTGACTGTAATTTTCTCCTTGTTCAGCCTGGTGAGTGGGACATCAGTGTGCCTGACTATAGAGTTATCTATGACTAAAGTGTTGGATACGTTGTCTTGCCTTAGGGGCTCTTGTTGGGTGACACACTGGTGTTGTGAGCTATGTGATACTTTGGTTGTGATTGATGTTTGTTTGAGTTTCAGCTTCAGAGGTCCATGTTGCTTGGGCATGTTAATGTTAAGGGCCTCTGCATATGTGGGTTTAGTGTTGTTATGTGTGGGTGTTGATAGTGAGCGTTTTGAAGGGCTATGTGTGACTTGAGGTGTAGTGTGGGTTTTTGCCTTCTTTCTTGATTGTCTAGCCCAGTCTTGACTGGAGAGAGCTTTGCTTCCAGTTTGGCTATGTAAGTGCATCTCTCCCAGGTTGCAGTGTTGGTTGGTAGGAGTAGAGGGATGTCTGTGTACATGAAGCAATTGCTGCATTGCCCCAGTATGCCCAGATTCACCAGGTGGACAAGAGAAATCATTGGAAGCTGACCCTTGGACTTGCTTGGTGCTAGGTGCTTTTTTTTTTTTTTTTGTAAAGTACAAGAGCTGTTTTTTCTTACCTTGGCAAGGTACTTTGTAATTGCTGTTTAGTGCCTGCAATTAATTTCTCCTTATTAACAAAGAGAGTTGAGTGCTTGCATCAGTTTAAGGCTTCATAGTGCTTTCCAGCAGGTTTTATAGCAAGTGCTAGCCACAGGGACTCCAACCAGAAAAAAGTCAGGAATAAATGCACTCTGCTCTTACTCTCACCATGATCAGAATATAAGCACAGATTCCAAGCTGTCACCTATAAAGCAGTTATTAAGCTTTCTGGTGATCAGCAGTCTAAAGGAAATAATGTAACTGCACTCCTCTCTCACCAGGAGAAAACAGAAGCACTAATCCCAAGATGACTACTGAGAGGCAGAATGTGGGCTCTCAAATAACTGGTGGTCTTGCAATAGATGCTTAAAGGTAAGATGAAAAAATGGTTTATCCTAAACACTGCAGTGTGCACTAGAAGAATTAGATGTGAAAGTAGGTAACTTACGTTTTACCTGCCTAAAAAGTTAGGTTTTAGTAGAGAGTCACTATTTTTAAAACAGTAAGATAGATTGAAAGTGTTGGTCACTTTTGTATTCTGGTACCATGGAATACAGTAGGATATTTGTCTGTTTCTCTCCCATGTCCAATGGACTTTGTAAACCAATGTATATGTGGTCCACATCTTGGGCTGCTAATATTAACCTTTCATTTTTGGTTTAAATTTACCGCTCCTTAACCATTCCTGTATTCAATCCTGATTAACATGAGGTTGTTTGAAGAGTTTTCTATACTTGCAGCTATATTTATGCATTTTCCACATTACTTGTCTTCTCATCTGATCCTTCACTTTATATTCTTTCTTTTGTTTTTTGGCACATTCAATTGCTGCCTGATTATTATGTACTTCTGGTTTGATTCCCATTCCCACTTGACACAGATATGCTTCTGCTAAACTAAGCAGGGAAGTCATTTTAGACTTAATTCTCCTCATGTTTTAAAACTTTCACTATATTTGGGTCATGTGAGGTCTCAGATATGTATAGTCATATGATTGCAGATCTATACATGTAATCACTTTCGAGGAGGCCCACACCTCCTTCAGAATGGGGAATATATGGTCTCGGTATACACTGATTTTTAAAAATCATTTGATAAACATGAAGCATCCTTCTTGTTTTCCTGTCCAACTATTCCAGCACCTTTTGGGGACAGTCAATCACTCCAAAACGTAAGTTAGGACAGGAAGAGCAAATAGATTTATAGCTTGGACTTTGTTCCTAGATGTCACCACTATTTTCAATATTAATTTTAGTCTTCTAAAATATCCCTTACTAAGTTTATTTGCATTTGCTCATGTTTTATTGTTAATTTATCATCAATTCCCAAATATTTATACACTGCCTCTTGCTCAAGTTCTTTTATATCACATTCCTGTCCCAGGCTGAAGTTTTGTATGTGCTGCAGCTTTCCTGCTTTAAAGGCTGATTTTGTACATTTATCAAGACCAAATGACATTCTTATAGCATCTGAAAATGTTTTGACCACTTGCACTTGTGGGGCAGGATTCACGAAGGCTTGCACGGAGTGTAAGAGACGTGCAACACTCCATGCAAGCCTCGTGATCCAGGAACAGCCCTAAACTCCGTGTAAGAGACCAGCTAACACGTCTCTTACACGGACTGGGCGTGGACATGCTAAATACCTCACTTGCAGCCGAAAGGTATGCAAATGAGGTATATTAGCGATCCACGAAGCAGAAACCAGTCCGTGTAAGAAACGTTTTAGCTGCAGAAATGTACTCAGTTGACAACTGAGTACGTTTCTGCAAATTCCACAACGGAGCCATGTCAGCTCCAAAAAAGGGTGCATATGACTCAGGCAGCATGCCAATGGCCAAATATGTGGCCATTGGCAATATAACCCGATGCCAAAATATTAAACAGAGCGCAGAAGGTTATAAACCCACAAATGTGGGTTTCATGCAATACATGGAATGACAATGCAGGGACCAGCAGACCAAAAACAACATGGCCACCGTGTAGTGGTTGCTAAGGGGGGAAGCTGAGTCTAAGACATGTAACTAAGCATTAGTAGGCAATCTCATGTAAATGAGGGTTAGGATACTGAATCTCACAGTCACATAGCAAATGAGCACAGTCTGAGTAGTGTAAGAGAAACATAAGGGGGAGGAATAGAGTAGGAGATAGGTGACATCACAGGGGGGAATGGTAGAAAGAAATGCAGTTGATTGGAGGTCAGTGTAACATGACAGATGACAGACACAGATCATGGAAAGAGGTGTGCCACTAGATAAGTCATGGAAAGTCAAGAAATGGAAAGTGTACACTGTTACTTACACCAAAGTTTCTTGCTGGGCGTGCATGTGCGTGTGCCATGAAGCACGACTAGGGCAGTGTGCACACGTGTAAGGCAGACTGAGCATGTGGGAGTGTGTTAGGAGATGTTTAACACAGTTTGCGTGGGTGTGCGCATGTGTAGGGCAGGCTGAGTATGTTGGAGGCTGGTAGCAGACGTGTAACAGTGTTTGCGCGGGTGTACGCGTGTTTTAACCTGAATAAGTAGATTCTGAACCGTGTAAGCACGTGTGCACGCGTGTAAGCCACTGTGAGCATGTTTCTGATGGTATGCACGTTGCTCCCCCCTGAGGAAACAGAGAGGAAAAAGGAAGCAACAGAATTAATAGGAAGCTAGCAGGGATAACTGCTGAAGCTAGCAGGTGAAAACAATTAGAAGTAGGCAATTACACAGGCAGAATAGTAGCCCAGCCCAGCACTTAAAACTCTGCAAACAGTAGTGCAGGATGTTTCTCTTAAGAGACACTGCAAGACAGGAGTAAGCTAATAGAAGTGAAAACTGAAAAAGCTTCACTCAGAGCAGAAATGTTAGGGGCTGCCATAGCTGTCATAATGAGACATAGGCGACTTGCTGAGGGTGGTGACAATGCAGATGGTGCCAGACAACCCATAGTGAGGAGATGGAGAAGAGTGTACAGGCCCAGGGTCACCTACCATGGGTTACATGAACTGGAGATAGTAGAGCGCTATAGAGTGGACAGACAGCTCCTGCAGCAAATAGTTGAGCTGTGCAGGCCACGCCTCACACACAGAACCAACAGAGGGGAACCCATCCCAGTGGAAACCAAGGTATGTGTTGGCCTAAGAGTACTAGCAACAGGTACCTTCCAGATACCAACTGGCGATATGATGGGGATATCACAGGCATCAGCCTCCAGGGTACTGCACCAGATCCTGGATGCCATGTCAGCACATGTCGGTGATCATGTATATTTCCACAGTGCCCGTGAGGTATTGGCCAGCAATATGTGTCTCTTCCAGCAAATAGCGGAATACCCTGAGATAGTGGGTGCAATAGACTGCACTCACATATGCATCAAAGCACCAGCCGGTGAGCAGGGTAGGGCCTACATTAACTGCAAGGGCTTCCCCTCCATCAACTGCCAGGTCGTGTGTGATGCCCAGGGCATAATAATGAATGTGTGTGCTGGCTGCCCTGGGAGTTACCACGATTCCCACATCTGGCATTTGATGCAGCTGTACCAGACATTTGCCAATGGGGACATCCCACATGGACACCTAGTGGGGGATGCAGGTTATGCACTGGAGCCGTGGCTGATGACACCCATCAGAAACGCACACACACCTGAACAGGAACGCCATAATGAGGCACATGCACAAACACGTAATGTAATAGTGCATGTGTTTGGGCTGCTCAAGTCATGGTTCCGGTGTCTGGACACATCTGGTGGAGCCTTGCAGTACACACTAACTACATGTACCCAAATTGTCATGGTATGTGCTATGCTACATAATATGATTTTGCGAAAACAGCTGCAGCAGGACCAGCATAGGGCTGGGCCAAACAGCCCCCCACCATTGCCAAGGCCATCACAGGCAGAGCGTGACTTGGAGGAGGAACAACCTGAGCCTGCCCCAGTAGGCAGAAGGAGGCGTGCCCAGTATGCACTGGCCTTGACAAAGAGGCAATGCATAGCACATACACTGGCTCAGTAGGTACCCTGGGAATGATACCCCCTCTGACTCACTCAATTAATAACATGGATGCCTAAAATGACATGACCTGCTCACAAACATGTACAGGGAAGTGTAATATGCGCATCCGACAGAGGCAACCCTGCAGCACCACCTGAGGCATGAATGCCATGTGTTAAGTAATGTAACACCATGTACTATATGCACACATGAGCACCATGACTAACATCCACCCTCACCAAGGATGAAGCCACAAAATGATGATGGGATGATCAAGTGCAATAACTGGCTGAAGTAATGCAGTTAGTCAAAGGGGAGCCAATGTGTTTCAGGCTGGGAAGACATGCGGAGCATGACATGATGCACCACCTGCTAGGGGTGGCATGCACCTATCATGCCATGCCCCATGAATACTGGCAAAGGCTGTCAGTACCCACAGCATGCTCTGAATAGGCAGGTCTCAAAACACAAACCCACCTTCATAGGTTCTACAAGGGATAGGAACCTAGATGTAATGCTACCCAATGACAGATGTCTAAACAGCAAGATGTGTGCAGTATAAACGCACACAGTATGGAGAATGTAGATACCAGTCCTGTAATAGAGAACTGGGTCAAGGCTCACATCAGCACCCTAACACTACCAGGTCACACCTCATACTGTGTTGTACAGCCGCAAAACATGGAACAAGCTACAAAAGGAGGGTGACTAGTAAGAAATGTTAAGGATAACCACACCCCCATGTTGGTACCACAACAAGAAGCAGCTTGGATTAGCCATGGTCAAATACCAATGGCTAAAACTGCCTCCCAGTATATAGCCTGCTGCAGACTACTGTCCTAATACCAGGAACTGCAACTGGCCTATGTCGGAATACATGAATATATAAAGCCCCCCAAACCACATTATATTGCTTGACTGAAAATACCCAGACATACACCTGGAGCATTATACTAGCACCAACACAGTAGGAGAAAATTTCCCAGAATCCATAAACCAAAATGCCAAGGAACAATGTACCACTCCCACAAGAGGGGTAAGCATACTGGATGTGATAATCAGCAACATGTGTGCTGGATGGCAAGATGAGAAGTGTACCCCTCACTGGTAAGACCAGACCATAGAGTAATCACACTGGATATACACATCCTGACCCCAGTCCCTGGCCAGAATACCACAGTGAAAAACATGTGTAAAGCATAGGTTGCAGCCCTCAAAACCGATGTTGAATCCACGAAAGGCCCTGTGCAAGTGCAGAATATGGGACCCACCACAGAACATGTTATACAGGCATTCCATGAACACAGCCAGGAATGCTTGGAGTATGCAATCACAAATAACAACACACAATGCCATACACGCAGGCATCTGGCATGCTGGACTCCAGCCATTACCAAATCATGCAAGAGAATGAGGAAGCTACCACATGATAGAGCAAACATAAAAAGGGAAGTAATCACTGACCAGTAGTATGGCAATAACATATGTCCACACATACAATCCACTAAGTCCAGCACAACAAGTAGAATCTGTGAATCCAGAGGCAATGTGACACCAGTCCCAAGTACACAGACAACCACAACACCCCCCAATAAATACAAATATATGTGATAGATGCAACCATGTATCCAAACCAGAGGTTGAGCTCCACCAACTCAGTACTGTCAAAACTAGTCAGGAGGAGAAGGTAACCACATACACCACAAACCCAGTCCCACATAGACCTACCACAACTGTAAACCAAACACATAAACACAGACAAATATTCCCGGAGGCCTTACTTACAAACACACCACACCAACAGAAGCCTCCAAAGCAGATCACAAGCAACCACAACCTTCAAACATAGCACATGCAACGAATAGTACGTAAAGCTGGTGTGCCAAACAGTCATAGGCCAGAAGGAGAAACAACATGCCTGATACAGTCGTAATAGGTGTCTGTATAGGCAGACACACTGCTGTCCCACTCACCAGACTGAACAAGGGAAAGGGTAGAGTAAGCTGCCTGTAGGCTGCCACGAAATGCCACATAACACAAGTATGCAGGTCACCCCAAAGCAAGCAGAAATATGATACACTCAATGTCCATGCTGGTGTGAATTACCTGAGATGTACCTCCCTGGTCAACATGAAAAGAGACATGGATGGTCCCTCTGAGTATGTACCCCAGGCCGGTATGACACTGGCTGTGTGCAGCATCCAACCCTCACCAAGAATGATGCCACAGTACAAACACAGAATGCTCATGTTTAACAGCTGGCACAGTTACAGCTCTCAGTCCAAGAGGGTCTAATGTCTGTCTGCTTGAGATGTCAAGCATGACAAGCCATGCTGCTGCTCTAAGGATGGTTTGCACCTGTTACCCGTGTGCGTCTGGATACTGGATAAGGCCTTTGCCGCCTCCATAGAGCCGTATGTAGGCAAGGCCAAAAAGACTACCCACCACCATAGAAAACATAAGTGGTAGGAAACATAAGGGTAATGCTGACCAATGCCAGATGTGTAAACTGCAATATGTATGCCCCTGAGGCACTTCCCATTATGGAGAACATTGATGTCTGTGCAGTGACAGAAGCCTGTTGCAAGCCTAGTGATAGCACACCAGCACTACTAGGTTATACCACATATCAAGTGTTATGGCCCCAACACCTGCACCAAAACATCAAAGGAGGGGGAGTATCCATATGCAGCACAGACACCCATATGGCCAGGTAACTGACAATGCACAAAGCAGCGGAGACCACTCATGTGCACCTAACTGTAGTCAAAACTGCTGTACAGTCTGTAGCATGCGACAGACCACACTCTCACACACAAGAACTCCACCCAGACATCCTGAAGACACTGGACAGTATGAATGTCTCACCAAATACCAGACAAGGTACTCACAAATTACCACATAGGTGTCAAACCATTATGTATGCAAGGAGTAACCAGGGACCTAGGGACACAGGTCGACAGTAATCTGTCATGTGACACTCACAATGCCAATGTGGCTATGAAGATTGTTGATATTGGACACCGTATCATGAAAGGATTCACATCTACATCAACAGAGGTCACTGTGCCGCTGTACTGTTCCCTTATCAGACCGATAATCTAGTACAATGACTCATATGGGATGTACCTTACGTGACACCTGCAGCGGTTCGGAAGACCTCATAGTTACCCCACCAACAGGATAAAGGGTGTGAAATATACGTCATATGCTGCCTGGCTGTAGACACCCCAGCTGACTGCAGTCACAGACTGCCTACACAGAGGCATTGTATGTCTGTTGTACAAGGCCATGTCCAACACAGGAGTAATGGACATGCTCCACCACAGGAAATAAAAGCCATTGGAGCTGTGAGAGTGACAGATGTCAGCCTCAACACATAATGAAATAAGATGTGCTGGAGGAACAGATACATAACCCAGAGGCTCCCCACACCCAGAAACAGGATCCCAATCCATGGTAGGCAGAGCCCCTCACTGACACCCCTCAACAGGAATATTGCCAAGTGGATGGATGACCGTACATGTATACTGGGGGTCCTCACTGTGTCACGACCAGACAGAGGCACAGTGAAGAACTTCATAAATGGCCATAATAGAACATAGCAAGGGGTGGCGAAAAACACACACACTCTGGCTAGGCTTACTAATGGCCGAGGGTGTATAGCCTAGTACGAACCCATGAACCTATGAAGATACAAAACGTACAGGACACTAAGGATAATCACAAGGCTTACCCAACTGATGGTAGGAACCATGTTGGGCATCCACAGATATGCTCCGAATCACACAGATATTACAAACAACATACCAAACACACACACATATTGCTAACATACAACCTGTCAGGTCCAGTGCAAACACCCCCCCCCAGAGTGCAAAATACCTATCCCAGCAGACTGATGGTCCCCTGACATTGCAGATGCTGAGGTAACAGCCATCATCTGCAAAGCAGAACACACAGCAGCAAAGGTATGTGATGGTGTCCTGTGCTGAGGCCAACATGGACTCCAAGAATAATGGAATGCCAAATCACACTACTACCCAATGTCAGCCTTACCACAGGATATGTACCCAAAGAGCAGTGTACAACAACAGTGGTCCATCACAACAAAGGTGTTGCCTGAATGGATACTCCAAACTACCACCCCAGGATCCTGACAAGCTTGTTCTGCACAGTTATGGAAAGGATCAGTATGTACCGCAGACAGAAGGCTATTGTGGACCTACTGATACTGGACCCTACACAGTGTGGCTGTTGAAACTGCAGAACCTGCCCCTAAACATGTCTGACCCATTTGAAGCAGTCATTAAGGTCATTGATGAGGGCAATGTGGTCCACACAGTGCAGCTGGACCGTGCACATGCTTCTAGACAATACCGTACGAGTTCAGTATGGATATGTTCACCAGCTTAAATATATACCCCTATGTCAGTAGAGGGGTTGCAAACCAGACCAAGGACAGAACTGACATGGTCAGACATGCCGCATCCATGTCAGACTACAAAGCAGATATGAGTGGCATCCCACAAGGCCTGGACTTGCCCCCCCACCCCCGTTCTGTATATATGTCCCATAGGTATAGGCCAACATGGAAGGACTGTGACTGAACATGTATGCAGAGGAGTACAAACAGCCCACCATATCCGACCCCCAGCTGACACAAGCAACCCACAAAAGGGCCACCTACAAACAGACAACTGTAGCCATAGCCATGTCAGCAAGCTAATTGCAGAACTGTGTATAGACAACCACCGTGGATATACAGTAAGTGCCCACAAATTACCACACAGGTGTTAACCCATGAGGTACCTAACATGTAATGTGAGACCTGGGTACAAAAGGTGATAGATATCCTGCACTGGACAAACATGTAGCTGTAGTGTTCGCAGAAACATATACTATATACCCACCCAGACATGAAGGTTGGCAGATGTAGATAAGGTTAACTCACTGTGGCTCTGCAGTCATCCTCCATCAGCGTCACAAGTGACTACAATAGCCCCTGTGGGATATACCTCAGCAGACACCTCCATCAACTGTAAAGTCCACAACAGTACCCCACCAGGAGTAGCAAAGAGCATGAACAGATGCCATGTGCTGCCTGAGTAAACAAACTGTAGCCCCACACACTGCTATACTTCCCAGCTACAGGCAAGCTGTGCCTGATGTATGAAGCCATGTCCAACCTGGAATGAATGAAGATGTTGCAACTTGTACAATCTGAATGGCAGTGAGCTATGCACATGAGAGACCTGAACCCCAGCACTGACATACATAGGACAAGCAGTACAGAATGATCCATAACACAGAAGGCACCCCCACTCTTCAGTAAACTCCTGGTACAGGTCAGCCAGAGAGTCACATATCGACACCCCTCAAGAGGAATCCTGATGAGTGGATGGGAGATGGTAGGCTAACCCTGGGTATCACTGTTATGTCAGAGGTAGACGGAGGCACAGTATACTAACAATGACATATGTCATGGCAAACTCCAGTTACAATGTGTGTCGAAGGACAAACACACCCTGTGACTAGCATCAGAAATGTCCTAGGGAACATTGCTAGTGTTTGCCAATGTCCACCCATGTTGTGGAATACACTAGCAATGTTGGACGAGCCTGGTGTAGGTAGTCCATATCTGAACATGATGCAACATGGTCATATGTGCACAACTGGCCCCTACACAGTCTGTTATGCTCACTATGAAGATGTCAAGCAGTCATAGGACTAAAGCCCAGGATACTGTCCACCACAGTGAAAGTACTGAACCAGTACACTATACGGTACTACAGTGTTAGGTCATTATGAAAGTATGTTGAGAACTGTCTGCAAAGTATCCCATGCAATCCCTGCAGGCACAGTATAATCCCTGTTGTGGCAGACATGAAGCAGTTGGCCATTTAGTACACAACATGACACCCAACACACAACCATAAATGTGAGATATTGTTGAAGTTCACACACACCCAAATATGTGGTGGACTGCAGAGTGCAACATATGGAAAGCTCACACTGGGCATGCTCGCACACTTTGATAAATGAGGCATATGTCAGACAACATGCCATGGAAAGGCTGAACTGGGCATGCTCACACACTTAGGCCATATCTCCATTTAGCAGTTGGCCACACATATCTGGTATTTGTACGTGTCATTCCAGGAACCAACCACAACACAGCAATCTGCCCAGTGCACACAGTAAATGACTACAGAGACATAAGTGATATAGTGGATCGCCGTCATATGAAATCATCTTCCACAGATACACAAGTTGGTCATAGGAACAGGGAATGCTATGGCAATAAAGACCTGCAAACAGTAGAACAGCACAACAAATATTGTGCATCTGTCAATTGAACATATGGGTGTAGAGGTCAATACTAGGCTTGTTGCCCTAGGGAATGACAGCTCAGCCAGAGTGTGCTTGGCATCTGCATCCCCAGGACAGTAGGCTACTGTGCCACTGTAAAGTAGGTCACAGAAGGCAACATGTGAGGCTAGTGAGCTGTGCCTCTGTCAAGCAGGGGCACCGTGGAGGTCCCAGGGATTGAATGTGCTAAGCCACAGCCATGTTGCCGGTGTGTGCTGTGAGAGGGTTGCTGAGGATCTCTGACAGTAGGTGTCCATCAATAACAGACTGAGGGGAGCCCTATCTGCATTCTCTGGACGATTCCACTGTCAACACTGTGTTGTAATGAGTATGTGTGAATGAAGTGCCGTGCCGGAACTGTTCACAGATGTCCTCCCTCTGTGGGCTATAGCTCTGCAATGTATTAGGTCACTCTGTCTGTTGTACGGCGCATATATGGCTAGTGTACAGCTGACAGGTGTCTTGTTGTGGAGCAGTCATGGGTATATGTGGGATAGCATGACCAATGCAAACCATACACATGCTCATAGAATGCAATTGTCAAGGATTATGCTGAGTGGCCAGTATAGTCCCCCAGCATGGGTCCTCTGAAGTCGTCCACCCCAGTCTACACAAGTGTAGAGTCTGCTTGTGCTAAATACAGTTTGTGTGCAGTGACAACCTTGCCTGGGGGTGGAGATGGGATATGGATGTCCAGGAAAAGGTGGGTATGGTCAAATATCAACAATGGTGGTCTACCTCTAGTGTGGAACAGTGAGTACCCATGTTGCAGATGGACAGGTGCAATATGTATTCCCCCATGTGGCTGTGGTGTGTGGTTCTGCCAAAGCACATGGACAAACAAATTGTAGTGGCTGTAGGGTAAAGTGGTAGAGGCCTGAGTAGTTCTCACACACAATATGCCTGTACCTGATGTTAACAACTGGAATGGTGTATGTGAACACCTGCATATCCTGGCACTGTTCCCAGGGAAGCTAAGCGTGTGTCCTGGATGTGGGTGTGGTGTTCCGGACTGGTTGTGTTGTGTGTTATAGGTCCTGTGGTCCCAAAGCATGGTATAGAACATAACCTGCCAATGTGATGTGCATATCTGACCCTGACGTAGGTGGCTGAAAATGCATATATATGCTATCCCCCACCTGACAGGTAGTACTACATGTACATACCTCTGTAGAAATAAAGATGTCAGCACCCTATAAATACTACAGGTGCAAAACAGATGCCCACTAATTTGAATAGTGCGCTCTGCTAATGTGTCTCTCTCAAGTGTCATAATATAGTTAGGTAGGGGTTCGAATCCTGCAAATGCTCAGTGTTTGTGTGTGGGGGTGGGTGAATGGGGTTTGTGTGTGTGAGATGGAAATGTCCCTTTTGGCAACTAGGAAAACACACTACAGGATGCACATTCCCCTTTCTAAACACTGATGATGTCAGCACCCTATAAGTACAGCAGGAGAAGGAAAACCGTAATGCGAATAGCGCGCTCCGCTAATGCGTCCGTCTCAAGTGGCATAACATAGTTAGGTAGGGGTTTTAATCCTGTATATGCTCAGTGTGTGTAGAGGGAGTTAGTGTGTGTTCAAGACTGCTTGAAAGAAGTATCCCTTTTGCCAACTAGGAGAATACACTACAGGATGCACATTCCCCTTTCTAAACACTGATGATGTCAGCACCCTATAAATGCAGCAGGAGAAGGCAATCCTCCTAGTAATGTGAATAGCGTGCTCTGCTAAGCCATCCGTCTCAAGTGTTATAACATAGTTAGGTAGGGGTTTGAATCCTGTACATGCTCAGTGTGTGTGGAGGGGGTTAGTGTGTTTTAAGTCTGTATGAAAGAAGTATCCCTTTTGCCATCTAGAACAACACACTATAGGATGCACATTCCCCTTTCTAAACACTGATGATGTCAGCACCCTATAAGTACAGCAGGAGAAGGGAAACCTCCCAGTAATGTGAATAGCACACTCTGCTAATGCGTCTGACTCGAATGTCATAATATAATTAGGTAGTGGTTTGAATTCTGCAAATAGCAAGTGTGTGTGTTTGGATGAGGGGGGTTAGTGTGTGGGCAATTTTGTGTGAGAGAAATGTCCCTTTTGGCAACTGGGAGAACACACTACAGGATGCACATTCCCCTTTCTTAACACAGATAATGTCAGCACCCTATAAGTACGGTAGGAGAAAGGAAGCTTCCCAGTAATGCGAATAGTGCACTCTGCTAATGCGTCCATCTCAAGTGTCAGAACATAGCTAGGTAGGGTTTTGAATCCTGCAAATGCTCAGTGTGTTTGGAGGGGGCTAGTGTGTGTGCAAGTCTGTATGAAGGAAATGTCCCTTTTGGCAACAAGGAGAACACACGACAGGATGCACATTCCCCTTTCTAAACACTGATGATGTCAGCACCCTATAAGTACAGCAGGAGAAGGAAAACTTCCCAGTAATTCGAATAGTGCACTCCGCTAATGCATCTCTCCCGAGTGTCATAATATAGTTAGATAGGAGTTTAAAACCTGTAAATGGCATGTGTGTGTGTTTGGATGTGGGGATTCTGTGTGTGTGCAATTCTGTATGAAAAACATGTGCTTTTTTGAAATCAGGGGATCACACTGCATGATGCACATTACCCTTTCCAAACAGTGATGATGACAGCACCCTATACATACAGCTGGAGAAGAGACATCTGCCAGTGCTCAGAATAGCGCAACCTGCTGCAGCGTCACTCTCAAGTGCCATAACATATTTAGGTAGGGGTTTGAAACCGGCAAGTGTGTGTGCATTTCCCTATGAAAAGCATGTTAGTTTTGGCAATCAGGAGATCACACTACCTGATGCACATTACCCTTTCAAAATACTGATGTCAGCACCCTATAAGTACAGCCAGAGAAGAGGAACTATCTAGTTATCTGAATAGTGCACTTCGCTAATGCGTCTCTCTCACATGTCCTGACTTAGTTAGGTAGGGGAATGAATCCTGCAAATGTGCGTGTGTGTGAGAGTAGTAGGGTGTGTGTAAATGCAAGTGTGAGAGAAGAGATCCTTTTGGCAAATACTACAATACACCAGATGCTGCATATTCCCCCAGTAAACACAGGGGATGTCACCACACTATCAGCACAGCCAAACAGGGCTATTTGGCTAGTAATGTCAATAGTGCGCTCTGCTACTGTGTCTATTACCATTGTCAGAGTACAGATAGGTATGTTTTGGTAACCCACAACTGCCACGTGTGGTTGTGTCACACATTATGACCTTGTGTGGGTCTTTGTACATAACAATGCATGCCATTGCCTAAACCAGCAATGGCATTGCACACATGATGTATGTGTGTGACACATACACATAAATACCTGTGACATGCAGTAGTTACCATGTCTGACACATGCCTCGAGTGGATAAATGGTATTTGCAATGTATACCAATATGACTGTGTCTTACTGTGCAGGGTCTGCACGTGGTATGTGTCTATACAGTGTGGGTGTATATGGTAAAATACCTACAGCAGGGGATACACATCTGGTCTGGGCCATATAGTGTACATGTAGTCGATGTACAGGTGCTGCATGTTCCCACCTGTTGTGGTAGTGGTAACATGTCATTCCACTGCAATTCAGTAACCACATGCTGTGAACCCTTCAACTAGTGTGTTGTAGCTACAGTAATGCTCACGCACAATGTTTGGCTGGATGCAGTCCAGCCATATAAACACAGTTCTTGAGACTGTCATATTGCCAGTGTTGTTATGGAGGATAAGTGGTCTTCCTGTGTATGGGAGGGTTGTGTGTGCCAGGCTATGAACCAGATGGCAGTCTGACACACTGTTAGCTGCACATGATTAGGCCCTGATGCTTTGTGCTGTGCCAACAACCTGGAGGTGTGTGTATCTGTGGTGCCTAGGGCTACCACCCCCCTGTCCATGTGTGTTACATGTGTAGGGGACGACAGGCATGGTATGGGGCATAACCTGTCAGTGATGGGTAACACCTGTGAGCCATGAATCAAGAATCTGGTACTGCACAGACATTGCAGTTCACCATGCTGAGGACAGTGTCCGGTGCATGCATCTTGCGGTGTACACTGCTGTTGTTGTGTAGCAGCACTGTTAGTGTCCTAACCTGTCTGATACCCACGAAGGTGGCTATGTAAACCGTGTCCTGCAGCATAAGGCAGTATGTGTGTATCAAGGAGCTTTGCCATTATACATCGGGCCATGGGTGTCATGTGCAAGATGACCCTTGCACATCATTGTGGCTTCCCTAGCATGTAAGCACACGTTGACAGCCAGCGGATACCCTATGAATGACATTGGAGACTGAGCATAATGTAGACATACAACACCCTTTCCACATATAGTGGTAGCATACCTGGTGAGGGTATGTTGTCAACCAAGATCAGGCTCATACTGGCCTGTGCCACATGCTGAGAGATCCATTCTATGTTCCCTATCATGTAGTCCAGGGAGGTATGTCTCAGGTCAGCCATACTGGCATGGTCAATGAGTGAGTCATATGTGTCCATGCCTCTGACTGACCTGTATGCATGTGTTCTGTGGTGGACCATACTGCCCCTGAGGCATATCACTGTGACCTTCACCAGATACAGCCTGTTGAGTGGGACCCCAGTGCAGCACCCAAGACAGGTACCTGACGCGTCTGTAGCAGGTGTGTTGTGTAGCCCTACAGGCTGTGAGTGTGTGGCACACGGGATGTGTGTGCCATGTGTGGCATGTGCTCTGTTCTGACGTAACATATGCTTGTGTGCCAGCTGCGGAGGTGTGTGATGCTCAGGCAGGATGCTATTCTGAGTCCCCACGTATGCCCCAGTGTGTTCAGCATGCTGTCAGTGCGTGTCAATGTCTGACTTGTATTGTAGTCACTGTAATATATTTTATTTATTTATTTATTTATCATACATTTGTTGACCGGGATAGTCCGACTGGATGCATATCCATTTCCAGCGGAGGCCCGGGGAGAAAAGCTACAAGGGTAAGCAGATACAGCATTACATAATTCCAGCATTACATATTGCAAACAGATTATTTACAGAGATTACATAAGTAAGCAAGTTAAACATGTTCCACAGGTTAAAGTTAGTCCTGAGCATAAGTCAGGATTAAATTAAATTACACAGTAAACTGGTTAACAGATTTTACACATTCAAGTTAGCCAGGCTTGATACATAGACATAGCCAGTTAAGTGACAAATGTTGTTTGAGTCTAGTGTCAAATTGACCTAAGGTGGAAAGTAAGGTAATATCAGCTGGAAGTGAGTTCCAGGATCTACTTACAGAGTTTGCAAAGAGAGAATCACCGGCTGTGTTATTAATTTTGCTAGTCTGAATTAGTAGTTTGTTAGAGGATCGAAGCAGTCTAGGATTGTTATAGGGGGTGACAATATTTGAAGTGCAGGAGTATTGTCCATATTATAGAGGATTTTATAGGCTATAATCAGTTGGTTATACTGTATTAGGCTGGGTAATTCAAGCCAACCAAGCTGATTTAGATTGATGCAATGATGTGTCCTAAAAGGCAGCCCAGTGGCAAACCTGGCAATGTGGTTGTAGCAAATTGAGTGTTTGTTAAGGACAGTCTTGTTCATATTCGAGAGTAGAGGGGATGCATACAGAAGGGTTGAAAGAAGGTGTGAGTGAGCTATGGCAATTTTAGCTGGAGGGGTTAGGAAGGCTTTTATTCTGTAAAGTGACCCTAGTTTTTTATTGATGGCTTTGATAATTTGGTTAACATGTAGGTCACATTTGAGATTATTGTCTATGATGACACCTAATAGTTTAGTAGATGGGTCAGGGGAGATTATTGTGACATCAGTTGATGTTATGGTAAAGGTGAAAGCGGTAGACCTACGTGTTGGTGAAATAACAGCAGTTTAGTTTTTTTGGGATTTAGGATCAGACGATGTTCAGAAAGCCAGTTTTCTATTGTATTAAAGGTGGTCTGGGTAGCTGACCATAACTCTAGTGGAGATGTGGCTGAGCAGATCAGAGTAGAGTCATCGGCATATTGGATACAGCTGACTTTTGGGATGACAGTATAAAGGTTGTTAATGAAGATGGAGAACAACAAGGGCCCTAGTATAGAGCCTTGTGGTACTCTGAGGGTGTTAGGTAGAAGGTTAGAGAGTTTGTTCTGCCAGAGGCCAGCCTGCTGTCGACCATGGAGGTAGGATTGAAACCATTGGAAGGCTCCAGTATCTAGACAGAATGTTTGCAGGGTGTGGATTACAAGTTGGTGATCAACCATATCGTATGCCTTGGAAAGATCCAAAAAGAGGGCTGAGGATATATAATTAGTGTTGCAAGTATGGTTTATGGTGTTAGTAAAGGCTAGGAGGCCTGAAGTAGTGCTGTGATGAGGACGGAAGCCATGCTAAGTGTCTGCCATAAGGCGATTTTGGATTAGGTGGTGCATGAATTGTCTATGAATAAAGTTTCCATAATCTTTGCAAGTGGAGAGAGTATAGCTATTGGCCTATAATTGGAGAATTCAGTAGAGCTGCCTCCTTTGTGAAGTGGGATTACATAGGATATTTTCCAGATGTTGGGAAATTTAGATTCTACCATGGTTCGTTTGATTAGTTTTGAGACGGGGTAAGCAATAGCATCAGCTGATTTTTGTAGGTACTCGGCAGGGAGTCGATCAGCAGAAAGTGTAGTGGGTTTTTCTTTTTCAATCAAGGTACGGAGAAGTGAAGTGGTGACTGGTTGGCAGCTGAACACAAGTAGGTTTCTAGGGGTGCTACTTTCAGGACCAGGGGAGCTAGGAGGTAGATGGCTAGCTAGGGCTTGAAATGTCTCAGTAAAGAATTGGTCAAAACTATCAGAAACATCTTCAGGGGTTTTATCAATAGTAGCAGCAGGGATTGGGGTTGAAGTTTGTCCAGGATGTAGTATATATGACATGCCACCTGACAGGGCATGGCATTACTGGGTTCAGAGAGCTCAGTCCCCAGATTGGCTGTGTGGTGGCATCCCACACATGTGTTGTACGTTCCTGGCCAAGGGTGATGGCTGACTGCATACATGTGGCAGCTGTGACATTGCCACATGACTCACATAAACCACAACTGGACCATAGAGGTGATTCACAGGTTACATTTGCACATGCTACCCTAGTAGTGTGATTGCCATGGTGAGTACCAACACATAGGGCCAATGGGGAACAACATACTGAAGGTGTGTATGTGTGGGTGTACCACTACTGGGTCATAGCACTGGCATATATGACTGCACACGTGGGTAAATGCCAGGTAAGACATGTGCAATGTGTCACAGGCAACGTACATGCGTACAGGACAGACAGTGACGTTCTGTCATGTGTAAAGTTGACATACATATCGTATGCTATGCAGATGTCACTAGGAGTCTACAGAAGCACTGTACCTCTGCATTGCAGGTGTAAGCAGTGTTCCAGGGAACCCCAAGCGAACATGCATGCAAACAAAGCTACAGTAAGCAGGGCTGGAAGTAGTGCATTGTACAACAAAGAAGGGGTAACAATAACAGTAAGTAACAATGCAAATATGTAGGCACTATCAACATGTACCCAGGAATACACAGTGCAGATGCCCATGGTAGAATTGATATTATGTCACAGTTATTTGCGATTTGGATTACATTGGTACTGCACACATATCTACATGCGCAAACATCCACATTGCATAGTCGTTGTGGGCAACTTGACACCATTAATGTACATGTCCACCATTGTATATCACTATTTGCGTTAGCTTCTCCCCTGTGCTACCCATGTATGCGGCTATCTGTTGACAACCTTACCACCGGCAGGCAATTATGTGCAGCTGTTACACTTTGGTATGTACTATGGGTGCAGATAACAATTCAGGACATTCATACAGTTACTGCAGCAGGCATGCTGGGATATACACACAGTCATAGCAGCACACTGTACTGTGACCAACATGATACTACTAATACACTTCTATGTAGTCACCCTGTGCATCAACAACGTGTTTACCTGTTCCCGCAATGATGTTGGAGATTGCAGGAGGTGGCACAGTGTCATCATATGCACAGGGTGTGAATTAGGTATGCCTGAGTCAGCCACTGATACCACCGAATGACATGTGTGTGTATGTGTGTTGGTGAGGGGCAGCAGTACAGGGTGGGGCAGTGTTGGTGCAGTGTGTGCATGTATGTGGTCGCCCTAGGTGTTAACATTTTGCATGTGTCTATGCACGCACACAGTTCCACCTCATGGCTGCCATATACAGGGTTTGTGGACAGCCACAGACTGCACCTGGCAGGTCATAAAGATCAGTGTCTGTGGGCACGGACACAGTACCTGTGCCTGGCAGGGGTGCTATAGACAGTATCCAGTACTAAGCCAGACTGGGTACTGTCATCAGAAGCGGGAGTGTGTTGACTGGACACAGGTCCCTGTTGGGAATGTCCAGAGCCATGTGCACATGGTCTCCTGGGGCGTTCCGATGACAACACAGACCCAGCATTGCTGGGGCTGCTGCTGGCACTTTGGGGGCGTGCGCGAGCCTGTTGTCGTCCACGCCGACTGCTGGCATATGGCCACGTCGACACCACAAACGCCCACGATTGCCCTGGCTCATGGACATTTGGTTGTGGAACTGCTGTAATATGTCCCCACAACGTCTGTCTATGACATTGGTGAAATTGCGGATAGCATCCACAATGTCACGCATACTGTCTGTCATAGCTGTGCTACATGCTCTCAGCTCCCTCAGACCCTGTCTGGTGTACCTTTCCATACGCGACTGGGCCTGCATGACAGTCCGAAACTTAGCTGAGGTTGACAGATCTCTTTGGGCACATCAGCCAGAGGCAGTACGCCCACAGATGCTCCCACGAGAACCCATGGGCAACTGTCTGTGTGGTACCATCGGAGGACCCTGCCCATGGCTGCTGTGTGGGGATGCATATGCCACAGGTAACACATTACCCTGGTCTATGCCCACTGTATCCTGTCCATCACCTAGGGACAATGGTGACAAAGGATATACTGGCAGGATGACTGTGCACAATGATGGGGTTGACAGCTGTGTACTGTCAATTGGCTGACCAATGGCGGACTCTGACACACCTTCCTGTACCATTACACAAATATCATCATTACCAGTACCCGTGGCACAAGATTCAGGTTCCCTGCTGCAGGTCACCAGAGCAGCACCAGAACCTGTGAGAGGAAGACAGGAAACACAGTTTACAGTCTCCAGACATCGTTACCAGTGATGCACTTCTGCACACATGCACACATGCACACATGGACACATGCACACATGCACACATGCACACATGGACACAGGCACACATGCACACATGGACACAGGCACACATGCAGACATGCACACGTGGACACATGCACACAGGCACACATGCACACAGGCACACATGCACACATGCACACATGCAGACATGCACACGTGGACACATGCACACGTGGACACATGCACGCATGCACACATGCACACGTGGACACATGCACACATGGACACATGCACACATGCACACGTGGTCACATGCACACATGCACACATGCACACATGCACACGTGGTCACGTGTGCACATGCACACATGCACACATGCACACGTGGACACAGAACCTGTGGGAGGAAGACAGGAAACACAGTTTACAGTCTCCAGACATCGTTACCAGTGATGCACTTCTGCACACATGCACACATGCACACATGGACACATGCACACATGCACACATGGACACAGGTACATGTGCACACATGGACACAGGCAAACATGCAGGCATGCACACGTGGACACATGCATACAGGCACACCATGCACACATGCACACAGGCACACATGCACACATGCACACATGCAGACATGCACACGTGGACACATGCACACGTGGACACATGCATGCATGCACACATGCACACATGCACACGTGGACACATGCACACATGGACACATGCACACGTGGTCACATGCACACATGCACACATGCACACGTGGTCACGTGTGCACATGCACACATGCACACATGCACACGTGGACACAGGCACACAGGCACACATGCACACATGCACATGTGGACACAGGCACACCTGTACACATGCACACATGCACACATGGGCATAGGCACACCTGCACACATGCATACATGCACATCCCACAGTATACACACAGAGCACTACTGAGTTGCACTACTGTTACTAGCATTATCAGGACTATTATAGGTTATGTTAAACACACTCACCAGCATGGATGGTCTGCCTTGCTGTAACCCTGGAGGGACCTGCAGAAATGATGAGATTAATGTCAGTGGGCACAACTGTGCCATTGATATTGCATATGATACAGTGCAGTAGTACACCAGTTGCCTTTCACACGTCAGCTGCTGATATTGCCAGTATCACACATGCACAATTACATACTATGATGACAGATACATACCACGGACACACCTTACACATGCATAAACTAACAGTGTACAGAACAGTCAAGTGTACATATGGCATATTACCTGCACGCTCCATGTCGTGCTGCTGTGTGGATCCAGCCTCCATCATGATGCAGGTGTACTGCTGTTGCTGTTCCCGGGCTGGAGCCACAACACATAGGAGTAGCCCCTCCAGTCTGGTGAGGGGGGGTGCGGCCACCCCACCTCCTGTGGCAACCTGTTGCCTGTGGATATCTGATGCACGCTGACGGACACTTCGGATTAAATCACTGCAGTGATGTCGTACCTGCTCATATGTCCTATTATGCATGCCAATATCATTTACCCTACGGACAAGGTCTTGCCACAGTGCAGCCCTCTCCTGCTGATTCTGACTGGTGTGGGAAAACAGGATGTCATACTCCCGCACCAGGCTCTGGTGGATCTCCTCATCTTCCGCTGCAGAGTAGGCAGGATTACGCTGATGCGCCATCTCCCTTGAAGAGAACACAAACAGGATATCAGCAGACTATGTCAGAAATATATGGCACACATACTATACATGATACTCATGTGTAGTGATATACTACTACTACTCCCATATGTTGCATGTGTGTGTGTCATGGTGGATACACAGGTACATGGCCAGATATCAGTGCTCAGCCAACACCAGTGCAACAATACCTGCCACATTCCACACAACATAGTAGCATGCCCCATCGGTCAGCACACACTGACAGGTCCAATGCACAACCTCACTCTGGGGGTTCATCCCAAGGTACTGTATGTGGGATGCCATCCACTAGTGTGATGTGGACACAAGTTACTTGGCCTGAATATACATATCCCACCACCACCACCAGCACAGTAGACTACTTTGATATGTATGTGATTAGACAGTTATTCACTTGTTAGGACTGAGATGGTATTCATGCAGCACACTGGGCCAGTGGAAGCCACAACCCACACTGCTGACCCCTTTGCAAATGCTTACCACAGACATGCCACAGATTGCATGGAACTTGCACACACATTTCTAACCCAGACCCTATGCACAAAGGTTAGGCATCCTGTCCGGTGGACCCCAGACCGAGGCAGATTGTATAACAATAGCAGGAGGCTACTGCAGGACAGAGCACATTCACATTAAGGGAAGGCATCTGTGGTCAGCACTGGTACTACGCTACGGTGCATCATAACAATGGCCACGGCCTACTCTGGGAGGGAAATGGCCACAAACACTATGGATGACCACAAGGCCTTCTTCAGTTATGTTACACATATGGACCAAATGCCTCAGATATGCTCTGTGTTAATACACACCTACTTAACATTCACCAAACACACAGATATTGGCAACAGTCTTGCAGACAGGTTCGGTGCATGTATCCCCCCTCCTTCTTCCCCACCAGTTGAAATAGTTATCACAGCTGTATGTAACCTCCCTATCATCTCACATGTCCAGGTGAGGGCCGCCCTCAGCAGAGCAGAACACACAGCATCACTGTGACCTCATGGTATCCCTGGATGTGTGCTACCTGCACTCCAAGAGGACATACAACCGCATATAACACTGATAATTTATCTTGGCTGTACTACAGGATATGTACCTGGACAGTGGCATACAGTGACAGTGGTCCCACTCCACTAAGGAGGCACCTGGGCTGACCCTGGGAACTACCACATCATATGCATAACCGGCCTGGTCTGCTAAGCTATGGAATTATGCAGTATGGGATGCATATGCAGTGATATCGGGTACCTGCAGACACTTGTTCCCAGCCAGTATGCCTTTGTGATGGGCTGATCCTGCCTTTTGAACCTGGCTGACCTTTCAAAGCAGTCACTACAGCCATTGCTGAGGGCAACGCACAGACAACTGCTGCCAGGATCATGGCCTAACACTGATTAACATGTAATGTATGGTCATCCCCTTTTGGTGGAACTACGTACACACAACATATCACATGGACATACCTATAGATACAGACCTATGACCCATTTGGAGGGTTCACAGTATGCACACTATTAACCTGCTACTTTGCATTACCTGTGTTTGTTGCAGCTGGTTGCGTTACCACTGCTTCTGATTCCTGCTGCTACTGTAACTGCTGACAGCTTAGAGTCACAGAGTCACAGTGTGTAGGGTTTTTTTTTTTTTTTGTTCTCTCTCTCTCAGTTTTCTCTCTCCCTCTGTCTGCTTCCAGACAGTACAATGAATGTATTGCATGTGTGGAGTGTTAGTACTGGATGCTTTTGTAGGTGTCTGCATAGGTCCATGTGATGGCCTCTGCACCAATTGTAAGCCAGCATTTGTTAATTGCATACAGCCAGTTGTGTACTGATTGCAGTTCTCACTGTGATTTCAGGTCAGTGCTATAAAAGGGTATGTGAGATAGGCATTGCCCTTTCAGATTGTAAGGGCGGGGACCATGCTGGTATGCTGTGGACACTGTTCTGTGAGTGTAAAGGTTAGTATCTCTCTCATGATTCAGGCTGTGTTGTAGATTCACATTTCTCCATTCCTCTCTCCTGTTCCCTGTAGTAAGTGTGTATACACAATGACACCTACAACTATATATAGATATATATTTATATATATATATCTACATATACATACATTTATATATGTACATTAACTGACATTATTACCTACAAGCTACAACTAGCATGGCTGTTTCTGTTCACACACTACTATTATGGGAATCCAGTAGTTTTGACAGTAATTCTACATGACATGCTTTGGGTACTACACATCCTATATTCCCTTTACATTCATCCCTACTATTACATGTTATATTTATTTTAGCATAATGCTCTTGTTTAAGAGTCATGGCTTAGTGGTAGGTCATACAGACTAGTGTTTCCAAAGTCCTGGGTTCGGGACTGACAGTGGGATTTTATTTTCTTTTGAACTGAGTACAGGACCTATCAATCAAAGTGACTAAGGCACTTTTAAGCAGTTGTAACCGGGTTAGCACTGGTTTGTGTGGAGCTCACGCATGCGCACTGGCGTTTAGCTCCGCTCACATACGCGCACACCCACTTACAACTGCTTACCAGTGCTTACTCTGGTGCACACCCGCGCCTGCTGCAGGTTGTGTACTATTTTCTTACAGGTGGGGCATTTTATTTCAGAATTTATGTCAGACATTTTCATTTTTATGTTTGGCTTACAGGCTGAAACACACTTTTGTAATCAAGCAATGCTTACAGACACTTTCATACTGTTACTTGCACATTTTATTCCTTAGTGACTACACTGCACTCTTTTGCTGACTGTCATACTTTTATATTTCTTTACAGTTACTGGTAGTGGATTACTGACCTGCCTGGTGGCTCAACCGCACCAGCCTATCACCATAGGCTCTGCAGTTCGCAGAACGGACACCTGCAGCTGTAATATAAATGAAGTAATATTGGAATACACATCTCCATAATATCAGCTAGTTTAATTTCTTACATACATAATTAAATGTAACTTACTCAGTAGTGGGGCGTAGGGCATTTGCCAGGCCTCCTGGATCCAAAGGTTCAGTTGGTCCTGCTTGCATCTCTTCAGGTCCGCATGGTGGTGACGAACCTGCTCACCAGTCCTTGGAATCCCTGTGGTACTGGTGAGATCATGAGCCAACCGGTCCCATGCCTCAGCCCTGTATGCTCCCCAGAGGACCTGGCCCTGTATGAGTTGGGCCTCATGATTGTGGACTAGGAGCCAGACCATGTAACTGGACTCCTCAATGCCCCACCTCTGTGCTCGAAAGCAACTACCCTCTCCTACTCCTGTCATTCTGGCTGCAGTTTATTTCTACAATCGTTTATGCTGTGTATTCCCGCCTATGGGGCTTATATAGTCCGTTTTTCCCGCACATATCTGTGATTGGCCATTTTGGAATTGTATCAACTTCAGTGAACCTGCATTGTCATGCTCCAGTTTGTATTCATTCCTATATATTAGCTATTATTGCATTTATAGGTACTGCTGTCATGGATTAGTGGTTTGGTACCTTGACTATGGTGTATAGTATCTTGGGTTCGAACCTGGCCGCTACTTTTTATTTTTTATGACTGTCTAGACAAGCTGAGGGGTGTGTCTGTGTAAAGGCAGTTTTGATATGGCTTGCTCAACGTTGCCCATTGGTTAGCTTGTTTGCACGGTGAGCAGATCCGCGCAAACGGGGTACGCTGGTTTAAGCCTCATTTGGCTATCGGCATGCATATTACGCTCAGCTCAGCTAGGGGCACATAGATTCAGCATGTTAAACCACTGCTCAGCTACGGGCACTCATTTTGCACCAGTTAAACCACTGCTCACCTACGGGCAGATGCACTCACCCTGTTAAACTGTAGCTCAGCTATGGGCACATCTGGCATTTTTTATTGTTTTGTTACCTCACATTTCTTCAATATAAATGGGCTATTTCATTACATTTTACATAAAATGTGATTTTATGTGTACATATTTGTCAGGGACTTGTTTCGTGCTTATTTTGCTAAAAATAAAAATTGGTGTTGTGGGGGCTCAAACCATGAATGCCTGCTCTTCAGCCAACATCTCTACTGCTACGCTATTGCTTCTTGGCTTACTTTGCATATTTAGTTCTTATATGCTTTCCCACTGACTGCTAACTGTAGCTGCGCTATGGGCATGCCCGCACATACGAGTGCACTCACGGTTAAACATCTTTACAATTTAAAAAAAATTATGTGATGTTCATTTGTACATTTTGTGTTCATAGTCTGTGGGGACATGTGTTGTGTTGTGTTTATTCACATTTCCATGGACTCTGGTGTGGGTGTTTACTTTGGGCACTTTTACTCTTCTGGGGGCGTGTCCGCTTATAGGGCTCGGCCTACGGACACGCCCCCTACTGTCTTACATGGACCGTGTTAGCCTTTGGTGTGATTCAGCATGCTCTCATGAATATGCAGAGTATGCTGACATCATTCCGTTTAACTGCAGCCTCCGTGTATGAGTTATAACTCTTACACGGAGGCTTTGTGAATCCTGCCCGTGGTTTCAGTTCCTCATCTGATGAACTATACAGTTTTAACTCATCCACAAAAAGGAGATGATACGTCATTTTCTGAGAGCCAAATTATAGCCATGACCTAATCTGTTAAGTAGACACCTTAATGGTTTAAGGACAAGACAAAAGAGCAGCAGTGACAAAGAGTCACCCTGGAATATCCCTCTTTGAATTTTTATCCCAGGAATAATCATCTGTCCTTTACCATGGCTTAACTGCAAACTGGTTTGCCGCTGTTTTATGGTCACTGTAATATAATCAATCCATTTAGGGTGTATCTTATACATTTTTAAGCACTCTTTTATCCATGAATGTAGAGTAGTGTTGAATGTTTTTTGTAGTCTATCCATGCCATACTTAGGTTCTTCTCCTTTTTACAGTTCTCCATTATGACTTTAACAACAAATGATCCTTTGTTCCACATGACTTTCTTTTGCTACCATTTTCTTCTGTTGCCATGATTGGGGGTTCTTCTGAATGACTATAGACTTTGTCAGTGTCAATTCCAGTGTATAGTATATATGTCATCAGGAAGGAAGTTATTGGTCTATAGTTTTTTAGGAAAGCTTGCAAGTTCGCTCTTAAATAGGAGTATTGCTTTCCTGTTGTTGACCAGGTTGTTGCCTGTTTGGGGTGCACATATAAATAGATCTTACTTGTGGCTAAATCTTCATGCAAAATTGCCAATACTTTTAGCCAGAAGTTAGGCACTGCATCTGGGCCTGTAGTTTTCCATTTAGGAGCTTGTCATAATTTAGTTTTAATCTCTCTGGCCATTACTTCATCCTATTTATATAAAGTACATTTGAACTTTTTATCCTTTCTTTTACTTCTTCTATCCATTCATCCATTCAGCAGTTTTGTTATGTTCCACAGGATCTTCATAGTTATTCCTCCAAATGGTATATATTTCTTCTTCTTTTTGTGGTGTTTTAATTTCTTTTGCCTTATTTTCCAATTCTCTATAAAACTTTTTTGGGTCATCAATAAATTGCTTATTTTGTACTTTACCTTTATATTTATGTGCATATCTTCTAAGTTTTTTTTCCTGTGGTAATGTTTTTAGTTTATTATTTGCTGTAGTGCACAGTAGATCCTGATCTGTTCTAATACTTAGCATTGTGTTTTATCACTTCTGTCTTGTTGAATATTATTCTTGATCTCTTCCCTCCTCTATACTCTTCTAACAGTGATACTTCTTAATTGCCTTGTGGCTTTCTTTACTCAATACTTCCATGATGGCATTTGATATCTCCCCTTCTTTTCCTTTACTGTGCTGTGTTTATTCGGTAAGAGTTTATCTGTTATTAATTTAGCTGTATAGTAATATATCCTATTTACTTCTGTTATATCTTATGAATCTCTTTGAACAGTCCTAAATACTGTGTTCAATTGTTTTATCAAACTTCTAACTTTTTTGGTTTTATTGACCTTCTGAAGTCTATTCTTTCATTGATGTTAATATGTCTGTTCATCTCTATTAAATCAAGCAACTCTTCTCTGAGACAATTTTCTTCTAAATTGAGGGCATATTCTTTGTTCTCCATTTCCTGCAGCCATTCTATAGAAAGTTCCAGAGTATTTTTCTGTGTCACATTCTCTTCACTTCCATCCTGTGTCATCCATTTCTCTTTCAGATGGGAACTCACTGGCCTATCACTCCACAACATTGACTGCATCAGAATTGTCATGGTTTATTGTTCCTTCCCTTGCTATGCAACTCCAACTGAACTTTTGTATTGGTTTCCTGTGGAAGGCTCCAGAATATGTTCATATGGCAACTAATCAGATGTTTCCCACTCCACTGTTTTCTCCTTAATTTGGGGACCCATTGTTCTATCTTGCTGTGATGTTCTCTGAGTGAGATTTTTCTACACTAAATCATTCACTTTTCAGGTAATCTACAACCTCATTTTCTATTTCTTTAACTTCTCCATCACTAACCCTCTTTTCTACATTTCCTCTTTGTTTTTTTATATTTTTGTATTGTAACATTTTCCATATCTGGATGCCTTTGCCTGTATTTCTCTTTAAATATCGTTGGTGCTGCTCTTGTATTCATTAATTTTGCTTTCTCTGTTGAATAAATTTGGCACTACATTAAATCTCGTTTCCTTTCCCATGTCCATATTTCTTCTTCAGATGTCTCTTGCTCCTTCTGTTTCTCATTACCTGGGGGACTTGTTTCATCATGCTGCAATATAACCTGTGTTAGACTTTCTACACTAAATCCTTCATTTCACAGGTATTCCAGAACTTCAACTTCTATTTTATTAACTTCTACTTTGTAATTTTCTGTTCGTCATTCCCTCTTTGTGATCTTATTTTTTTTTGTATTATATGAACGTTTCCATATCTGGATACCATTACCTCTATTTCTCTTTGAATATATTTGGGGTTGCTTTTTGTATTGATTAATTTGGCTTTATCTTTTGCATAAATATTGTGACATATCAGATCTCTCTTTCTTTCCCATGTCCATATTTCTTTTTTTTATATACCTTTCAAAAATCTCCAGATTTTGTTCTTTATATTTTGCACTTCCTCAGTCACTTCTTTTTCCAAACAGTCCAAGGTTTCTTGGTCTATATAATATTTTTCATAAATCTGTTGTATTAATGATCCCAGCTTTTTACTTGAAGCTTCTGAAAGTTTTTTTTTTTCTTGTGCAAGTATTTCTCTTTCCTCTAATTTCTCTCTTAATCTTTCTGTATATCTTCTATCTAGTAATTCTAAGCTTCTTACATAATAGTAACAATACATACTTTCTTTCTTATCTTCAATAGTCCAGTCTTTTGTATTTGTGGCTCTTTTTTAGACTACCAGTTTTTGTGATTTTTGTGGGCTACTACTTCCTTCTACAACAGACTGGCCATCCTGTCCCTGACCTTGTCTTGAGGATTCTACACTGTCATTTCTTTTTAGTCCCGGCACCAGTGCACCTATCAGGATTGGGCACTTTTTTATCCTGGGTCTTGTGCACCCCGCTGTCTTTTTTATTTTTTAACCTACTTCTGTCCATGATATATGCTATATAAAATACAGTCTATAAATCAGTATCATCTTGGTGAAAATTTCTAAAAAATATCTAAACCTATAGATGACAAGATTTTCGAATTCAGTGATTTCAAACATAAAATCTGGTTAAATTCTATGATGTCATTTTTTATTATTTTTTCAAATATATTTTATTAGTTATTTTCCAATTTTATTCAACCAAAGAACAAACCACTCAACAATGTGAAAGGACATGGAGACAAGTACAAAGCACATATTGCACATACTGTCGTGAGATTTCAAAATTCACTTATAGCAACATAATTCCAGACACTGCCACAACAGATAACATCACAAAGGAGTTTGTCTACTTAGACAAATATACAGAATTGGCTGTCCCTAAAATATCTAAATAAAATGGGAAATTTAAAAGAAATTTCCAGTATAAAAAAGCTCACAGAAGTAGAAACGTTGATTTATTACACAGGATAAACGTTTTCGGAATATACCCTTTCTCAGTTATCAAAGAATATATTTTACATGCAATTCATCTCATTTTAAATTCTCAAAAGCATAATAGCACATGACACAGCTAACCAATAAAAAAACACAACATATTAACAAGCAATTAATCTAAAAACACATATTATCAAAGAATAAAATATAAACATATATGCATATAAAAAATATATATACTAGCATAAACAGAAAATAAGTGTTTATAAATTTCCATATAACTTATATTTCATTTGCTTTTCAATTAAATAAGGCTTTATGGTAGCCATATTATTTAGTCCGGGGAACTTGTCAGCTTCCAATCCAGTTATTCACCCATATTCAGCTATATCTAATCTATTCATGTCACCCCTTTTATATTCCTATAGATAACTTCTAAAGCTTTATATTTAAAAGTGTGTGCACTACCATACTCGGTAACATGTTTAACTAGGGCATTTGTCATCACATTTCTCCTTCTATCTGACTTATGTTTTATAATTCGGCCTTTTAACCACATAGAGCATTTAGCCACATAAAAAAATGTGCATGTTGTGCATGTACTCAAATAGACCACAAATATTGTATTACAACTTGCCTGACATTTTATTTTAAATTTATTTTTAGTTATTGGGTGCTCAAAATCAGAAAAATGACAGATGTTACTACAATAAATGGAATTGTAACAGGGAAATGTCCCTTTCTTAGCAATACAATAAGTCCTAGTATTTGTCTTAACATCTTTATAACAAAGCTGTCTCCTTAAATTCATACTATTTCTATATGTAAAATAGGGCCTTTTCCCCAATCAACTTTCAAGTTCTGGCATAGAAGTAAGTATTCGCCAGTTCTTTTTAATAATAGCTTTATATTTGTAGTCATTCTATTATATGTGGTTATATATCTCACATTAATTGCTGCACCATTACCAATAACCCTAGATGAAATATCTGTCACTTTATCACTGAATATGGGGGAGCTATTGCTGTCCTATCATCAAATAACTCTTTCATTATTTCAAAGAAAACATTTTTTATTGTATCTTCTATTAATAAAATCATATATTAATTTTTACATTTGCTCTTTACATTTTACATTTTCTGTATTCAACCTACTTATTCGTATGAACTGTGCTTTCACAATGCCTTGAAAAACATGTTTAGCATGCATACTGTCAATATGTGCATCTATTCACCTGAACATCCTTATTATAAACACAAGTATTAATCACACCAGATACATTGGAGAGCTGTACATCCAAATATGGTATCACATCCTTAGAATAATGGATGGTAAATTTTAGGAAAGGAGTTGTATTATTTAAATCAACAAACTTTTGCAAAAACTCCCCACTTCCTTTCCAAATCAAAAAACAATCATCTACGAAACGTTGATAGAATAACACTTTATCTCTATACTGATAAGTATTACTATATACAAACTCACATTCCTATTCATTTAATGTTATATTGGCATAAGTGTTTGCCATGGACGTACCCATGGCCACTCCAGAAGTTTGCAAATATGGTTGCCATCAAATAGAAATGTATTTTTAGTTAACACTACTTCTGTCATACTACGCACATTTTCTATTCTTCTACCATCCATTTCTGAGTTTTTACATAAAAATTCACATATAGAATTAATACCAAATGTATTTGGAATCACAATAAAAAGAGAACTTATATCGAGTGTGACCATCAAAAAAATCATCATTTTTACCATTATTTTTATACCACTGGTACAGCTTACTCAAAAAATCTCCTGTGTCTTTAGTCTTTAATGCAGGTTTTACAAAGTGGCAGATATTTGCTTAAGACACCTTGTACATCTACTGACGATGGTTCTGTGACCCACCCCCTTCCTGAAACAATTGGTCTCATTGGGGGCCGGGACACAGACTTATGCAGCTTTGGAACGTCATATATAATAGGTGTTCTTGGACATGGTACTGTTAAACAATCCTAGTGTGATATCACCCTGAAGTTGTGCATCATATATGAATATAATAACTTCAGATATTAGCTTTTTAATATCTTCAAAACCTATCTTCTTAAAAGTGCTAACATCTGACAAAAAATCAAACATTAATTCTATATAAATTTTCTACTAAACACAGCAGTTGCACCCCTCTTGTCAGCCTGCTTGAGAATAATTTGGTTATTACTGTTTAATTATTTTAAAGCTTGATATTCCTCATAGGTTATATTATAGGAACTTTTCTTTAATTTTACCTTACTCTCATAAAGCTGCCGTATTGCATGCTCACAAACATTCAAAAAAGCATTCACAACCAGACAATTAATTGGTATAAAAGTACTAGACTTTTTAAAATTGCATATATTTACAACTATAGAATCTTTAAAGATCAATTTTCAACTAACATTCCTACAAAATATTCTGAGGTCAGTTAACACCTCTACAACACTATTACATGACATTGGTACAAACTGAAGGCCCTTTTTCAATATACTAATACATGCTGGTGACAAAACAAAGTTCGAAGAATTGACAATTGTGTCCATTATCTTACTTTTGGATATCAGCTTTGCCCCTGCGTGCTGGGTGGTAACAGATGGCTGTTCTTCCTTTTCTTTTCGTTGTGACTGGAAATTTTCCTCTGCTAAAATCGCCCTCTCGATTGTGGATGTCCCCAAGCTTCCACTTTCTCTGGTAACTGAGCTGAAACAGTCCTTGTGGAGTTGAAAAAAACCTCAGCAGACTGGACGTTATTTGCAGCCTCGCTCATTACTGATGATGATGCTGAAGATGTCTGCGTCAAGTTAACTTGGCGCTGATTGGTAGAAACATTTTCAATCACATCCAGCTCCAACCTATGTACAGCAAGAGGAGTAGTTAACATTGTTGACACCCTTGGGTCATCTTAGCCGTCTTATAGGACGGATTCCAATTTCTGTTCGTTTGATTGGTAAACTGGTTACTTCCTTCCACAAAGGTGTCTAATTCATACATGGCACCTCACTGCGAGTGCTTAGTTATAAGATTGCAACTTTTTTTACCTTCTTTAGGCCAAGAGAAGATATGGCCAAAATTGTAATCATTAATATCTCTGGGCAGTTTGCACTGTTTTACAGCCTCTAATTTTTTATCAAACATTCCAATTCTTTCCAGCATATTTTGATATGCAACAATTGAGTTGGCAAACATTATTGAACTCACAACCTCATTCTCAAGACTAACAATTTCTTCAGTTAGCCCCTGCTCTATATTAATGAAGAAATCATTCATTAAACACATATAGTCCACACTAAGCTTTAAATTTAGCTGTTGCCACTTTTTTAATAATTCTGGATATTGGTTTGAATATGCTGTTATCTTTAATATGCGCAAACCTCTCAGCACTACATTTACACTGGATTGCTAACTGGCTCACAGATAGGATGCAGATGATCAAAATAGGGGAAGTTACCCCTACAAAGGAGTGGAGTACTCCAGGGTTCTGTGCTGGGATCTCTGTGTTTAGCATCTACTTTTCTGAAGTAAAAGCCGATACTAAAGGGTTCCATCTGAATAAATTTGCAGATGACTTCAAGCTAGGAGCAATCATTGAATCCCTAAATGATTAGCCATCCTGCAGGAAGGTTCATCTCAAATCAATAACTGGTGCCAAAATCATGGACTGAAAGTTAATGCCAAAAAATGCATTACTGTATCCTATGGGAAGTCTTCTACCCTAGGGAACTACCACACTGACAAGACAACCCTAAGAGTTGACCCAATTGTTGAGAATTTGGGAACATATGTTGGCAATGACCTAACTTTTGACCAACATGGGCCTTATTGTTGTAAGAAAGTCCTTCTATATTACATAGCTTATAAACAAAGGGATTGTGTCTAGATCTAGGGATGTCATTGTCTCCCTTTACTCATCCCTCATTAGGCCACTCATTAAATGTAAGCTCCTTTTGGCATGAATTGATTCAACACATGTAACAACTGGAGCACCCCCAGGGATACCTTACTAAAAGTATACAAGGCATAAACAACATGTCCTATATGGAACAACTCAAAGCCCTGTCATTATACTCGGTATCTTATAGACTGCTAAAAGGTGACCTGCATATGGCATACAAGGCATCCTCTGACCAATTTCTGATAGATTTGCAGCACATCAGCAAGTCAAATGGCAACAGACATACTCAATTTAAGGATCTGAACCTATTCTGCAACAACAACAGCAGAACAGTTTAGAAGGACAGGTATATCTCACAGAGAACAGATTTCCTATCCACATAAAACAAAGTTCATCCCTGTCCATATTCAAGCAAATCTTAGATCTATGGATGGAAAACAAAAGGTTTACTTAAGGACCACCCCCTGTACTACTAATGGACAGAGGCAGCTCCTAAAGGCTTTAGCCTATGCATGGGTATCCTCAAATTATCTATGGTATGATCCCAGGTATTCTCATTAAGGGTAATATATAATTATTGACCACAGGATGGGTAAAGATCTATAACCAAATGGGACAGATTATTTTGAGCAGAAAATTTGAAACTGACTAGATTTAAAGTGGCCCACAAGTGCAGTTAGCCTAGTACTTACCTAGGAACCTATACATAGAGGCTACAGTCAGAAAGTATAAAGGGAATGTAGGACAATGCTGGGAATAATAAATGTTCTAAAATAATGATAAAACCCAGAGTAGCCTGTATATTAAGACATATCCATCTTGGCTGGACATCAAAAGCAATATAAGTAACTGGCTTATACAGAATAAGTACTCAATGACAAGAATGGAGGATAGTTGAGAACCCCTATTTTGGAAGTGTATTTAAAGTTTCTAATATAAATCAGTGCATAAGGAATAAAGATCTTAGAACCGCAGAATCCTTTACAAATGCATTATATGGATACCTATAGGAATGCATGGATCGTGCTATCCCAAATAAAACCAAGACACACTCCTCCAAGGGCAGGAGATCTGTCTGGTGGACCCCAGCAATAAATAAGCTGTACAACAGAAGGAGGAAGCTACTACATGATAGAGCAAAATCCCTGAAAGGGAAGACAACTCTGATCAGTACTAGCAAGAAACTACGATCCCTCATAAAATCATCTAAGACTAGCTTTGAAAGAAAAATTGCACAAGACGCTAAAGATAATCACAAGGCCTTCTTTAGTTATGTCAGAAACCTGGGTGGAAACTCCCAGATATGCTCTGAGTTAGTGTAAAATGACAAAAAATACACTGAACCCACAGACATTGCCAACATCCTGGCAGACAGGTTCAGGGCAAACTCCCCCTCCCCCCAAATGAGCAAATGAGTATCCCAACAGAGTGTAGCCTCCCTGACATCACAGATGCACAGGTGAGAGCTGCCCTCTCCAAAGCAAAAAACACAGCATCAATGGGACCGGACGGTGTCCCAGGCTGCATTTTACATGAGCTCCAAGAAGAACTGAGCCCTCACTTAAAATCACTATTCAGTCTCAGCCTTACAACAGGATATGTACCCAAGGAATGGCATACAGCAACAGTGGTCCCACTCCATAAAGGTGGTGCCACAACAGACCCCAGAAACTATTGCCCTATAAGCCTAACTAGCCTGGTCTGCAAAGCTATGGAGCATATCATCATGGAACTCATAAACAAAGACACTGGATCCTGCCCAATTCAGCTTTGTTAAGGGCAGATCTTGCCTCTTGAACCTGGCAGATTTCTTTGAAACAGTCACCAAGGCCATAGATGAAGGGAAGGTAGGCCACACAGCCTACCTTGACCTTGCAAAAGCCTTTGACACAATACCCCACTCGGGCATCATAAATAAGCTCACCAACTTAAATATCAACCCCTATGTCACAAGATGGGTTGCAAACTCACTTAGGGATAGAACCCACATGGTCAGAATTGCAGGTGCCAAGTCAGACTCTAAACCAGTTACAAGTGGTGTCCCACAAGGCTCAGTCCTGGGACCTCTCTTGTTCGGTATATATTTCTCTGAGGTACAGGCTAACACAGGTGGACTATGGCTGACAAAGTTTGCAGATGACTGCAAACTGGGGGCCATAATCGACTTGCCAGCTGACACAAGCATCTTCCAAAAAGGCCTCACAGAGACGGATAACTGATGCCAGAGCCATGGCCTAAAGCCAAATGCCAAAAAGTGCATAGTCATCCCCTTTGGGAAAAACAAAGTGCCCACAAATTACCACATAGGTGGTAATCCATTAAGTATGGAAGAAGTAATTAGGGATTGGGGACCCAAGTAGATTGCAATCTCTCCTTTGACAATCACATTGCCAAAGTTGTTAGAAAGACATTCTATATAGCCCACCTTATCACAAAGGGGTTCACATCTAGATCAAGAGAGGTCATTGTGCCCCTCTACTCATCACTCATCAGGCCCATAATTGAATACAATGCCCCATTTGGGATGTACCTTACCCAACACCTGCTACAACTAGAAAGACCCCAAAAGTACCTCACCAAGAGGATCAAGAGACTCAAACAGATGCCCTACGCAGTTAGGCTAAAGAAACTCCAGCTCTACTCAGTTGCTTACCGCCTACTCAGAGGTGACCTGTGCCTGACGTATAAAGCCATGTCCAACCCAGAATTAATGGACATGCTCCACCTCATGAAATTCAAATCCATCAGAGCTACACGCTCCAGTGACTTAAACCTCAGCACAGAAATAAATAGAACATGCTGGAGGGACAGATTCATAGCCCGGAGCCTCCCCTCACTCTGGAACAAAATCAGAATCCATGTTAGACAGAGACCCTCAATAACCCTCTTCAAAAAGAATCTTGACGTTTGGATGGGAGATCGTAAATTTACCCCTGGGATCTCTTCTGTGTCACTGCTAGACAGAGGCACGGTAAACTAACCTTAAATGGACTATCTTCTGTGACCTACTATACAGAGGCACAGTCAACTAATCTAAAAAGGGTGGCAAAAGCCAAACACAATCTGGCTAGGCTTGCAAATGCCCTAGGGCAGATAGCCTAGTATCAACCTATGAATCTATGAACCTATGAACCTATAAGAGCAGAGAAGTCAAATGGAGAGTCCTGAAACAGGAAACAAGACTGGGATTACAGACTTTAGAAAGGAACAAAAAATACAGATCTGCATGAGGTGGTCAGAGTATGGGCAGAGAAAGTTAAATGAGAATTAAGAATGAAAGACAGGATTTTGTATAAGAAAGATTAAAGTTGGTGGATTAGAAATCATTATAGGAAAGATGGTGTGGGGATAGGGTTGGACAATGAAACATTTGTGGAAAGATGCAGGAGAGGAAAAAAGGATTAAATAATAACAGTGAACTAAAATAGCTGATGGGAAGATAGAAGATAGACTAGTGACACTATAAAATTTGGGAAATCTGAAGGAATGGAAGAGGAAAGGAATGATAAAAGATATGGGGTGGGGGTGGGGAACAACACAGAGGTTTAAAAATGACAGAAGAGAATTAAAAGTGATAACTTAGCAAGACATTCTAGTAAAGAATAATGTGCAAGCTTTGAAGGTTTATATGGGAGTGTGAACAGGAAGAGGAAATGAGAGGATGTCGCAGCAATAGTAAGTCTGCTAAAAGGAGTAATACCAGTATGGGATAACCATTTTGAAAATTAAGTTGGTATACAGATGGCTTCACATCCCAAAGAGATTAATGGGTCCAGTGAAGAAAATGGACGATATGTACTGGACATACAGAAAGAAAGAAGCATGTATGGTTAACATGCTATGGAGCTATCAGGTGGTTTAGCAAATTTAGGGAAATTTAATTTTGTGCTGAGGAAGTGTGAGAAACATGAGTATAATTCATAGCTATTGCAAGAATTTTAATTTAATAAATTGCATAAGGAACATCCTATACTCATCACATCCCCATGTTTTCTTTAAACGCACAATCATATACTGGTTAGCCTTTTCCTGTACCCCTTCCTTTGTTTTACATTAGACTTTATTATTCCCTGGCTTTGATATTCTACCCTCTGTCCAATTCCTTTGTCTGTCTGGTGCCCTTTCCTAATACCTGTGACTTGACCATAAGTTTCCACTGCTATGTTCTACATTTACTGCTCTTTTCCTTTTTAATCACATTCCTCTTAGTGGCAACATAGCTTTTCGCATTATTGGTCACTTTTTCTGATTTGGTATTTCTGCATTGTCTTGTCACATAACTCTTTACCAGATGTTCCAGTGTCAGCATCTGTACTCTTTCTCTTCCGACGATTCCTTCTCATTCCTCTTTCTCTTCCTGACAAAATTCACAGTTACTTTCTCTCGTCTTGAACCATACAATCACCTGCTTCTGAACTATTTACTCATTACATTTTTTACCTTACTGACATGATATTTTCTTGCCTTACCGACAACCGCAGATCTCTGAAACTCAATTGTTGTAGCCTTACAGGTAAAAATAATGCTGACTTAATATTGTCTTTGGAAAATGATTTTCAAAACTCTTAAGTGAAATTTACTTCAGAATCTACTTAAACACATGGCAATGCAGTTATTCAAGGAAGAACTGTTACAACCCTTATAATAACTCAAGTGAGAAATAACCCAGAATAATATTTTGCTCTCAAAGTGATGAAACTAAACATAGGCCTCCACCTTCCAACTTCTAAAAGTAAGAGGTTCTAAAATCCCATCTTTCCTTTGCTTGTTGTTAAATAATTTTACCCTCACAAAACATATTCTCTAATATCAGGTCAAAATAGCCAACAAGACCTCCCATTGAAAATGTAATTTCTGTATTTTTCTCCTGAACTCCTATTTCCTCAAATTTTCTATTTTTTCAGACACCTGCAAAACAAATGTCTGAACCTATAGTTTGGTTCTAATACCTATTTGTATTGAAAGGACAGCACCCCTCCCTTATTCTCTGCAGCGAGACTTCTACACAACATGCTCAAACCATACTTCTCAACTTTCAAGATTTCCACAGGATGTCCAAATTTTTACCTCATATTTATGGTCGGTTCCTCATAAAATTTATGTTGTTCTAACAATTCACTAAATAATGACATACATTTGAATTTCATATCCTTCAAAAATATACTAACACAAAACTGCTAGCAACTTTCTAAGTTTATTAGAGAAATTTTTAAAATATGTCAATATTTTTTGGCCTCTGTTGCCCCTACTATTTTAGCCTTTTTCCAGATTTCTCATACTAAGAAGTTGAGAGGTATGACCCAAATGTGGCCTTGATCTGCTACCATGGTATACAAAAAGATAAACAATTTTAGCAGGTTAATTCCAAGTCAGGTATTATGCACAAAGCAGAACAAAATGGATTAAAGCTAATGAGGGAAACTATGAAAACCTATTTCATTTCAATGATAGAATAAAATACAGAGCAGCCTTCCACACTTCTGACAGTGCTTCCTCGAGCAATCAAGTTGTATCCTGAAGAAGCAGTGTTGGAAGTGTGAAAGCTTGTTATGTATTTTATTCTTTTGTTTTAATAAAATATGCCTTTGTGGTTTCCTCGAGCCAGGTTATTTTGTTTTGTTCTGTCTCCCATGGTAACCAGTCACACATCACCATATTTCTTTTAAGAAATGTATTTTCCTTAGCTGTGATCATATTTATGCCATTACACTATACCTTACACTAATTTATCTCACTGATAATTAAAAAAACTGCAAAATCTATATTACCAACTTCATATGCCTTTACACAATATTTCCAAGAGAAATATAGACATTAATGGCCAGTTCTGTAATTTTTGAGGCCTTGCTTGGAACCCATACCTCATTCCAGATTTTGTAAAGTTGCCATGATTTTTTTCTGCATAGCATAGTATTTTATAGACTGCCTCCTGAAAATGAAAGACCTGTATTGTGATTTGAAAATTAAATTCTGAATCCTTAAAAAAAATAAAAGAAGCAAATTCTTGCCAGTGAGATATATATATATATATATCTATATATATATATATATATATATATATGTATGTATATATATATATATATATATATATATATATATATATATATATATATATATGTATTATATGGTTGAAATGCCTCAGTCGTGTTTTTTTGACAACTGTTTAGTTGGCTACTTCTGATCGACTAAACTGATGGTCAACAGGTGTATGACACTGCAAAATTCTTAGGGTTCGAGTATATTCCCTTTCCCCAATTTTGTAGAGTCTTGCAGTTAGTATATACAATTTGCTCCCCTTGTGGGTTTTTAAAGTTTTTTATTTTCAGTTTTGCATGTGCTGAGGTTGTTTCCTGATGCATGCATACTAGTGAGCTGGCATTCATGTTTTTGCAGTTTTACTTCATAAGCAGTGTTATCAGTGTGAGTAAAAAGTGCTGATCAAATCAATGCTTAAACTAATTTGAAATAAATCACAGGACCAATTAAAAAAGAAAAAATATTGAAATAATGTATATCAAATAAATAAGTAATCAATTAATATAATACCTTATCAATTATAATAAACACTGATTCTGATATAAAAATATCACATATATACTAACAATCAATTAATTGTTAATTAATAAAGTTCATATACAAATACAATTATAATAAAATTATAAGTCACAAAAAACTTTTATTAATATATTGGTCCCTACATACATAAGGAAATTTACATAAATCAGTACAAAACGTTCATTAAGTCCAGGACTATACACAGCCCCAGTGTTAATAATCTATTTTCATTCCTTTTTATCTAAAGTATGTCACAACACAAATTTATTAACATTCACCATATCTATGCTAATAAGTAAAACATGCGAATTCTTCATGTTTTAATTTATGTTTATGAAAGGTACTTCTTTCCCTGCAACAACGAATATCACTAAAATGTAAGTATATCCTCTGTTTCCTTGCATTTGTGGTCTTCTCTAAATAAAATGCACCTCAGGAGCAAACCAACTGGTATATATCACATTTTGTGTTTCGAAGTGATAATGCCTCTAATTGCAAACACTTCATCCACATTCACTGATGAGAATGTTTAGTTTTACAAACTGAAGAGCAAAAACTACATTCCCTTCTAGGAGAAGAACCCCATAGTTCTTGGATAGCCAAATGGGTACAATTGGGTTCATATCTCTTATGTTGAGAGAGAAGTTAACTCAAATTATTGTCTCTTTTATAGGAAAGATGGCAGTGTTGAGGAAGAATGTTAAAAAAGCCTATTACTGCTTAAATGGTGCCATTATAGCTGGATAACAGACTTCATTTTAAAATGATTAGTACCAGAAACAAATATTGCATCAAAATCTATTATCATTGGCACCTTTATCAGATCTAACCTTATGAATCAAGAGGGCATCCCTAGAATTATACTGTGTTTATTTCTTACCTGAAAAAAATGTCATTTATAGGCTAACCTCTATGAATTATTCTCTCATCAAGTGATGGATACTCATCTAAAAAAACAGATTGCTCACTACATATTCTTTTCATTCCCAATAACTGAGACTATGGAATATTTTCTTTAATATTACTGAGATGGCAACTGGAAAACAGCAATAAAAATTGTTAGAGAAAACTTTCCTAAATAAGGCTGTGGATAAAGTGCCATCCAAATTTTTAGCTATAGAAATTTTAAAAAATTGCATTTTGGACAAACTATAACTGAAAGTAAAGTGCAAACCAAAATCATTATTGTTAAGATATTAACAAATTGGTCCCAAGCATACAAGGAAGCATTCCAAAATGTTAAAGCAATGCCCATTGCTGTCCCCTTCAACTGATCACAACAATTACTATCAAAATAAAAATTTTAGATGTCAGCACTAACTCTAAAAGGGTCAGAAAAAAATAATGGAATTCTATGGCATAAATTGATGTAGATTCTAAATTAAATCTAGCAGCCTCAATATCTTTCTGGTCTGGGATACTAGTTTATAGTGACTCAACATCCAAACTACAAAGAAATGTGATTTGTTTAACCTGGATGGCAGAAATCAGATTAAGAAAATGTATAGTATCTTAGATTCTCAATCTGACTTCACATAATAATGGTTTTAAAGATGACGCTGTGAAAACAGATATGTGCTCTGCCAAATAAACTGAACCAGAAGCAATGGGTTGACTAGGGACATGATTGCTCTGTTTGTGTATTTTTGGAAGAAGGTAAAAGTAGTGTCTTTTAGAAGACTGAAGATATACACTATTGCTTCATGAGGTCATTGCTAATGATACCTTGTTCCACAGAAGTGTAAATGAAAGTATCAATAGAATTTTTAAAATAGTCCTCAGGATCTATATACACTTGATAATAAAAACAAATATTGTGCAATTGATTGTAAATCTCTGTAAAACAAGACAATATGTCCCACAATACTAGTGCTCCACCTTTATCAGCTTGTGTGATAAAAATATCCTTGGCGGTCTTACGTTCCTGCAAAGCCTTAAGTTTATCAGTAGTCAAATTATGGGAGTAATTCCTAAAAATTAAATTTATATTCTGAAAAAAGTCAAAATGCTTTGTACAAAAACATGAACTGCTGGATGGGCCTTTTAAGCTTAAAAAGTACCAAATCTATTATCAACCTTCTCTTGTGGTTGATTATGAGTCCAATAAATCAATTTAAACAGCCTACAGAATTCATAGACTTTTTCAACAGTTTGTGCATAAGATAAAAAAAAAAGAGGAACAAACATCAATCCTTTATTCAACAAAGATACTACATGCTCAGATAACACAATATCATTAAGGTATTAAATCCTCAGCGGAATCTACTATTGTAACATATTCCACAACTGGAGTAGAATTTTCTTTCCTATGATATTTCTTGCCAATTCTTTTAAATCTAAAGGAGTGGGATCACTTACAATGTCAACAACATTAGGTCTCTTACTGCCAGAAGAAACATCCACAGAGTCAATATCTGTATCAGTTGTAGAAGAAAATTCCCCTAAAGATTCAGAGACCTTTGCAATGGACTTATGTTTATTATTTTTGACACCCCCTTTCCTTTGAACCACTCCATCTCGGTGTGGAGTAGCAGGAGAGGAATAAGATGTTGAAGTAAACCTGATGTTACATTTTTTCTCTTTCATGTAAAAGCGACATCAGTCTGATAATCAGTCAAATCATGTTTACAATTTTTAAGCTTTCTTCAATTTATTTGTATATTCCTCAAAAAGGCAATAGAAATTTACAGTTCCTCTGAAGCCATTGACCACCTTAACAGATTCTGGCATTACACCATTTAATTTCAATATTTTGACCTTATAAAGATCAGGTAATGTCTGTGAAAAAAACATGAACCCACTTAGACATAGAAGCAGAGTCTTCAATAACCACTCAGGGACAAATAAACCAGGAGGCCCTGAAGAACCATGCCTTTATCCAAATAAGTTTTTAAAACCTGAGAACGCATTATCAATGAGTGCAATTTCTTGGAGTGTTTTGTAAAGTCCTGGTATGTTGCAGTGTAACATCCAACAGACCAAAAGCTGACAGAATCAGTAAGTCACATGATATCATCCTTACCAGTGGAGAGAGAAAGCACATATTCCTAAGGACTACCCTGTAATGACATTGGGTGATATTTCAAAATACTCTGATGGTATTAAATGCAAACTGAAACCAGCAACTGATCCAAAACAGAGATATACAACCCAAAACATTGCATGGACACCAATGTCCACATGTCAAATTCTTCAACTGGAAGAAAATATATAAAAAAATGTACACGGGTAAGCCCCCTTGCCCCACACCCCCATATCTATTTTAGATATAGTAACATCATGATCATGCAGCAACAGGTAAACTTGAAAAACTCAAAAACTTTGAATCAGCACTGGTTCATTAACAGAAACCAGTCCACCAGTGATTCTCAGTTGTGAACACTGATTGACAGATGTGTACTCAGTGAGTTGCCATCCCATACAGTTCATAATCAGCTAAGGTTAGGAAAGCCCTAAGATAGCTGCACCTTGGATATGGGACAATAATTCTGGATACCACAACTTCAGATTTATTATACATGACCACTAATTGCAGTTACATTTTTGCTGTTCTGAAACTCACACTCACTCTCCTTGGAATTTCAGCAGATAACCATGTTTTTACTTCTTCTTCTAAATCACAAGTTCAGCTAAAAACTCAGAAAAACGCTCTTATGTATACTTATCTCTGCCTGCTGAAATCCTCACATCTCATCCATGATGTATTCCTTGGTGTTACATAACTGTAACATACTCTGTAGCTGATCTACTGCTTTTGCCTGTCTTTATCCCAGTCTTTGTATAATAAAAAACGCAGATGTTCTAATGAAAGTGCATGTCTTCAACTGACTCATGTGGACATATGAACAATTCCCACCACTTCCCAGCAGCCAAATTTTGTGGATCACCCTCTATGGCCTTCCGCTTTTCCATTTACTAAGTAACCTTTGCATTAGTACTTCCATGTTTCATTCTTTCCTGCCACTGACAAATCTCCATTTTCTCCATTATCTCAACCAATCTAGAATCAACTTTGACTATCTGTGTTTCCAGATCTGCTCTCCTTCTGGAATTTGGGATTACCACCATGATCTATCGCCTTTACTCTTCCCTTTCTTGCATTCTTTCATCCCCATATCCTGTGCAGTCTCACACTCCAAGGTTTTGTAGAGCCCTTTCAATCACCTGATCTTATGTCCTGCTTTTCTCTTCATCCCCTATGCATTAGTCATTAACTGAACTCCCAAATACACAATACCCCCCATCAGTCATTCTACAAGTTACAATTTTAGCTCTAAATACATGTCACACTTCTGCCTTAAAAAGTTAACACAGTGTCTCACAGTTTTAAGTGTTTGATTGCCTTTGCATAAAGGCCTTATAAGGGTAATTAATCTATGTAAGAATGTCAGTGGGTAAGAGCTTATGAATGTATACATATGTCCATTTGTCGGTGTTCGGGTGGGTACTCACAGGTGACCTGACTGAGCAGCAGTGGGCTGAGCTCTGTATATTCCAAAATGTTTCATTTTGAAGCAGCAGAATCCTTTTTTGAAACTACTGCAATAAAATTCCTATTATTTTCTTAGAAGTGCAGAAGTCTGAGGATTTATGAGGAGCAGAGATACAGGTCCCTGTACTGGGAGTCAGTGGGGAAACATTGCTGTTATGGAGTTCAAAAACTATTTTTATCACAAATGAATGACTTTTCATTCTTGTGAATGATATTGTCTGACATTAACCTATACCTTCCACTGCAAAAACTGATTGTCAAACCTTTAAAAAACATTTTCCTGCTCTGAGCTACATACCAAACGTCTATGCCTAGATTGCTCAGTGTGATAGTCTGCGTGATTGACAAACACTCAAGTCACAAGTGCTCAAAGATTAATCTCTAGAAGCCAGGGACTCAAGCATCTTGTATCTCAGGTAGGCTGTCACTCGTTGCTGCTTACCTGAACGCATTATTCAAGTTTGAGAGCAGTAAGTGTGGCAGTTATGATGAGTGTGTGGGAGGTGGTTAAAGTATAGATTAAAGCAATAGTCAGGAGTTAGCTTTTGGGAGTGGAAGGGGGGATTTGAGGGATAGGAAGCAGGGGTGGTTAGATTTAGGGAGTGGAAAGGGAGTCTTAGAGTTAGGAGTGGGAATGGGACTTTATATTTACAGAACAAGAAGGGAGTCTAAGACTTAGGAAGTGAGAGTGAGAAGGGAGTTTTAGGGTTAGAGCGTGAGAAATTACTCTTAGGGTTTGGAAGCAGGAGGAGGATTTTAAGTTTAGGGAGAGGGAAGGAAGTTTTTGGCTAAGGAAGTGAGTATAGTGTTTTAGGGTTAGAGTTAGTGTTCTGGTAGGGCTGTATAGTTTTGTAGGATGGAGTGTTGAAAGGACTAAATAATTACAAGAAATGGAGCTAATGGGAGTTCTAGCACTTGCCTTTTTAAGCAACTAGCAGTGACCAAGTGTGTCACAAGCAAATGGCATGCAGGCACTTTCAGAAGACACGATGGTCCTCGATGTAAAATTAACAAAGGGGTATTGTGTGACTGCTTGCCTACAAAATGGAGAAGACTATAACTTCATAAAACCATTAATATGCAGAAACTTGTAGATAGTTTTGAAAATGCAACTTAATATGTGAAATCTTTACCAGGAAAGCAAATTCTAATTTCTGTATTCTACCCACATATTACTTACAAATTTATGTCTGAAAGAAATTAACTTAAAGTACTATTTGTCTATTTAAGAACAAAGTTTATAATATTTTTAACTGCTTAAAAAGTTATAATCCTCTATCCTGCATTGGTGCTTCAAATACAGTGGGTAGACAGGAAGACATATGGGGCACTTCCCTTACTAATGGTTATCCAGGCTGCTAGCACTTTTATTATGATTTGATTTTACTTGGCAATATTCCAAGGCAAAGCTAATTTCTGTCCAACATTGCTTTTATAACAGCTTATATAAAAAGTGCAGGGCCTTAACAATCTGCTAAAGAACTGTTTGAACAGTTAGCCCCCCCCCCCCACAGTAGCCTTTTTTCAACAATGAAAAACAACGCCAAAACCAACTGTGGAAAAAATGCTATTTTTGGCAGGAACATGAAACACATCAGAATTTCATTTGAAATATATTAGTAGTATCCTGTTTTATAACCATTTCCTAACATACTTTCCTGCATCAAACCCTCCCTGCCCTTTACATCAGAAAACAGTCTAATGAAATCTGCATCTTAAAGAAAAATACCATAATGCTGAAATTAAATGAAATTATTATGCATGTTTAGGTTTTATTAATTTATGTAAATACATTACATTCCTGCACTCAACAGATAAAACAGAAACTATTATTTCTTGCAGTTCTACATAGCAAGGTATGGGTTAGTCAGAAATTGTGTACAAAGCCATTGTCTTGGTAAGACGTGGCATGAAAACTGTGCATGAGAAGGGATGTGTCAGTGGATTTATATGATGGGGAACCTTTCAAAGTTTATGCCTTGTACAGTATTAAGCAGGGAATAAAGGCCATGTTTGTAGAAAAGTAATATTTTATGCTAAATTTCAGGACTATTTTGAAGTTAAATTATTGCTGTCCTCCATCCATTGAGTATATCACATAATGCACAATTAAAGTGAAAATTTTCACACAAGAATGGTATCTTCAAAATGAATGAACTCAGTTTATTATTTATCTGGGTTTATAAAATATGTGAAATATAAGAGTTAAAAAGCAATGTTTCTTTCTAACATTGTTACTTTAAAATTAGTAGTAAAAGATAAATCAGCCATTACCACAAGCTGGTTTTGACAAGACGCACGAAAATATCTTTAACATACAAGGATTTTATGCAAGCACACACCCGCTTGTTTCTACATTCACACATATGCATACAAGATCCCCCTCCGACACACGCATACATGCACATTCAATGCCAGTATTCTTGTGAACACTAGTGAGTGCTAACACATGACCAGTAAAGTATACAGAGAAAAGTACAGATGTGTAAATTGAACTTATGATAACAGTTGATGTTCGAATGATCACTGCTGCAGTAGCCTTAGCTATATAGATTATATCCTGCCAAGGATATAACACCTGGCCAGCTTCCAAAGCTTCAGGACACCTTCCACATGCCCAAACTGCAGATCGAGCTGAGCTGACTAAAAGACAAGTTTGGGAGCAAAGCCCTTCAGACCTTTCCTGACAGCCAAGAGAAGGAAGCTGAGCCATGAAAGGACAAGGCTAGGAATAACAGAAATAAATGTCCACACCTTGGCATAAAAAACACACCAAAAAACAAGGAAGATGAAGGACAGGAGTGGCTACTGCAGCAGTGATTATTCAAACATATACTGTTATAATAATTTCAACTTACGCAACTGTGATATGTTTTTCCATATTGATCAGTGCTGCAGCAGCCTTAGCTATATGGGTAGATTACCATAGCTAACTCTATCTCTGAGGTGGAAGGAAAATGGTCCGGGACCCCCTGGAGAATGGTCTTGGCAAAGCATGATCTAGACCTATAGAAGGAATCCAGTTTATAGTATTTTGTAAAGGTATGTACACAAGACCAAGTACTAGCTTCTAGAACATTTCTGGAATCCAGTCCTTTCCAAAAAGCCATAGAAGAAGCCAAGGTCCTTGTAGAGTGGGCCTTGACCCTGCCTGGAATAGATTTTTCATGGAGACTATAACAAAAGGTAATAGCCTTAGATAACCATTTGGAAATAGTCTGTTTTGACAGCAGTTGTCCCTTCCTCTTACCTTCGCAAGAAATGAACAACTGAGCCAATTATCTGAAAGCTATAGTTCTGTGAAGATAGTACCTGAGTTGTCTGTGGACATCCAAGGAATGGAGTATCCTTTCTCCCTAATTTTTAGGTTCAGGAATGAAAATGGGGAGATGGACAGTTTGTGTAAAGTAAACTTAGATAGCACTTTAGGCATAAAAGAAGAATTAGTTCTCAAATAAACCCTGTCCTTGTGGAAAATGAGGTAGGGTTGACTCACCATAAGAGCTTGCAACTCAGATACCCTTTTTGCAGTGAGCAGAGCAATCAGTAAAACTATTTTCCATGTTAAGAACCTCAAGTTAGTCAGATTTGCTGTTTCAAATGGAGCAATTGTTAGTTTCTTTAGCACAAAATTAAGATCCCAAGGAGGAGCCACCAGTTTATTTGGAGACCTCTTTTGCAAAACCCCTGTCAAGAACATTTTGTCATGCTACAGCCTTGAAAGAAGATGAACCATAGGCAGACATGCTGAAATGGCTGATAAATGAACACTGATAAAGGAATAAGAAAGACCATAGGATAGTAATCCACACAAATATTGTAAAATCCAAGATTTGCTAATGTATGATTTTCTAGTAGCAGGCTTTCTTGCCTCCATTTGTACCTACTGCAGGTCCTCAGAAAATAGGCGCCTAAAAGGAATTAAGAACCTATCATTCAGGTAGTTAACTGAAGATTATTGATGATGGTTGTATCAAACAGTCATGTTCTTCTGTGAGTAAATCCATTTTGTGAGGAAGCTTGGGATAATTGCACCTGGCCATTTCCAAAAGAAGGGAGAACCACTGTTGTTGGGCCAGAAGGCAGACACCATAATGATCTTCAGAAGTACCCTGGATATTAGTGGAAAGGGTGCAAAAGCGTACAAGAACATTCTTGTCCAAAGAAAAGAAAAGGCATCTGTCTTCCAGGCCTTCTTGCATGAAGTCCTGTAACAGAATTTTGCCAGTTGATTGCTCAGAATGGAGGCAATTAGATCTCATTGAGAAACTTCCCACAGATGGATCAAATCTTGGAAGAACCCAGATCTAGTTTCCATTCATGAGGGGTCTGCACTTCTCCTGCTTAGTTTCTAAGATTCCTGTAGAGTGAGATTGTGCTTTGAAGGTATATCCAAAGATAACTTGACTAGTATGAAAATGGAGTATGACCTGGTTCCTCCTTGCTTATTGATGTACTACATCACTGTGGAATTGTCTGTAACCACTTGAAGAGTTTCCGGTGGCCAAAGATGGTTCAGAGAATTGAGTGCCTTGATCAGAGCAGGCATCTCTTTGATATGTATATGCTTGCATCTGTCCTTGGTGTCCCACATCCCGTGCACATTTACCTTTTCTGAAACAGCTCCCCAAGCAAAGTCTGAATCATCTGTGTTGACACTGGGTTGGGAGGGTAGCGTAAGGGTTGCAAGGGTGGAGTAAAGGTTAAGGTGTTTGCCTTACAAACACAAGGTGCAGGATTTGAGTCTCACAAGGGATACTCGACTAGGCTTAAAATGGCTCGCAAGGGCAGTTAGCTTAATACTAATCTATGAACCTATGAACCAGACTGCTTTGGAGGAGGGAGGGAGAAGGGAAGACCTTGATTGAAGGATATCTGTTGTTTCCACCATTTTTTGACAAACTCCAGTACTGTGATCTGAAATGATAAAGGGTGTTGATGCTGTGACCAAAGAGATTTCAGATACTACTCTATCTTTCTCATGTGGAGTCTTGCCAGGGCTATCATGAGAATCATAGATGCCATGGGACACAAAATCCTGAGCTGTTCTCAGTGACAGAAGTCTAAGTGAAAAACATTAGAAATAGATCTAAATAAAAGATATATATTTTTTTCCTGTGGAAGAAAAGCTCTTTTAACTGAGATGTCTAGTTGGGATCTACTTTCAAATTACGAATTACCATATGATTGTGTTTTACTTTATCGAAACCAAAAACCCGAATTCACACATAACTGAAAGTTGACATGATCGAGGAACACACTGTCGAACAGTCTTATAATTAATAATGCCCAAGTATGTAAGTAGTGTACTATCCCTTTAAAGATTTGTAGTCTGTATGTAAGGAAAATGGTGGATGCTACTTTTACTGGTGCTGGAACTAACTAAAATCTGAAAAGAACAATGTTTTACCAAAAAAGTAAGGAAGTGTGTCTATAGCAGGTTACATTGCTACAATTTTGTAATTATGTAATGTTATCATTTATTAAAGCATTATTTCATTCATAATTTGAAACAGTGTTGCAGAGTATGTTTACATGTAATGCAGTTGAATTATGGTACGTGCATACCTCACCATCCGGTTTCCTAAATGTAGTGCAATCTCAGAGTTGGTATAGTTAATTTGAAGGGGGTGTGAGTGGTGCAGGATGCAGTTTTGGGTCATGGGCATGTGGTGGATCTGCCTTTCTATTTTCAGTCTTCTGATATTCAGTATTTGGAAGTTTCAGTGATTTGCGAATTTGGGTTTTTGGTCTCAATGAAGTAAAAGTCAATCATATGGTAATTCGCAATTTGAAAGTAGATTTGTCTAGTTGACATCCCAGAACACAGGCTTGTGTGAGCTTGTCAAGAAAGACTTCTGAATGTTCTCTTGGAATCCCAGATTGTACAACAGATTTCTCACTTAAGAAAGAAGATTCCTGACATTTTGAAAAAATACTCAGAAAAGATAAGCAAGTCATCTAAATATGGAAAAAGGTGGGTACCCTGTAGCCTGCAATGTGTTATAACTGGAGATAAACACTTTGTGAACACTTTTGCTGCAGTGGATAATTCAGAGGTTTTGGCAGAGAAATGATAACATGATCCAGCCACACAAAACATTAAGAAACACCTGATGTCTGGATAAATAGGAATGTGATAAGTGGAACCAGGAAATTTGAAGGAAGAAGAAGCGGCAACAGGTTGTGAAGTGACATAATTTTGAATTTGAGCACTATCAGAAACAGGTTTTGGAAAGAAAAATCCAGAACTAGTCTCCACATTTTTTCTTTCTTTGAGACTAGGAACACCCTTGAATAAATCCCCTTCCCCACTTGGGAAGGTGGAACTGGTCCTATGACTCCTAAAAACAGCAAGTGATGAAGAACACTGGAAACAAAACTGTCTGATCTGCATGATGAGGAATGACCTCCTGGGATTGAGGAATTTCCTCCCACTGCCACCTGTAACCCTGATGAATGATTTTCAGAACCCATTTGTCTGAAACAATCTGTTGCCACAGAGAAAAATGAAGATTAAGACTTTCTGGAAGAGAAAGATGGCCAGGGTGGGAGAGGGTCACAAGGTCTCTTGAATAGTCATTCAGACTTGTTGGAGTATCATTGGTTTTGGGAGGTTTGAGATTTCTTTTTGGAATCTCCTTGCCCCTTCTTAAATGTCTGTTTATCTGAATTCTGTCGAGACTGTTTATTCTGTTTTTGCCGAAAATGGATGAGGAAAAAGAAAATCCCTTGGACAATTTGGAAAAGGGGTGCTGAATAATCTTAGAAATTCCCTAGATAAGCTTGCCTCTTTCATCACAATTTTTGTTAACATCTGCTGCAGAGGGGCCAAACACTAAGGCTCTATCCAAGGGAGAATTTCAAATCTCATTTTTAACATCATCTGGAAAGTTCTAGGAATGTTGCCAGGTAAATCTCCTTAAAACCATACCAGTGGCCATAGCCCTTGAAAAGGTATCAAGAAAGTCATACACACCCACTGCAAACAATGAATAGTGGCATGTGCAATAGAAAAGCCTAGGTTATTTAAAGCAGATTTTTTTCTTCACTAAAATAAACTGTAGATAAAACATTTCTCATACTTTCACAGTATAAACTTTAGCATATGAGCTTGACAATTTAAATTTCTGCAATTCAAAGTTGCAGAAGTATACACTTTCCCCCATACCTATCAATAATTTTCCTGTCCTTATTAGAAAGAGTAGGATTGGAATTAACTAAGTGCTTAACAGCTGCTGGGCCAGGTTTGGTAATGGTGTATAAAAATTACTGAGGAACTTGATATATATTTCCTATCCACCTTTTTTGGGACAGCTGGCTGACTAGCAGTAAAATTGCAGTTACTAACACACACATCCTTTAAAGCAGACAGGACAGGAGGAATGGGTTTAGGTTCTGGAAAAATATTTCTGTAACAATGCAAAGCATATTTTGAAGGACTGAGAAACCTTAATGTTCTACCACTAGCAATAGTCTCAGAGAAAGAGAAACCTCAACAGGGAGAATCAGAAGGAGAGGTCCCCTCTGAGTCTGAATCAGAAATCTGAGGACAACACTCTGAATTCATCCCTGCATCTTCCTGTTCAAATTCAGAATCTTGAATCTCTTCAGGAAAGGAGGCATCCCTCTTTCTTTCACTGGAAACTACTCTACAAGAAGAATCAATAGCATAAATCAAACTGTGAGCCAGTCCCAGTAAAATACTTTGAGCAGGAGTAGATACATACTTGATTTTCTGTTTCTTTTTGACAAGAAAAGTGGGGCCAACCAGGTTAATAACTACAGCCACTGCTTCCCCAAGGATGGGCACAACATTCTGACACAACAGGAAAACCTTCCCTGTTCCCTCTCCCAGGACCAACAAGGGTGATTCTCCCTTGCCCACTGAGGGGACCCCAACAGCTGCAGAGGATGCAGCTAACCCTTGGTCCATAGTGGCTGTAGGTACTATACAAGAGCGATGCAGGGTGAAAGGTGAGTCATTTGAGGTACAGCAGAGTCATCCACCTGCTCTTAAGGCAAATTGATAGATTGTTGTAGTGGCAAAGGCTGTTTGTTTAACTTTGTTTTTGTGGCTGGACGAAGGAATGACGAGAGTGACAATCTGTTCTGTGGTCAAGCTGAAAATGTTGCATCTATCTTGAGGAAAACAAGCTACAATACCAGTAAATCTACCAGTCCACAAAAGTTAAATTTTTTGACAGAAAAAAACAAAGTAAAATATACTTTCAAACACTATGGCAGCCCCACAATCTTAAAATAAACACAATTTCTCCACACAAAATTGTTTATTATTAGACAACACTACTTTTAAACTGACAGAAATGAGTGTTCCATTTAAAAGTTCATTACAGTATCAAGACAGTCCATAAAAACACAAGACTCCTATCTTTAAAATAGCTTTCCTGAAGATGAAAGTAAAAAAAAAATCAATAAAAATAAGAAAATTAACGTTTTTTTTTTCCCCAAAAGGATCTTATCTGCAGACCAACCTTAAAAGCCTCATAGGAGCGCACTCTTCTGCAGCAGTAAAGCTCTAAAGGGCTTCATACCCAAACTTGTCTTTTAGTCAAGTCAGCTCAAGGTGATTGACAGTTTGGGCACATAGAAGGTGCCCTAATGCTTTGGAAGCTGTCTGGCTGTTATATCCTTAGCAAGACTATATAACTAAGGCAACTACAACAG
>NC_056725.1:1473699630-1473867130 GCF_019279795.1 Protopterus annectens
GTTATTTTCTGCAGAATCCATTTAATGTTTGCACTATAAATGAGACCTGGGCAGCAAGTGGCATTGTTCCAAGTTAACAGTATAATTATTTTATATCCAGTGTGGAATCAAAGTCACCAGAAAATAGTCATCATCCACAAAATCTACTACAAAAATGTCACCAGTAAATAATTAAACAACAATAAAATCTGCTACAAAAATCCTTTAATAAATAGGGCATTAGAATATGTTTTGGACTTCTTTGCTTAGAGATGTTTGCCCACTTTCTAAAAAAATGCTGAGTAGTTTTCCCTGTATAAAAAGAATCACAGGTATCACACACAGCTAGATACACAATTAAGGTTGAATTACAAACAAAATAACTTGTACAGCCAATGGTCCTGTCAGAGTGTTTTAAGGCAACCTACTGACTGTCAAGGATCTATTTGCAGTGCTTACAAACACCACACTGAAAAATTATTTACGGCTTGCATGTATATACTAAAAGAGCTTAAAAATATAACATTGTTTGCAAAAAAATATTTTAAATCACTGATTCTGTTGTGTATAAATTTAGGAGCTTGCCAATCCCTACACATTTATTAATTTAATGTTAAACTGATAGAAGGAAAAGATCATGCATCATTCACATTTCTGGAAAAATATTAGTCTTTATTTATGTTATATTAATGATTTATGTTTTCCCTGGCAAGGAGATGAGTCTAGCATTCCTATTTTGTGTCCTATTTTAATAGTGTTACCTCCTTTTTTGAACATACAGTCAGCTAGTCTCAAGATAAGCTTAATTTTTTTGATGTTTGCCTACAGTCTATTGGTCTCAAGACAAGATAAATTTTTCCTGATATCTGGATTTGTGTAGTAAGGGATACAGCTAGGATTTATAGGAAACCGGATTTTGCCAACATATATTTACATGTCAGTAGTAACCATGCCATATTTATGAAGGAAAACTGGATCAAGGGACAGACTAAACATATCTCTCATATGGCCTATGAAGTCAAAGTGTTCCAAGGAGCATTGTTTATGATAAAAAAAATGAAAACTCCAGGAAAGCTAGAACTTCCAATGAGTGACCTCCCAAGCCTCTTGTATCAGAGGCATATATGCAAATGATCCTTATGAACATCAGGTGTTTCAGCTAATTGGTGATTTTGAATGCCCATGACTTGTTTCATCATTTTAATGGACAATTTCACGCCAGTAAAGCCAAACCCCACTAGCTGTGGATGTGCATATTTCTGCCTTGTTATGACCTCATCAGCACAGCAGAAGCAGAGTGTCTGACTAACCATTAGAAACACAGGGCTGTTATTCCCAGCTGATGTCCATTATCATTAGGGTCACTGCAAAACTATCCCAAACAACAAACTAAAACAATGAGTGAGAAGATCACTGAAAAAACAATCAGTAAAAACAAAATGAAAACTCCAGCAAAGCTAGAACTTACACTGAGTGACTTCCTAAACATCTTGTATCAGAGGCACATGGGATATATGCAAATGATCCTTATGAGCATCAGGTGTTTCAGCTAATTGGCAATTCTGAATGCCCATGACTTCTTTCGTCATTTTAATGAACAATTTCAGGCCAGTAAAGCCAAACTCCACTAGCTATGGATATGATATTTCGGCCTTGTTATGACCTCATCAGCACAGCACAAGCAGAGTGTTTGACTAAGCACAGGGCTGTTATACTCAGCAAATGCCCATTATCATTAGGGTCACTGCAAAAATATCCCAAACAACAAACTAAAACAATGATCGAGAAGGTCACTGAAAAACCACTCAGTAATCAGCTTATGCTGTGCTGATGAGGTCATAACAAGGCCGAAATATGCATATCCAAAGCTAGTGGGGTTTTGCTTTATTGGCCTGAAATTGTCCATTAAAGTGACAAAACAAGTCATGGGCATTCAGAATCGCCAATTAACTGAAACACCTGATATTCATAATGAATCATTTGCATATATCCCATGTGCCTCTGATACAAGAGGTTTGCAAGGTCACTCAGTGGAAGTTTTAGCTTTGCTGGAGTTTTCATTTTGTTTTTACTGATTGGTTTTTCAGTGACCTTCTCACTCATTGTTTTAGTTTATGTTGAAAAGAGAGGTTTCTTGACAGAGGGTACAACAGGAAAATAGTACAGGATATTTTGGATGAAGTGTTAGCAGGAAAGGAAAAGCAGTGTGCTCCTGTCATTAGGATAGAGACTAATTACTTAACTAATTCTTATACAAAAGTTGCAAGTTTTTAATCACTTTTTACATAAGAATACAGTTTGGATAGTTCACAAGCTCAGAGTATTATTTTTAATAACTGGAAATTCTTGCAAGGCAGCTGTCATTTATACAGTAATGTAGAACAAGCTTCTAAATGTATACATAAGAAAAACATCCATGTAAAATTGATTTTTAAAAGGAAAGTGTATTGTTAGGATATTCAGATATATACAGAAAAGCTACACAATAAATGTCCATGTGACTTTTGTTAAGTACTACAAGTATATGTTTAGCAGTCCATATATTACCTTAAAATATTATGAAAGGACCATTGGTTGATTAAGGCACTTTAACTGTAATTCCAGCTTTATATTGTGTCTGACTGTGTGAGACACCTCTTATGGTTTCTACATAAGAATAGCTACTAGGGAGCATTTACAGAGTACATGAGCATTCAATCAAGTTCAAATAAAATTATAACACTGTATTTAGACATTCCATTGTTGTAAGTTTTTTAAAAATGTTCTTATTTTTGTAGTAGAATCTGTTCATCTTGAACAACTCATTGATGACAAGAGAATACTGAATGTAAAAGAATTATGCTGTTGTTCAGAACCACTGTCATTTGTTTTGGAGAAGTCATGCATAGTATTAACATCAAATGTATCATGAAAAATAGAGCCTTAGTTAATACTTGGATCTGGGAGATTCTACTCTGGAGTAGATTTTTTCAGAATACTGTGAAGTTTTGAAACACTGTTTTTGGAATCTGGGCCCAATTCCAAAAGACTTGCTTTCAGTGTAAGAGACCACTTACACTGAGAGCAAGCTGAGAGCAGGTGTTTTGGAATCTTACCCCAGTACCAAGCCTGTTCATAGATAGGTTTTACACCAAAGTAAGTCACTTACAGTGAGAGCAAGTCTTTTAGAATCAGAGCAGACTTACACAGAGAACAACTATTTCGATGTGTGTCTTTTTAAACCAAGCAGCATTTTTCAAATCATGAAGGAGCATTTGTTTCAACATGTCAGCTATCTTTAATCAATAAACTGATGCAAGTTTTAAAATTCATTGGCTGTTGTGAAGGCTGTGTTTTTACATTGTTTCCATTATAACAATGGCACTTCCCTATGTCTGTTATTTCTGAAAACGCTTTTAAATAAAATGAACGTCATAAATATGTGTGACTTGAGTTTCTTTTCACAGTGTGTAGTTGGCTTATTTTTTAAGTTTCAGCCCATTTATTATTAATATTTAAACATATTCATTTTAAACGAGGATTTCCTCTGACCATTCTTCAGGTATGCTAACTGAATAATCTTTTAAATGCAATTAAAATTGAATATACATCTTTCATTAGATAAAGTAACAGATGAGCTCCTAAATATCAAGTTGCAAGATATGTAATAAATGAATAATTAGATGCTTAAAACCCATATGATATAAGCTAGGCCTCATTAAAAGCAGTAACTACAGCTGATTATTTTAGTACCCCTGATAGTTAAAGAAAGTCAGAAATATCAAGCACTGAAAATGAGATTAAAAATTAGACTTTCAATTCAAACTAAATGTAAGTATTTAAAGATTAGATTACACAAGAGAAACTCAATACTACTCAGTCCATTTAGTTTTCTAATTGCAAAAAGAAGAGTATGCGAGATGCGTACAATGGGGTCAAGTACCATCAAAGCTGCATGTAAGCATTCATAACATTAACATGTCTAATTATGTTCAAAATAGTACGGCAAAGATGAGGTAGTGAACTCATGTGAATTAATTATTAAACTGCTTGTGGATGAGAACAAGGACAAACATGTTAAATCTGAGTGCTCATATTCTGGGGTCATTTTTAAGGATTTTCCCTGAGGTACTTAAATTAAGGGAGAATCAAATAATCTCCATAACTAATTAAGAATTCTTCCCTTCTGTTCTTAACAAGTTGTCATGGATATTTCAAAAGTATCAGAATATATTCATCTGTGAAAATATTATTCACATGTATTCCAAACAGGCAGTGATAGACAAACCCAAATGATTTGTCAAATGAGCTACCAAGTAATATTTAAAATTAATAATAACATTTTAAAAGCATGAAAGAAAACATTATTTCTTAGATTCGTAGGCTCATACATTTATAAGTAATAGGCTAGCTGCCCTTGCCAGCCATTTTAAACCTAGCCAGTTTTCCTTTTTGTGATCAAAATAACTTATCCCATTTGGTTATAGACTGGATTTACCTATTCCATGGTCAATAATTATATATTACCTCTAATTAGAATAACTGGGATCACACCTTAGATAATTTGAAGGGACCTATGCACGGCATAAAGCATTTAAGAGCTGCTTCTATCAATTAGTAGTACAGGGGGCAGTCCCGGGGTAAATTTTCTGCTTCACATCTGTAAATCTAAGTCGCACTTGAATATAGACAGAGATGAACTTTGTTTTATGTGGATGGGAAGACTGTTCCACAGCAGCAGCAGCATTCTCTGCAAGATATACCTGTCCCTCCAAACTGTTCTGTTAATGTTGCAGAAGAGGTTTAGATCTTTAGACCATATATTCCTGTTGCCATTTGACTTGCTTATGTGCAGTAAATCCATTATTAATAGCTCGGAGGATGCCTTACATGTCAGACACAGGTTATCTCTTAGCAGTCTGTAGGATACATAGAGTGACAGAACTTTGAGTTGGTCCATGTAGGGCATATTGATTAGGCCTTGTATCCTTTTAGTAAGTTATCTTTGTGGCTGGACAGATATATACCAAAGCGGGCATTATATTCAATGCTTGACCTAATGAGGTCTGAGTAAAGGGGAACATTCCTAGATCTAGACACAATCCCATTAATTATAAGCTGTGCAATATATAAGGACTTTCTTACAATAATTGACACATGCTGGTCAAAAGTTAGGTCATTGTCCACATAAGTTCCCAAATCCTGAACAACTGGGTCAACTCTTAGGGGTGCATTTTCAATGTGGTAGTTCCCTGGGGTAGATAACTTCCAAAAGGATACAGAAATTCTTTTTTTTTTTGCATTTTGTTTCAGTCCATGGTTTTGGCACCAGTTATTTATATGGGACAAACCTTCTTGCAGGATGGCTAAGTCATTTGGGGATTCAGTGACTGTTCCTAACAAACTTAGACAGAGTCCTTTGGTTTTGGCTTTTACTTCAGAAAAGTAGATGCCAAACAGGGGAGGTCCCAGCACAGAACTTTGTGGGACTCCACTGATGACTGGCCTTTATGTGGAGATAACTTCTATTATTTTGATTATCTGCATCCTATCTATGAGTAAGTTGGCAATGCAGTGGGTGACATAGAGGTTTATTCCCAGTTTATTTAGTTTTTCTACTATGTCTGAGTGGGGAATTGTGTCAAAGGGTTAGGCCAGGTTGAGGTAAGCAGTGTGTACCGTTTTGCCTTTATCTATTGCTTTGGTAACTTTTAAAAAAAATCACAAGGATGGGTAACCATGGCCTACCCTTGATGAATTCAAACTGAGAAATTCTTATTATAGTTTATACAATATGAGATAAGTTCAAATTTATATTTACATTTGAAAAGTAGTGTTACATTTAGTTTGGCAATCAGGGCCATTTTTTTTGGGGGGGTGGTAAGCCAAAGCTTTTAAGTTCTACTTCAAAAGTATTATGTTGTTAAATATTATGATGTTTATTTTCTATCAAGGGAGAAGACACATTTCAACTAGCATTGGAAATTTTTCAATGTAAAGTGGAATACTGTATTGTTGCAATACCTGAGCTGTTCAAAAGTTATTGCAAAAGAAGAAACTAATTTGAATATATCAATTCCTTGAATAATAAATGATAACCTGGAGTAAGTCATTAAAAGAACTAAAGTAAGTTCAAGTGTTTTCATTTTTTTCAAGGAAGGGAACAGACTGAATTACGAAATCTAAATATTCAAACTGAGACCTTACCACACAAATCCATAATGGAGTATTTGATGGCTTACGTTCATAATGCCCTAAAATAGGTCAAACCTCACTAATCATAAATGAATGAATGTCAGTTAACTTTAGACATCCTTTAATTTATGGTCAGAGTATACTTAGAGTTTTGTTATTCCCAAGGAAATCTTTAGAAGCATATTAACCACCTTAAAACATTCTGGTGAGATATGTAAAATTGTGTTATAACAAAAGTAAAAATGTTGGTGAAAATTATCATTTTAATTATCAAGATTTTTTTCAACAAAAAATGAACTTGAGTTTAGATGAGGACATAAGATCATTTTTTACTTTATTGATTGTCTAAGTGAGTATAGTGAGTGAGTGAGTATATGAAACCAAGTCTGCCTTCTATGTGACTCTTAATTTCTCCTACACATTTAACTCATCAAGTGGTAAATCTGTTTTTGGAACTAAATCATTGAATGTAGTTGGAAGGAATGCCGATGTCTTAATATTTATTTTGTAGTTAGAAGCTCTACAATACTACACCATAATGTGATAGCTTTGTAAGAGTTAGTTAGCTGTAACAAAATATTATCTGCAAAATATTTGATGTTAATTATATTTTTACCAAAAGCTATTCCCACTTTGTCTAAGTCTAGAATAATGTGATGAAAGAGAAGTTCAGGAGATACAGCAATAAGTAGAGGAGGATTCATGAAGGGTTCTAATGGTGTTGGTATATTTGCCAGATTCAATGAATGTTTAAGTACTTCATACAAAAAGGATACTTGAACTCAATGAAATGCTTTACTATATCTAGCACACATATATCAATTGGTATAATATTGATTTTTTATGGTATAAACTTAGTTGTAACATAATATTATTGTCTTAGGTTTGTCTTCCTTTTATGAATTTTGACTGAAATCTTGAAATAATTATTGCAGCTACTATCCAAAAACATTTAGCTATGACTGTACCATAAAGCTCAGCATCTAAATTAATAAAAGAGATATGGCAACAGTTTTTAACTGACATGGGGACCATGTTTGGCTTGTGGATAAAGACTGTCCAAGACTATGGGCAGGATTTCCGAAGGCTTGCACGGAGTGTAAGAGACGTGTAACACTCCATGCAAGCCTCGCGATCCAGGAACAGCCCTAAACTCCGTGTAAGAGACCAGCTAAAACGTCTCTTACACGGACTGGGCGTGGATATGCTAAATACCTCACTTGCAGCCGAAAGGTATGCAAATTAGGTATATTAGCGATCCACGAAGCAGAAACCAGCCCGTGTAAGAGACGTTTTAGCTGCAGAAATGTACTCAGTTGACAACTGAGTACGTTTCTGCAAAAATCACAACGGAGCCATGTCAGCTCCAAATAAAGGGTGCATATGTGTCAGGCAGCATGCCAATGGCCAAATATGTGGCCATTGGCAAGGTAACCTGATGCAAAAATTATAAAAATATATAGTTTAAATGCAGCGCAGCCCCGCACAAATGGGTTGCGCTGTATAAAACATAAAAATGAAGGTTATAAACCCACAAATGTGGGTTTTATGCAATACATGGAATGACAATGCAGGGACCAGCAGACCAAAAACAACATGGCCACTGTGTAGTGGTTGCTAAGGGGGGAAGCTGAGTCTAAGACATGTAACTAAGCATTAGTAGGCAATCTCATGTAAATGAGGGTTAGGATACTGAATCCCACAGTCACATAGCAAATGAGCACAGTCTGAGTAGTGTAAGAGATACATAAGGGGGAGGAATAGAGTAGGAGATAGGTGACATCACATGGGGGAATGGTAGAAAGAAATGCAGTTCATTGGAGGTCAGTGTAACATGACAGATGACAGACACAGATCAGGGAAAGAGGAGTGCCACAAGATAAGCATGGGAAAGTCAAGAAATGGAAGGTGTACACTGTTATTACACTAAAGTTTCTTGCTGGTTGTGCATGCGCACGTGTGTGCGCCATGAAGCGCGAGTAGGGCAGTGTGTGCGCGTGTAAGGCAGACTGAGCATGTGGGAGCGTGTTGGTAGATGTTTAACACTGTTTGCGCTGGTGTGCGTGCGTGTAGGGCAGACTGAGTATGTAAGAGCCTGTTGGCAGACTTGTAACACTGTTTGCACTGGTGTGCACGCGTTTTAACCCGAATAGGCAGATCCTGAACCGTGTAAGCATGTGTGCTCGCGTGTAAGCCACTGTGAGCGTGTTTCTGCTGGTATGCACGCTGCTCCCCCCTGAGGAAACAGAAAGGAAAAAGGAAGCAACAGAATCAGTAGGAAGCTAGCAGGGAATACTGCTGGAGCTAGCAGGTGAAAACAATTAGAAGCAGGCAATTACACAGGCAGAATAGTAGCCCAGCCCAGCACTTAAAACTCTGCAAACAGCAGTGCAGGATGTTTCTCTCAAGAGACACTGCAAGACAGGAGTAAGCTATTAGAAGTGAAAACTGAAAAAGCTTAACTCAGAGCAGAAATGTTATGGGCTGCCATAGCTGTCATAATGAGACATAGGAGACTTGCTGAGGGTGGTGTCAATGCAGATGGTGCCAGACAACCCACAGTGAGGAGACAGAGAAGTGTGTACAGGCCCAGGGTCACCTACCATGGGTTACATGAGCTGGAGATAGTAGAGCACTATAGAGTGGACAGAGAGCTCCTGCAGCAAATAGTTGAGCTGTGCAGGCCACGCCTCACACACAGAACCAACAGAGAGGAACCCATCCCAGTGGAAACCAAGGTATGTGTTGGCCTAAGAATACTAGCAACGGGTACCTTCCAAAGACCAACTGGTGATATGATGGGGATATCACAGGCATCAGCCTCCAGGGTACTGCACCAGTTCCTGGATGCCATGTCAGCACATGTCGGTGATCATGTATATTTCCCCAATGCCCGTGAGGTATTGGCCAGCAATATGCGTCTCTTCCAGCAAATAGCGGAATACCCTGAGGTAGTGGGTGCAATAGACTGCACGCACATACACATCAAAGCACCAGCCGGTGAGCAGGGTAGGGCCTACATTAACCGCAAGTGCTTTCCCTCCATCAACTGCCAGGTCGTGTGTGATGCCCAGGGCATAATAATGAATGTGTGTGCTGGCTGCCCTGGGAGCTAAAATGATTCCCACATCTGGCATTTGACGCAGCTGTACCAGACATTTGCCAATGGGGACATCCCACACGGACACCTAGTGGGGGATGCAGGTTATGCACTGGAGCCGTGGCTGATGACACCCATCAGAAATGCACACACACCTGAACAGGAACGCCATAATGAGGCACATGCACAAACACGTAATGTAATAGAGCGTGTGTTTGGGCTGCTCAAGTCACAGTTCCGGTGTCTGGACACATCTGGTGGAGCCTTGCAGTACACACCAACTACATGTACCCAAATTGTCATGGTATATGCTATGCTACATAATATGATCTTGCGAAAACAGCTGCAGCGGGACCAGCATAGGGCTGGGCCAAACAGCCCCCCACCATTGCCAAGGCCATCACAGGCAGAGCGTGACTCAGAGGAGGAACAACCTGAGCCTGCCCCAGTAGGCAGAAGGAGGTGTGCCCAGTATGCCCTGGCCTTGGCAAAGAGGCAACGCATAGCACATACACTGGCTCAGTAGGAACCCTGGGAATGATACCCCCTCTGACTCACTCAAATAATAACAGGGATGCCTAAAATGACATGACCTGCTCACAAACATGTACAGGGAGTGTAATATGCGCATCCAACAGAGGCAGCCCTGCAGCACCACCTGAGGCATGAATGCCATGTGTTAAGTAATGTAACACCATGTACTATATGCACACCTGAGGACCCTGACTAACATCCACCCTCACCAAGCATGAAGCCACAAAATGATGATGGGATGATCAATTGCAATAACTGGCTGAATTAATGCAGTTAGTCAAAGGGGAGCCAATGTGTTCCAGCCTGGGAAGACATGTGGAGCATGACATGATGCACCACCTGCTAGGGGTGGAGTGCTCCTATCAGTCCAAGCCCCATGGATACTGGCAAAGGCTGTCAGTACCCACAGCATGTCCTGAATAGGTAAGTCTCAAAACACAAACCCACCTTCATAGGTACCACAAGGGATAGGATCCTAGATGTAATGCTACCCAATGCCAGAAGTCTAAACAGCAGGATGTGTGCAGTATAAACGCACACAGTATGGAGAATATAGATATCAGTCCTGTAATAGAAAACTGGGTCAATGCTCACATCAGCACCCTAACACTACCAGATCACACCTCATACTGTGCTGTACAGCCACAAAACATGGAACAAGCTACAAAAGGAGGGTGACTAGCAATAAATGTCAAGGATAACCACACCCCCATGTTGGTACCACAACAAGAAGCAGCATGGATTAGCCATGGTCAAATACCAATGGCTAAAACCACCTCCCAGTATATAGCCTGCTGCAGACTACTGTCCTAATACCAGGAACTGCACCTGGCCTATGTTGGAATACATGAATATATCAAGCCCCCCCAAACCACATTATATTGCTTGACTGAAAATACCCAGACATACACTGGGAGCATTATACTAGCACAAACACAGTAGGAGAAAAGTTCCCAGAATCCATAAACCAAAATGCCCAGGAACAATGTACCACTCCCACAAGAGGGGTAAGCATACTGGATGTGATAATCAGCAACATGTGTACTGGATGGCAAGATGAGAAGTGTATCCTTCACTGGTAAGACCAGACCATAGAGTAATCACACTGGATATACACATCCCGACCCCAGTCCCTGGCCAGAATACAACAGTGACAAACATGTGTAAAGCATAGGTTGCACCCCTCCAAACCGATGTGGAATCCACGAAAGGTCCTGTGCAAGTGCAGAATATGGGACACACCGCAGAACATGTTATACAGGCATTCCATGAACACAGCCAGGAATGCTTGGAGTATGCAATCACAAATAACAACAAGACACAATGCCATACACGCAGGCATCTGGCATGCTGGACTCCAGCCATTACCAAACCATGCAAGAGAATGAGGAAGCTACTACATGATAGAGCAAACATAAAAAGGGAAGTAATCACTGATCAGTAGTATGGCAATAAAATATGTCCACACATACAATCCACTAAGGCCAGCCACAACAAGTAGAATCTGTGAATCCAGAGGCAATGTGACACCTGGCCCAAGTACACAGACAACCCACAACTCCCCCCAATAAATACAAATATATGTGAGAGATGCAACCATGTATCCAAACCGGAGGCTGAGCTCCCCCAACTCAGTACTGTCAAAACTAGTCAGGAGGAGAAGTTAACCACATACACCACAAACCCAGTCCCACATAGACCTATCACAACTGTAAACCAAACACATAAACACAGAAAAACATTCCCAGAGGCCCTAATTGCAAACACACCACACCAACAGAAGCCTCCAAAGCAGATCCCAAGCAACCACAACCTCCAAACATAGCACATGCAACACATAGTACACAAAGCTGGTGTGCCAAACAGTCACAGGCCAGAAGGAGAAACAACATGCCTGATACAGTTGTAATAGGTGTCTGTATAGGCAGACACACTGCTGTCCCACTCACTAGACTGAACAAGGGAAAGGGTACAGTAAGCTGCCTGTAGGCTGCCACAATATGCCACATAACACAAGTACGCAGGTCACCCCAAAGCAAGCAGAAATATGATGCACTCATTGTCCATGCTGGTGTGAATGACCTGAGATGTACCTCCCTGGACTACATGAAAAGAGACATGGATGAGCTCTCTGAGTATGTACCCCAGGCCGGTATGACACTGGCCATTTGCAGCATCCAACCCTCACCAAGAATGATGCCACAGTACAAACACAGATTGATCATCTTTAACAGGTGGCACAGTTACAGCTGTCAGTCCAAGAGGGACTAATGTCTGTCTGCTTGAGATGTCATGCATGACAAGCCATGCTGCTGTTCCAGGGATGGCTTGCACCTGTTACCCCTGGGTGTCTGGATACTGGATAAGGCCTTTGCCACCTCCATAGAGCCGTATATAGGCAAGGCCAAAAAGACTACCCACCACCCTAGAAAACATAAGTGGTAAGAAACATAAGGGTAATGCTGACCAATGCCAGATGTGTAAACTGCAATATGCATGCCCCTGAGGCACTTCCCAGAATGGAGAACATCGATGTCTGTGCAGTGACAGAAGCCTGCTGCAAGCCTACTGATAGCACACCAGCACTACCAGGTTATACCACATATCATGCGTTATGGCCCCAACTCCTGGACCAAAACATCAAAGGAGGGGGAGTATCCATATGCAGCACAGACACCCATATGGCCAGGTAACTGACAATGCACAAAGCAGTGGAGACCACCCATGTGCACCTAAGTGTAGTCAAAACTGCTGTACAGTCTGTAGCATGCGACAGACCACACTCTCACACACAAGAACTCCACCCAGACATCCTGAAGACACTGGACAGTATGAATGTCCCACCAAATACCAGACAAGGTACTCACAAATTACCACATAGTTGGTAAACCATTATGTATGCAAGGAGTAATCAGGGACCTAGGGACACAAGTCGACAGTAATCTGTCATGTGACACTCACAATGCCAATGTGGCTAGGAAGATTGTCGATATTGGACACCGTATCATGAAAGGATTCACATCTACATCAACAGAGGTCACTGTGCCCCTGTACTGTTCCCTTATCAGACCCATAATCTAGTACAATGACTCATATGGGATGTACCGTACGTGACACCTGCAGCGGTTCGGAAGACCTCAAAGGTACCCCACCAAGAGGATAAAGAGTGTCAAATATATGTCATATGCTGCCTGGCTGTAGACATGCCAGCTGAATGCAGTCACAGACTGCCTACACAGAGGCATTGTATGTCTGTTGTACAAGGCCATGTCCAACACAGGAGTAATGGACATGCTCCATCACAGGAAATCAAAGCCATTGGAGCTGTGAGAGTGACAGATGTCAGCCTCAACACATAATGAAATAGAATGTGCTGGAGGGACAGATACATAACCCAGAGGCTCCCCACACCCAGAAACAGGATCCCAATCCATGTTAGGCAGAGCCACTCACTGACACCCCTCAACAGGAATATTGCCAAGTGGATGGATGATCGTACATGTATACTGGGGGTCTTCACTGTGTCACGACCAGACAGAGGCACAGTAAAGAAAATCATAAATGGCCATAATAGTCACATAGCAAAGGGCGGCGAAAGACACACACACTCTGGCTTGGCTTACTAATGCCCTAGGGTGGATAGCCTAGTATGAACCCATGAACCTATGAAGATACAAATTGTACAGGACACTAAGGATAATCACAAGGCTTACTTAACTGATGGTAGGAACCATGTTGGGAATCCACAGATATGCTCCGAATTACACAGATATTACAAACAACATACCAAACACACACACATATTGCCAACATACAACCTGACAGGTGCAGTGCAACCCCCAGAATGCAAAATATCTATCCCAGCAGACTGCTGGTCCCCTGACATTGCAGATGCTGAGGTAACAGCCATCATCTGCAAAGCAAAACACACAGCAGCAAAGGTATGTGATGGTGTTCTGGGCTGAGGCCAACATGGATTCCAAGAATAATGGAATGCCAAATCACACTACTGCCCAATGTCAGCCTTACCACAGGATATGTACCCAAAGAGCAGTGTACAACAATAGTGGTCCTTCACAACAAAGGTGTTGCCTGAATGGATACTGCAAACTACCACCCCAGGATCCTGACAAGCTTTGTCTGCACAGCTATGGAAAGGATCAGTATGTACCGCAGACATAAAGCTATCGTGGACCTACTGATACCGGACCCTACACAGTGTGGCTGTCGTAACTGCATATCCTGCCCCTAAACATGTTTGACCCATTTGAAACAGTCATTAAGGTCATTGATGAGGGCAATGTGGTCCACACAGCGTAGCTGGACTGTGCATATGCTTCCAGACAATACCCTACGAGTTCAGTATGGATATGTTCACCAGCTTAAATATATACCCCTATGTCAGTAGAGGGGTTGCAAACCAGACCAAGTACAGAACTGACATGGTCAGACATGCTGCATCCATGTCAGACTACAAAGCAGATATGAGTGGCATCCCACAAGGCTTGGTCCTGGGACCCCCCCGTTCTGTATATATGTCCCATAGGTATAGGCCAACATGGAAGGACTGTGACTGAACATGTATGCAGAGGAGTACAAACAGCCCACCATATCCGACCCCCAGCTGACACAAGCAACCCACAAAAGGGCCACCTACAAACAGACAACTGGAGCCATAGTCATGTCAGCAAGCTAATTGCAGAACTGTGTATAGGCAACCACCGTGGATATACAGTAAGTGCCCACAAATTACCACACAGGTGTTAACCCATTACGTACCTAACATGTAATGAGAGACCTGGGGACACAAGGTGATATATATCCTGCACTGGACAAACATGTGGCTGTAGTGTTCGCAGAAACATACCATAAACCCACCCAATCATGAAGGTTGTCAGATGTAGATAAGGGGAGGTCACTGTGGCTCTGCAGTCATCCTTCATCAGCATCACAATTGACTACAATAGCCCCTGTGGGATATACCTCAGCAGACACATCCATCAACTGTAAAGTCCACAACAGTACCCCACCAGGAGTAGCAAAGAGCATGAACAGATGCCATGTGTTGCCTGAGTAAACAAACTGCAGCTCCACACACTGCCATACTGCCCAGCCAAAGGCAAGCTACGCCTGATGTATGAAGTCATGTCCAAGCTGGAATCAATGAACATGCTGCACCTTGTACAATTTGAATGGCAGTGAGCTATGCACATGAGAGACCTGAACCCCAGCACTGACATACATAGGACAAGCTGTACAGAATGATCCATAACACAGAAGACACCCCCACTCTTGAGTAAATCCCGGTACAGGTTAGCCAGAGAGTCACCTATCGACACCCCTCAAGAGGAATCCCGATGAGTGGATGGGATATGGTAGGTTAACCCTGGGTATCACTGTTATGTCAGAGGTAGACGGAGGCACAGAATACTAACCATGACATATGTCATGGCAAACTCCAGTTACAATGTGTGTCGAAGGACAAACACACCCTGTGACTAGCATCAGAAATGGCCTAGGGAACATCGCTAGTGTTTGACAATGTCCACCTTTGTTGTGGAATACACTACCAATGTTGGACGAGCCTGGTGTAGGTAGTCCATATCTGAACATAATGCAACATGGTCATATGTGCACAACTGGCCCCTATACAGTCTGTTGTGCTCACTATGAAGATGTCAAGCAGTGATAGGACTAAAGCCCAGTTTACTGTCCACCACAGTGAAAGTACTGAACCAGTACACTATACGGTACTACAGTGTTAGGTCATTATGAAAGTGTGTTAACAACTGTCTGCAAAGTATCCCATGCAATCCCTGCAGTCACAGTATAATCCCTGTTGTGGCAGACACAAAGCAGTTGGCCAGTTAGTACACAACATGACACCCAACACACAACCATAAACGTGAAATATTGTTGAAGTTCACACACACCCAAATATGTGGTGGACTTCAGAGTGCAACATATGGAAAGCTCACACTGGGCATGCTCGCACAGTTTGATAAATGAGGCATATGTCAGACAACATGCCATGGAAAGGCTGAACTGGGCATGCTCACACACTTAGGCCATATCTCCATTTAGCAGTTGGCCACACATATCTGGTATTTGTACGTGTCATTCCAGGAACCAACCACAACACAGCAATCTGCCCAGTGCACACAGTAAATGACTACAGAGACATAAGTGATATAGTGGATCGCCGTCATATGCAAACATCTTCCACAGATACACAAGTTGTTCATAGGAACAGGGAATGCTATTGCAATAAAGACCTGCAAACTTTAGAACAGCACAACAAATATTGTGCATCTGTCAATTGAACATATGGGTGTAGAGGTCAATACTAGGCTTGTTGCCCTAGGGAATGACAGCTTAGCCAGAGTGTGCTTGGCATCTGCATCCCCAGTACAGTAGGCTACTGTGCCACTGTAAAGTAGGTCACATAAGGCAACATGTGAGGCTACTGAGCTGTGCCTCTGTCAAGCAGGGGCACAGTGGAGATCCCAGGATTTGAATGTGCTAAGCCACAGCCATGTTGTTGGTGTGTGCTGGAAGAGGGTTGCTGAGGACCTCTAACAGTAAGTGGCCATCAATAACAGACTGAGGGGAGCCCTATCTGCATTGTCTGGACAATTCCACTGTCAACACTGTGTTGTGATGATTATGTGGGAATGAAGTGTCGTGCCGGAACTGTTCACAGATGTCCTCCCTCTGTGGGCTACAGCTCTGCAATGTATTAGCTCACTCTGTCTGTTGGACGGCTCATATATGGCTGGTGTACACCTGACAGGTGTCTTGTTGTGGAGCAGTCATGGGTATATGTGGGATAGCATGATCAATGCAAACCTTACACATGCTCATAGAATGCAATTGTCAAGGATTATGCTGAGTGGCCAGTATAGTCCCCAGCATGGGTCCTTTGAAGTCGTCCACCCCAGTCTTCACAAGTGTAGAGTCTGCTTGTGCTAAATACAGTTTGTGTGCAGTGACAACCTTGCCTGGGGTGGGGATGGGATATGGATGTCCAGGGAAAGGTGGGTATGGTCAGATATCAACAATGGTGGTCTACCTCTGGTGTGGAACAGTGAGTACCCATGTTGCAGATGGACAGGTGCAATATGTATTCCCCCATGTAGCTGTGGTGTGTGGTTCTGCCATAGCACATGGACCCACAAATTGTAGTGGCTGTAGGGTAAAGTGGTAGAGGCCTGAGTAGTTCTCACACACAATATGCCTGTACCTGATGTTAACAACAGGAATGGTGTATGTGAACACCTGCATATCCCAGCACTGTTCCCAGGGAAGCTAAGTGTGTGTCCTGGATGTGGGAGTGGTGTTCTGGATTACTTGTGTTGTGTGTTACAGGTCCTGTGGTCATGAAGCATGGTATAGAACATAACCTGCCAGTGCGATGTGCATATCTGACCCTGACGTAGGTGGCTGCAAATGCATATATATGCTATCCCCCACCTGACAGGTAGTACTAGATGTACATACCTCTGTAGAAATAAAGATGTCAGCACCCTATAAATACTGCAGGTGCAGACCAGATGCCCAATAATTCGGTTAGCTCGCTCTGCTAATGTGTCTCCCTCAAGTGTCATAATATAGGTAGGTAGGAGTTCGAACCATGCAATTGCTCAGTGTGTGTGTGTGTGTGTGTGTGTGTGTCTGTGTGTGTGTGTGGGTGAGCGTGGTTGATGTGTGTGCAAGTCTGTGTGAGGAAGATGTCCCTTTTGGCAACTGTGAAAGCACTCTACAGGATGCACATTCCCCTAAGCACGGATGATGTCAGCACCCTATAAGTACAGCAGGAGAAGGGAAACCTCCCAGTAATTCAAATAGCGTGCTCCGCTAATGCGTCTGTCATGAGTGTCATAACATAGTTAAGTAGGGGTTTGAATCCTGCAACTGCCCAGTGTGTGGGGAGGGGGGTTCGTGTGTGTGCAAGTCTGTGTGAGGGAGATGTCCCTTTTTGCAACTGTGAAAGCACTCTACAGGATGCACATTCCACTAAGCACGGATGATGTCAGCACCCTATAAGTACAGCAGGAGAAGGAAAACCTCCCAGTAATTCGAATAGCGCACTCTGCTAATGCGTCTGTCACGAGTGTCATAACATAGGTAGGGGTTTGAATCCTGCAACTGCCCAGTGTGTGTGGAGGGGGGTTAGTGTGTGTGTGAGGAAGATGTCCCTTTTGGAAACTGTGAAAGCACTCTACAGGATGCACATTCCCCTATCTAAGCACGGATGATGTCAGCACCCTATAAGTACAGCGGAGAAGGGAAACTTCCCAGTAATTCGAATAGCGCACTCTGCTAATGCGTTTCTCTCAAGTGTCATAACATAGTTAGGTAAGAATTTGAAACCAGCAAATGGCAAGTGTGTGTGTTTGGATGTGGGGTGTTTGTGTGTGTGCAATTCTGTATGAAAGACATGTGCTTTTTTGCAATCAGGAGATCACACTACATGATGCACATTACCCTTTCCAAACACTGATGATGTCAGCACCCTATACATAAAGCTGGAGAAGAACCCCCCCCCCTCAGTAATCCGAATAGCGCACTCTGCTAAAGCATCTCTCTCAAGTGTCATAACATAGTTAGGTAGGGGTTTGAAACCTGCAAATGGCATGTGTGTGTTTAGATGTGGGGAGTTTGTGTGTGTGCAATTCTGCATGAAAAGCATGTTAGTTTTGGCAATCAGGAGATCACACTACATGATGCACATTACCCTTTCCAAACACTGATGATGTCAGCACCCTATAAGTACAGCCAGAGAAGAGGAACCTCCTAGTAATCCGAATAGTACGCTTTGCTAATGCGTTTCGCTCACGTGTTGTGACATAGTTAGGAAGGGATATGAATCCTGCAAATGGCAAGTGTGTGTGGGGGTAGTAGGGTGTGTGTAAATGCAAGTGCGAGAAAACAGATCCTTTTGGCAAATACTACAATACACCAGATGCTGCATATTCCCCCAGTAAACACAGGGGATGTCACCACACTATCAGCACAGCCAAACAGGGCTAGTTGGCCAGTAATGCCAATAGTGCGCTCTGCTACTGGGTCTATTACCATTGTCAGAGTACAGATAGGTATGTTTTCGTAACCCACAACTGCCACATGTGGTTGTGTCACACATTATGACCTTGTGTGGGTCTTTGTGCATAACAATGCATGCCATTGCCTAAACCAGCAATGGCAATGCACACATGATGTATGTGTGTGACACATACACATAAATACCTGTGACCTGCAGTAGTTACCATGTCTGACATGTGCCTCGAGTGGATAAATGGTATTTGCAATGCATAACAATATGACTGTGTCTTACTGTGCAGGGGCCGCATGCGGTATGTGTCTATACAGTGTGGGTGTATATGGTAAAATACCTACAGCAGGGGATACACATCTGGTCTGAGCCATATAGTCTACATGTAGTCGATGTACAGGTGCTGCATGTTCCCACCTGTTGTGGGAGTGGTAACATGTTATTCCACTACAATTCAGTGACCACATGCTGGGAACCCTTCAACTAGTGTGTTGTAGCTACAGTAATGCTCACACACAATGTTTGGCTGGATGCAGTCCAGCCATATAAAGACAGTTCTTGAGACTGTCATATTGCCAGTGTTGTTAAGGAGGATATGTGGGTTTCCTGTGTATGGGAGGGTTGTGTGTGCCAGGCTATGTACCAGATGGCAGTCCGACACACTGTTAGCTGCACATGAATAGGCCCTGATGCTTTGTGCTGTGCCAACAACCTGGAGGTGTGTGTATCTGTGGTGCCTTGGGATACCACCCCCCTGTCCATGTGTGTTACATGTGTAGGGGACGACAGGCATGGTATGAGGTATAACCTGGCAGTGATGGGTTGCACCTGTGAGCCGTGACTCAGGACTCTGGTACTGTACAGACATTGCAGTTCACCGTGCTGAGGACAGTGTCCAGTGCATGCATCTTGCGGTGTACACTGCTGGTGTTGTGTAGCATCACTGTTAGTGTCCTATCCTGTGTGATACCCACGGAGGTGGCTATGTAATCCGTGTCCTGCAGCATAAGGCAGTATGTGTGTATCAAGGGGCTTCGCCAATATACATTGGCCCATGGGTGTCACGTGCAAGCTGCCCTCGCAAATCATTGTGGCTTCCTAGCATGTAAGCACACGTTGACAGCCAGTGGATACCCTATGAATGACATTGGAGATTGAGCAGAATGTAGACATAGAACACCCTTCCTACATATAGTGGTAGCATACCTGGTGAGGGTATGATGGCAACCAAGATCAGGCTCATACTGGCCCGTGCCACATGCTGAGAGATCCCTTCTATGTTCCCTATCATGCAGTCCAGGGAGGTATGTCTCAGGTCATCCATAGTGGCATGGTCAATGACTGAGTCATATGTGTCCATGCCTCTGACTGACCTGTATGCATGTGTTTTGTGGTGGACCATAGTGCCCCACAGGCATATCACTGTGACCTTCACCATGTACAGCCTGTTGAGCGGGACCCCACTGCAGTGGCCAAGAGAGGTACCTGACACATCTGTAGCAGGTGTGTTGTGTAGCCCTACAGGCTGTGAGTGTGTGGCACAAGGGATGTGTGTGCCATGTCTGGCATGTGCTCTATTCCAACATAACGTATGCCTGTGTGCCAGCTGCGGAGGTGTGTGATGCTCAGGCAGGATGCTATTCTGAGTCTCCAAGTATGCCCCAGTGTGCTCAGATTGCTGTCAGTGTGGGTCTATGTCTGACTGGTATTGTAGTCACTGTAGTATGTCATGCCACCTGACAGGGTATGGCATTACTGGGTTCAGAGTGCTCAGTCCCCAGATTGGCTATGTGGTGGCATCCCACACATGTGTTGTATGTTCCTGGCCAGGGGTGATGGTTGACTGCATACATGTGGCAGCTGTGACATTGCCACATGACTCACATAAACCACAACTGGACCATAGAGGTGATTCACAGGTTACCTTTGCACATGCTACCCTAATAGTGTGATTGCCATGGTGATTACCAACACATAGGGCCAATGGGGAACAACATACTGAAGGTGTGTATGTGTGGGTGTACTGCTACTGTTTCATAGCACTGGCATATATGACTGCACACGTGGGTAAATGCCAGGTAAGACATGTGCAATGTGTCACAGGCAACGTACATGCGAACAGGAAAGACAGTGACGTTCTGTCATGTGTAAACTTGACATATGTATCGTACGCTATGCAGATGTCACTAGGAGTCCACAGAAGCACTGTAACTCTGCATTGCAGGTGGAAGCAGTGTTCCAGGGAACCCCAAGCGAATATGCATGCAAACAAAGCTACAGTAAGCAGGGCTGGAAGTAGTCCATTGTACAACAAAGAAGGGGTAACACTAACAGTAGGTAACAGTGCAAATATGTAGGCACTATCAACATGTACCCAGGAATGCACAGCGCAGATGCCCATGGTAGATCTGATATTATGTCATAGTTAATTGTGATTTGGATTACATTGGTACTGCACACATATCAACATGCACAAACATCCACATTGCATTGTCGTTGTGGGCAACTTACCACCATTACTGTACATGTCCATCATTGCGTATCACTACTTGCATTAGCTTCCCCCCTGTGCTACCCATGTATGTGGCTATCTGTTGACATCCTTACCACCGGTATGCAATAATGTACAGCTGTTACACTTTGGTACGTACTATGAGTGCAGATAACAATTCAGGACAGTCATACGGTTACTGCATCAGGCATGCTGGGATATACACACAGTCATATCAGCACACTGTACTGTTATCAACATGATACTACTAATACATTTCTATGTAGTCACCCTGTGCATCAGCAACGTGTTTACCTGTTCCTGCACTGATGTTGGAGATTGCAGGAGGTGGCACAGTTTCATCATATGCACAGGGTGTGAATTAGGTATGCCTGAGTCTGCCACTGATACCACCAATTGACATGTGTGTGTATGTGTGTTGGTGAGGGACAGCAGTACAGGGTGGGGCACTGTTGGTGCAGTGTGTGCGTGTATGTGGTAGCCCTAAGTGTTAAAATTTTGCATGTGTGTATGCACGCACACAGTTCCACCTCATGGCTGCCATATACAGGGGTTTGTGGACAGCCACAGACTGCACCTGGCAGGTCATACAGATCAGTGTCTGTGGGCACGGACACGGTACCTGTGCCTGGCAGGGGTGCTACAGACCGTATCCGGTACTAAGCCAGACTGGGTACTGTCATCAGAAGCGGGAGTGTGTTGACTGGACACAGGTCCCTGTTGGGACTGTCCAGAGCCACGTGCATGTGGTCTCCTGGGGCGTTCCGATGACAGCACAGACCCAGCATTGCTGGGGCTGCTGCTGGCACTATGGGGGCGTGCGCGGGCCTGTTGTCATCCGCGCCGACTGCCAGCTGCTGCTGTTGCTGGCATACGGCCACGTCGACGCCGCAACCGCCCACCATTGCCCTGGCTCATGGACATGTGGTTGTGGAACTGCTGTAATATGTCCCTACAACGTCTGTCTATGACATCGGTGAAATTACAGATAGCATCCGCGATGTCACGCATACTGTCATTCATGGCTGTGCGACATGCTCTCAGCTCCCTCAGACCCTGTCTGGTGTACCTTTCCATACGCGACTGTGCCTGCATGACAGCCCGAAACATAGCTGAGGTTGACAGACCTCTCTGGGCACGTCTGCCAGAGGCAGTACGCCCACGGATGCTCCCACGAAAACCCCTGGGCAACTGTCTGTGTGGTACCATCGCAGGACCCTGCCCATGGCTGCTGTGTGGGGAAGCATGTGCCACAGATACCACATTACCCTGGTCAATGCCCACTGTATCCTGTCCATCACCTAGGGACAATGGTGACATAGGATGTACTGGCAGGATGACTGTGCGCAATGATGGGGTTGACAGCTGTGTACTGTCAATTGGCTGACCAGTGGCGGACCCTGACACACCTTCCTGTGCCATTACACAGATATCATCATTACCAGTACCTGTGGCACCAGATTCAGGTTCCCTGCTGCAGGACACCAGAGCAGCACCAGAACCTGTGGGAGGAAGACAGGAAACACAGTTTACAGTGTCCACACAATGTTACCAGTGATGCACTTATGCACACATGCACACATGCACACGTGGACACATGCACACATGGACACAGGCACACATGCACACATGCACACATGCACACTTGCACACATGCACACATGCACACATGCACACGGGGACATGTGCACAGGTGGACACGTGGACACGTGGACACATGCACACATGCACACGTGGACACATGCACACGTGGACACAGGCACACATGCACACGTGGACACAGGCACACATGCACACCCCGCAGTATATACACAGAGCACTACTGAGTTACACTAGTATTACTAGCACTATCAAGACTATTATAGGTATTGTTAAACACACTCACCAGCATGGATGGCCTGCCTTGCTGTAACAACGGAGGGACCTGCAGAAATGAGGAGATTAATGTCAGTGGGCACAACTGTGCCATTGATACTGCATATGATACAGTGCAGTAGTACACCAGTTGCCTTTCACATGTCAGCTGCTGATATTGCCAATATCACACCTGCACAATTACATACTATGTTGACAGCTACATACCACGGACACACCTTACACATGCATAAACTAACAGTGTACAGAACAGTCAAGTGTACATATGGCATATTACCTGCACGCTCCATGTCGTGCTGCTGTGTGGATCCAGCCTCCATCATGATGCAGGTGTATTGCTGTTGCTGTTCCGAGGCTGGAGCCACAACACTTAGGAGTAGCCCCTCCAGTCTGGTGAGGGGGGGATGTGGCCACCCCACCTCCTGTGGCAACCTCTTGCCTGTGGATATCCGACGCACGCTGACGGACATTTCTGATTAAATCACTGCAGTGATGTCGTACCTGCTCATATGTCCTATTATGCTTGCCAATGTCATTTACCCTACGGACAAGGTCTTGCCACAGTGCAGCCCTCTCCTGCTGATTCTGGCTGGTGCGGGAAAACAGTATGTCATAATCCCGCACCAGGCTCTGGTGTATCTCCTCATCTTCTGCTGCAGAGTAGGTGGGATTACACTGACGCACCATCTCCCTGGAAGAGAACACAAACAGGATATCAGCAGACTATGTCAGCAATATATGGCACACATACTATACATGATACTCAACTGTAGTAATATACTACTACTCCCATATGTAGCATGTGTGTGTCTCTTGGTGGATACACAAGTACATGGCCAGATATCAGTGCTCAGCCAACACCTGTGCAACAATACCTGCCACATTCCATACAACATAGTAGCATGCCCCATCGGTCAGCACACTGCAACAGGTCCAATGCACAACCTCACTCTGGGGGTTCATACCAAGGTACTGTATGTGGAATGCCATCCACTAGTGTGATCTGGACACAAGTTACTCGGCCTGGATATACATATCCCACCACCACCACCAGCACAGTAGACTACTTTGATATGTATGTGATTAGACAGTTATTCACTTGTTAGGACTGAGATGGTATCCATGCAGCCCACTGGGCCAGTGGAAGCCACAACCCACACTGCTGACCCCTTTGCGAATGCTTCCCATGGACATCCCAAAGATTGCATGGAACATGCACACACATTTCTAACCCAGACCCTATGCACAAAGGTTAGGCATCCTGTCCGGTGGACCCCAGCCAAAGGCAGATTGTATAACAATAGAAGGAGGCTACTGCAGGACAGAGCAAATTCACATTAAGGGAAGGCATCTGTGGTCAGCACTGGTAATAAGCTATGGTCTCTCATAACAACATCCACGGCCTACTCTGGGAGGGAAATGGCCACGAACACTATAGATAACCACAAGGCCTTCTTCAGTTATGTTACACATATGAACCAAATGCCTCAGATATGCTCTGAGTTAATACACACCTACTTAACATTCACCGAACACACAGATATTGGCAACATTCTTGCAGACAGGTTCGGTGCACGTATCCCCACTCCTTCTCCCCCACAAGTAGAAATACTTATCACAGCTGAATGAAACCTCCCTATCATCTCACATGTCCAGGTGAGGGCCGCCTTCAACAAAGCAGAACACACAGCATCAATGTGACCTGATGGTATCCCTGGATATGTGCTACGTGAACTCCAAGAGGATATACAACCGCATATAAGACTGATATTTAACCTTGGCCATACTACAGGATATGTACCTGAACACTGGCATACAGCAACAGTGGTCCCACTTCCACTAAGGAAGCACCTCTACTGACCCTGGGAACTACCGCACCATAAACTTAACCAGCCTGGTCTGCTAAGCTATGGAATTATTCAGTATGGGACGCATATACAGCAATATTGGGTACCTGCAGACACTTGTTCCCGGCCAGTTTGCCTTTGTGATGGGCTGATCCTGCCTTTTGAACCTGGTTGACCTTTAAAAACAGTCACTACAGCCATTGATGAGGGCAACGCAATCCATACAGCCTACCTGGACTTGCCTAAGGCCTTCAACACAGTACTCCACTCAGGCATCATAGACAAGCTCATTAGCTTACATGTTACTACATATGTCACATGATGGATTGCACACTGGTTGACATACAGAATCCATAATATCGATATTGTAGGAGCCATGTCAGACTCAATTCCAGTCACATGTGGTATCCCACAGGCCTCTGTCCTAGGACCCCTCTTGTTTGGCATTTATTTCTCAGATGTAAAAGCGAACATGTTCAGGTTGTGGATGACATAGTTCCCAGATGACTGCTAACTAAGCGCCATAGTCGTTACACCAGCTGACACACACATCCTACAGACGGGCCTCACTGCAACAGAAAACTGCTGCCAGGATCATGGCCTAACACTGACTGACATGTAATGTATAGTCATCCCCTTTTGGTGGAACTACGTGCACACAACATATCACATGGACATACCTATAGATACAGACCTATGACACATATGGAGGGTTCACAGTATGCAGACTATTAACCTGCTACTTTACATTACCGGTGTTTGTCGCAGCTGGTTGTGTTACTGCTACTACTGCTTCCTGCTGCTGCTGGCATGGCTTGCTACTGTCACTGCTGACAGTTTAGACTCAGTGTGTGTACCGTGTGTTGTTGTTTGTGTTTTTTTTTTCTCTCACTCTCTGTCTCTGTCTCTGTCTGTCTCTCTCTCTCTCTCTGTCTGCCTCCAGACAGTGCAATGAACGTATTGCATGTGTGGAGTGTGAGTACAGGATGCTTTTGTAGGTATCTGCATAAGTCCATGTGATGGCCTCTGCACCAATTGTAAGCCAGCATTTGCTAATTGCATGCAGCCAGTTGTGTACTGATTGCAGTTCTCATTGTGATTTCAGGACAGTGCTCTAAAAGGGTATGTGAGATAGGCATTGCCCTTTCAGATTGTAAGGGCGGGGACCATGCTGGTATGCTGTGGACAATGTTCTGTGAGTGTAAAGGTTAGTATCTCTCTCATGATTCAGGCTGTGTTGTAGATTCACATTTCTCCATTCCTCTCTCCTGTTTCCTGTAGTAAGTGTGTATGCACAATGACACCTGCAACTATATATATATATATATATATATATATATATATATATATATATATATATATGTAAATATACATACATTTATATATGTACATTAACTGACATTATTACCTACTAGCTACCAACTAGCATGGCTGTTTCTGTTCACACACTACTATTATGGAAATCCACTAGTTTTGACAGTAATTCTAAATGACATGCTTTGTGTACTACACATCATATATTCCCTTTACATTCATTCCTACTATTACATGATATATTTATTTTAGCACAATGTTCTTGTATAAGAGTCATGGCTTAGTGGTAGGTCATGCAGACTACTGTTTCCAAGGTCCTGGGTTCGGGACTGACAGTGGGATTTTATTTTGCTTTTGAACTGACTACAGGACCTGTCAATCAGAGTGACTAAGGCACTTTTAAGCAGTTGTAACCAGGTTAGCCCTGGTTTGCGTAAAGCTCCCGCATGCGCACTGGCGTTCAGCTCCGTGCACACCCGCTTACAACCGCTTAACAGTGCTTACTCTGGCGCACACCCGCGCTATTTTCTTTGAAAGAAATGAAAATGGGGAGACGGGAAAGTGGTGAAAAAGGGAAAAGGGGTCACAAAGAGAGTAAGACAGTAGGGAAACAAGCTTGGGATTTGCAAGAGGGATGTAGGTAAGGCCCATAGCTGCCCATTTCTTCATCAGCAACAGCTGTGCATATGTATGTAATTTGGTGTGACATTTGAAACCTTCCACCCCTGAGAGAGGTGTCAGGACAACAATAATACTTGTTGTACAGCGAATTGTAATTTATAGTTTCCATGTCCAGCAGACATGTGTGTGGAATGGGCAGCTATGTATGGGGCGTAATTCTTTTGTGGGTACAGAGTGCCTTTTTTTTTTTTTTTTTCAGGTGAGAGTGGTATGTCAGGTGAAGGAAGTCGGTATAGCTGGGGAGGTAGGTTGGGTAGGTCAACAGACAAGACAAACAAGACGCATACAGGGGCGGTGTATGCCACGTGTGGGGGGGGTTACACAATTGACGGGGACGGATGTTTGGATATCCAGAGCCCATGAGCCCACAGATGGCAACAGTGGAACTGACATCCCCACCCATGGGCAGTTGCCACTGTTCCTTCACTGCCCAGGACAGGGCTGTGCTGGGGGCTGTGTAGGCCGGGCAACAGGCATGCCCGTAAGTTGTGCCACCTGTGCCTCAAGCTGGCGTAGGGGCCCAAGAACAGAGTCCTGGGTCTCCCTACGCACCACAGTCCGGATGCTACGGAGGGTGAGTGGTGGTTCTCCTCCAGCCACACTTGCAGAGGGGGGGACGAGCCCCATCCCCTGCAGCGCTTCCACCCGCAGGTGGCACAGGGCCACCGGAGGAGGGTCCAGACTGGGCACTAGTGCCAGGTGCACTCACCAGCTGAGGTGGGAGAGGTGGGTCCGCTGGAACCCGCCTTCCCTGTCGCCCCATGTTTTGCATTATGTCATGACAGTTTGGGTTAGTAACATATAATACCATTTGCAATTAGTTGTAACAGCATGCATTATTATTCCCATTAACCAAACACCCACATATTCACACCATTGAACAGCGTGCATAACACATGCATAATTTGAACAGCAATACACAGTCCAACAACATGCAGGGTTGACTGATGGCAACAGGCCATCAGGTTTGGATGTATGAACAGGGCAGATGCATCAACGGACATGCAAATATTTATGACCCAACAGGACAAACGTCCAGGGGTGTTAATTGTGATTGCACATACCATTTTCACATGGAATGGGTTATATGTGGTTATAGGGTGGGGTGAAGAAAATAATATTAACACCTTCGAATACCAATACATATGCTGTGCATTTCTAATAGCTGCACATATATACACACTACTGTTCTAACTGCAGTTTCCTATATGATAACTACTTCAATTTGGTGATAGGGCTGTTACTGCTACATCAATATACATTTTATTGTTCTTCATACACATTCATATCTGGCTTTTTTCAGCTACATCATCCTGCTACATTTGCTTTATATAGCTATAGACAACTGTGGATGTTTGGTATGTCAGACAATCATACTATCTGCATATTGCAGACTGAGAGCAACATATCCAGATTTTGGGATACACATTCCAGCTGCAGCAACACTTTGAACAGATTTCGCTGTTTGGTTTTGCTTCTCACATTCATTTAATTCTGTACTGACTGCAGTATACTTTATTCAGGGGTTATTACTACTTTATTGGTGGATTCATAACTCTTTCTCACACTCTCTCACTTGTTTTCATTTTACTATTCAGGATGGTACTTACTTCTAGGCTTTATTGACATGTTTTACCTGTAGTTATTACAATCCTTTCCAGCAGTCTCACTTCTGTCATGTTTCAGTAATTCAACAGGGGTATATTTCACACATGTGATTTGCTCATCTTCTGCAGCTGTACTTTTCAGCCTGCTGCAGGTTGTGTACTATTATATTACAGGTGGGGCGTCTTTATTTCAGACTTTATTTCAGACATTTTGATTTTTCTGTTTGGATTACAGACTGCAACACACTTTTGTAATCAAGCAATACTTGCAAACACTCTTACACTGTTACTTGCACATTCTATTACTTAGTGACTACACTGCACTCTTTTGCTAACTGTCATACTTTTATATTTCTTTACAGTTACTGGGAGTGGATTACTGACCTGCCTGGTGGCACAACCGCACCAGCCTATCGCCATAGGCTCTGCGGTTCGCAGAACGGACACCTGCAGCTGTAATATAAATGAAGTAATATTGGAATACACATCTCCATAATATCAGCTAGTTTAATTTCTTACATACATAATTAAATGTAACTTACTCAGTAGTGGGGCGTTGGGCATTTGCCGGGCCTCCTGGATCCAAAGGTTCAATTGGTCCTACTTGCGTCTCTTCAGGTCTGCATGGTGGTGACGAACCTGCTCACCAGTCCTTGGAATCCCTGTGGCACTGGTGAGATCATGAGCCAACTGGTCCCACGCCTCAGCCCTATATGCTCCCCACAGGACCTGGCCCTGTATGAGTTGGGCCTCATGATTGTGGACTAGGAGCCAGACCATGTATCTGGACTCCTCAACGCCCCACCTCTGTGCTCGAAAGCAACTACCCTCACCTACTCCAGACATTCTGGCTGCAAGTCAGTTCTACAATCATTTATGCTGTGTATTCCCACCTATGGGGCTTATATATGCCGTTTTTCCCGCACATATCTGTGATTGGCCATTTTGGAATTGTATCAACTTCACAAAACCTGCTTTGTCATGCTCCACTTTGTATTCATTCCTATATATTTGCTATTACTGCATTTATAGGTACTGCTGTCATGGCTTAGTGGTTCAGTACCTTGACTATGGTGCATAGTATCCTGGGTTCGAACCTGGCCGTTGCTTTTTATGACTGTCTAGACAGGCTGGGGGTGTGTCTGTGTAAAGGCAGTTTTGATACGGCTTGCTCAACGTTGCCCGTCGGTTAGCTTGTTGGCACAGTGAGCAGCTCCACGCAAATGGGTTACGCTGGTTTACGCATCATTTGGCTGTCACCACACATATTACGCTCAGCTCAGCTAGGGGCACACAGTTTCAGCGTGTTAAACCACTGCTCACCTACGGGCACTCATTTTGCACCTGTTAAACCACTGCTCACCTTTGGGCACTCATTTTACATCTGTTAAACCACTGCTCACCTACGGGCAGATGCACTCACCTTGTTAAACTGTTGCTCAGCTATAGGCACATCTGGCATTTTTTATTATTTTGTTATCTCACATTTCTTCAAAATAAATGGACTATTTCATTACATTTTACATGAACTATGATTTTATATGTGTACATGTTTGTCAGGGACTTGTTTCGTGCTTATTTTACTAAAAATAAAAATTGGTGTTGTGGGGGCTCGAACCATGAATGCCTGCTCTTCAGCTGACGTCTCTACCACTACGCTATTGCTTCTTGGCTTACTTTGCATATTTAGTTCTTATATCCTTTTCCACTGACTGCTAACTGTGGCTAAGCTATGGGCACGCCCGCGCAAATGAGCGCACTCATGGGCAAACATCTTTACAATTTAAAAAATATATATAACGTGTTCATTTATATATTTTATGTTCATAGTCTGTGGGGGCATGTGTTGTGTTGTGTTTATTCACATTTCCATGGCCTCTGTCGTGGGTGTTTACTTTGGGCAATTTTACTCTTCTGGGGGCGTGTCTGCTTGCAGGGCTCGGCCTATGGACACACCCCCTACTGTCTTCCACGGACCGTGTTAGCCTTCGGTGTGATTCAGCATGACCTCATGCATATGCATGACATGCTGACGTCACACCGTTTAACTGCAGCCTCCGTGTAAGCCTTGTATCTCTTACACGGTGGCTTCGTGAATCCTGCCCTATGTCTTATGTTCATTTGAAACCCATTATTTTAAAAGACTTTACATAACTTCTGGGTAAAAGGAATTTACTGTATTTTATATTGCCTGCTCCAAGTTCCTATATGGGATTGCAACTGGTACGTGGTGCAGAATGCCTTACAGTCCCTGTAATGGTTGAAGTTCTTTGCTCAGACCATAAAGTACACTGGGCATCTCTGACACAGACTGATTAGCAGCTGTCTGTACCTAGATTATAGACCTATATATCTGTTGATTGATGGCAAGGGTAAAATTGGGCACACCTTAGTAGTGGTGTGGCCTTTTGCTGCTGCCTCTGGTGGTGCTGACAGTACATCAGGTGTGGGGTGACATGACCAGGATGTCCTATGCCAAATTCAGGTAGTGCTGGAAGTTGTTCCTCAACCTCCACAGTCCCACCAGCTGTAGGTGATGGGAGTGTATTCTATGTTGTTAGCTTGCTGACAATACTACTGCATCTTTGATCTGTGCAAGGTGCATGGTGACAACATTATTAGTCTCCAGAGATTTTCTGACTTCAGACAAATGCTGACTTGTTATGCTGGATCTCCTCCATCTGGAGTCTGGGAGTGCATACAGAAATGTACCAGTAGTGACAATAGTGGTAAATATTTGTGACTTTTTGCACTGTGGAACACACAGATTGCAACATGCTAAGAATATACATAGTCTATGGACACTGCATACCTTGTAATGCATACTGTCCTTGACATGGTCTTGATGCCCCTATGAGACACAAAATGTAGATGTGTGTCAAAGCAAACTATGCTGAGATGTTATGCAGTGCCCCACATGAATGGTATATATCACTACTCACTTGAGGCATCCCTCCGTACAGACAATGAAACAATAGTACATTGTGGTGCAGGTTTTCTTTGTTGCAGTCATTATGTCCCTCAGACACATAAATGCAGACATACATATCAGAGTAAACCAAACAGAGGTACTAGGCAATGTTCAACAAAATGGCATGGGGCATTACTCAGATGTGACATCCTCTACACACACTCTGGGAATTGCTATAGCTCATCTCCCATATCCATTCCACCACTGTGTATAAGGGTTCTCTTACTGTCTCCACTGAGTGATAGCAGGAATTCTTCAGTATCCATGAGATGTCACTGTGTTGGGTGACTACCTCTAGGCTCACTTGGCAGGCATTCTCAATCCATCTTAACCCAGACAATTGTGTTTACCTCCCATGAGTGTAAGTTTCCATCCACTTTGTGTAGTCTCATTCCAAAGATAGTCAGACATTCTATACACTCCATGTCTGCCCCCACCCCTAGTTATGGATCCTCTCCTAGAGATGACCAACGTTCATCCAGCTCTATTTTGGCTTCCATCCTTGGCTGTGGATGTTCTTATGGCAGTGGCCTCTACTTGCGTGGCTCCACTGTGGGCACATCTCATTGAACAACCCATTCATGGTTCCCCAGTTCATTGCCAGTCACATCCCCTTACCACCAGTAACATCTACTCATAGTCAAATATGGTATTGTGGATTCCATCCTTCACCTGGATCACCACAGCAGTAGTCATGGTTACAATCCTGTTCATGCATCTGATATGCTATGCAATCCAATGGATTTGCCACCTCCTCATCACAAGTTGTCTATACTCCTTCCATCTGTATACCTCCATTTTTGTAACCTTTTGTCTCTTTACCTAGTCATTATATATTATATTATGACTGTCCATGCTGTCATTCATATAGAGTCCATCCTACCCACAAAAACATCTTTGCTTCTTCCCCACATCACTCTTCCCTTTCCCGTGGACTTTTGTGTGGTCTTCTGTTTGCTTTCCCCTGGTTTCCTATTACCCTGCCACCCCCTTCCTTCTCATTTAGATAACAAAAGTTGTTGACACTTTGCTTTGTAGCTCTTGTGTGGGCTCACAATTGTGACACAGCTGCAGATATTGGATGTGTCAGTGCTAGCTAGCATCAAATATACCACCTGAATGTTGATGTCCCCAGGTCATGAGATCACTAATAGCACAGTTACTCATATGCATAGTGACTGCCATTCCTGTGTCAGTAAGGCTTCATTATGCAGAACTATCCCAGCCTTATGCAGGAAATGTCAGCAATTATGCATATCTAATCCCTGTTGTGCTGCTTTGCAATGTATTAATTGTGGTATTTATTTTGGAACAGTTGCACTATACTTCTTTCTGAATGCTCCCACAAATGTGATGGTCTCATTAATCTGTATTAATAAGTTCCAAATAAACTGCCAATCGATATGATTTTTTTTATTTTGCTAGTTAGTTTATATGTCATTAAGTTCTTTGACCTCATCAAATAGATTGTTTTGAATGAAGTTTCATTTAAGGTTAACTAGTGAATTGTCAATATAGAATGTAATCAGTGCAAACATTACAATAAAACAGATATGTGTTTTTCAAGACAAAATTTAGATTACATAGTAATGCTTGTTGTGAGGTTATATTTTGGTGAATTAATATAAAGCATTTTATTTTAATAAACGATTGCCATAAACTCTCCGTGCTAGTTCAGAAGCAAAATATATGCCTCTTCAAAACCACAGGGATTACAAACTGAAAAACAGCCCAAAAAATAAGTAATGGGATTTTATAGGCATAAGAATAGATCATAAATTCAGTGAAGTATATCTTAATTAAGGATATATAGCACAGTGAGAATATGCATAATTCTAACTTGTTCAGTGGACACAGACTGAAAATTCTGACTATGACCCAAGTGCCAGAAATAAGATTAAGAGTTCAGGCACCTACAGTGGCTGTCAGGGTGAAGAAAAGGAATAATTAAGCTAAGACAGCTTACCTTTCTCAAGGTGCATGGTCAAGGGATAATTTGGAAGAGGCAAGAGCAAACAATGGTCACTGGGTTGAGTATGCAGGTAGGCCTTGAGGATGGATTTAGAACCCATACGTATCCTTCGGCCTAGGGAGCTGGTGATTATAATCCTGTTTTGGAGCTGACAGGATATAGTTTATTTAGATGTGCCAGGTACAGTTGTAACCTAAAGCCTTAATTCAAATTTTTGCTGTAAGACTTTAAGGCTGGACAACGTTTTACATACACACTTGGGTGGGTGGCAATGGCGCACATTTCAGCTCCATAATGCCTGCCTATAGTTACAATGAATGCAGCAATGCAGATCTGGGCTCAGTAATCCTTCCTATCCATCACATTGATGGCAGTGCTGGGATTCAAACCCTGTCCAGTCCATCACACTGAAGTCTTATGATGTGGAACAATCATGTTTTATTTGATTGACATGCAATTAAGTCATTTAAAATGCCTAAAATATTGGGAGGTCATACTTCAAAGTGCAAGGATATTAGATATTGTTATCTGTGCTAGCATGACTGGCTGAAATTTTGTAAATAATTCTAAATAATTGTAAATTACCCTGTGTGACATATGCCAGGATGACTAACTATAATTTTCTAAATAAGTTTATGTCTTTTGATTATCACTCTGATTTATACAAGATGTTTGAATGTCAAACAGTGTTCTTTTGGCTGACCAAATGTAGTTATCTTTTTAAAGAGAATTCTGATTGTATGTTATGCCAGACTCAGCTGACCTAGATGTGATGTTACTGTGTGCTAGAGCTGGAAGAATAGTGTCTTCACTGCAGCTGTTTGTTTACTTTTTAAAGTCTAATATGAGAGAGTAGAATGCTCATAACTGCTTCCTGTTACTTAAAAAAATCTGCTAAAAAAGTAGGTTCTGAGTCAGTTGTTCAATTTTTCATTCAATTGTTTTTCCAGAGCTGTTCAGCAGTAGTAGTCCAGTTGTTTCCAGAGTAGTTGTTCTAGTCACTGAAAACAGACAACAGCCTGGAGTGTCGACATAATTCCTCATCTTGCCTTGCAGAAGCAAGAGTATAATCTTGCCTTGCTGAGTTATTTAGATTAGGTAGAGACAGTTAATCTTCGAGGATGTACAGCTAGTTATTTAAAGGTTTTCTAAAATCAGTGTGAGATCTGTCCTGCAGTATTATTTTCATATTTCCTGTGTGTAAAACTCTGTTGTTTATTGGAATTAGTTATTCAGTACTTACATGTTTTAAATCTTTTTATTTATTATTAAATATTTTATTTCCTCTTATAGTAGCTGGTTATTTAGTGACTACTTTTAAAATCTTGAGAGAGTTTATGCTTATTGTGATCAAGCCAGGGCAACTCCGAAAAGCCTTACTACTTGGGTTACATGCTACAATTTGTATTAATATCTATTTTAGCCAATATAATTGAACAACTCTTTTAAAGGGTATTGTGGTATTTGACTGGTGGCAACCATTATCTTATAATTAAGAAAAGTGACATACCAGGTAAATCTGTGCTAGTCTTTTCCAATAGTCTGTGTATGTGTGAATATCAGATATTTAAGAGTGAGTGTGTAGAACTGGGACACTGTGCTCTGCAGTGGATGGTGTGGAGACTCATTTGGGGACCTGGAATGAAGCATATAGTTCAGTCTCAGGTTTAGAGCCTGTTCCTGATATACCCTTAGGAGAAATTATGTATTTCTATCCTTGCTTTTAGTGACACACCCTTAACAGAGGCAGTGGTAATAATTGAGGCTCCTTAGTTACTGCCCCAGGATAAAAAGGGCTCATCGCATACTGGTGGCAGTGGTGGGATTTTAATTAACCTGTGGGCACTTGTCACTGAGGTGTGCATGCTTCTTGACAGCCACATAGTAAACATGCAGAGTTTCATTGTAACAACAGTTTCATTCATTTTTAATCAGTTTAGTCAGGGACAGCAGGCAATGATGTCAGCAGAGGATTATAGGAAGCTGACAAGGAACCAGTTGGCCAAGGTGTGCAAAGCCAAAGGACTGGTGTATGCTAACCTGACTAAGGAAGCAATTAACTCAGCCTTAGTTGTAACTACAGAGCAGACCAGCAGCTCAAAGGACATACAGTTTGGTTTTGGGGATAAGCAGCTTTCTGAGACAAGACAGTTAAACTTTTCCTCAGAGGACTTAAAATCCATTTAGAGTTAAAGACACTCAAACTGGAGGCTGAAGAAAGGGAATTAAAGAAGGAGTGTTAGTATGAACTGCGATGTTTGGAGACTGAGGAGAGAGAGAAGCAGTGTCAATATGAACTGCTGTGTTGGGAGATGGAAGCTGGAGAAAATTAGAAGCAGAGACAGCATGAAAAGGAGCTTCTTACCCTTTAATAGGGTCAAGGAAGTAATGGGAAAAATGACTGTCTGAACCCCAGTAACGATAAAGGTCAGCAAACTTTTTCCTCAGTACAGGGAGAGAGTTGACTTTGATAGTTCTATTTATATATTTGAGAGGGTATGTAAACAGTATAATGTTGACCAAGGGTTCTGGGTATGGTTCCTGACCCCCTTATTCCATGGTAGAACTGTTAATGCAATTGCTAAACTGTCTGATATTGATTGTTTGAATTACAATAGTGTAAAACAATGTTTACTTGATTGTTTCAAATTAACCCCTGAAATGTATAGGAAAACATTTTGTGAAGATAGACACAAGGCAGATGAAAGTGTATGTGATTACATTGCTGATTTAAGTACTTATTTCACAGGTGGGTGAGTGGGTGTCAGGTCACCACTTTTGAAGGGCTGGTAGACCTTTTGGGGAGGGAACAAGCTCTCGGCACTTTGCATGAGGACAAGAGGATCTGGTGTGCAGACCAGGAGTGTAACTCTTTAAATGAGTTGGGGAGATAAGTGAATCTCTACTTAGCAAGCAGGGCACCACTGCATAAGAAAGGGATACCCGGTGTTGCACATGGACATGAGGGAACCCATGGGGGCAGCCTAAAACTACTCCAACAGAGTTCTCCAGTAACAGGGGAAGCCATTATTTCAAGCACACAGTCAGGATCAGAAATTAGATGTTTCAAATGTAATCAGAGGGGCCACGTAGTATATAAATGTCCATAGAAGCAAGGTGTGAAACAAAAGGTGAGGGAGCCAGCAAGTGGGAATGACAGAATGCAAGTGGTATGTTGTCTGTAAATAAGAGAGGGGCCAAACTATCATCAAGCTTTGTATGCTATCTTAGTGGATGGAAGACAGGCCACTGCTAAGAGAGACACAGCTTCTGATATAACTATTGTGAGGCCTGCAGTGGTTAAAGAGGAGCAGTACTTGCTTGGGCAGACCAAACCAGTCAGAGATTTGGGTTGGACCCCATTCCAAATACCTTTGGCCAGAGTTCATCTTGACTGTAAGGATGGAAGAGGGAACCAGCAGATAGGTGTGTTTGAGGATATCTCTGCAGATGTCTTAATAGTGAATGGTTTTGATAATGTAGTACCTTGTGTGCATGCAGTTACACACAGTCAAGCTTGGAAACAGGCATATAGGTCTGGTAGCCTGGGAAGACCCAGACAGATCCTATGCCTGAAGCTGGGGCTAGTGATGTGGTTACTTTAGGGATAGAGCTACCTTGAAGCAGTGAGCCTGAAGGTGAACCACAGCTGCTGGTAGGCACTGGTATTCTTGTGTTCATGGTGACTGCAAGCACAGAGATGAATAGTAGCATCCAGGCTGACAGTGAGGCACTGCTGTCAGAAGACACTATGCTTCCTCTGGAAGGGAAGCTGGGAGAGGTTACAAAGATAAAGTTGAGACAGGCTCAGCTTTTGGAGCCTACTTTATGAGGCTGGAGAAATGTAGCTAAAGAGGTACCTGATGCTCAAGGAAAAAGGAAGTCTGTATACTGGCAAAAAGGGTTACTTTATAAAGAGTGGAGCCCTGGGGGTGGGTTAGAGTGTGAGGTAATATGGCAGTTGGTAGTACCCAGAGCCTACCATCTAGCACCTCTAGCCATATCCCATCACATTCCTTTTGCAGGTCACATGGGCATAAAGCATACCAAGAGTCATATTGTACAGAATTTTTATTGGCCTGGGATTACAAAAAATGTAACAGGGTCTTGCAGGACCTGTGAGCAGTGCCAAAAGGTAGGCAGGAGGCAGGGGAACAAATTGTACTATGTTAACACAATGAAGCATTAGCATGTCAGGGAGGTCTTGAGAAGACTGCAAAGGGCATGGTTGACCATTAAGCCCAGTAAGTGTCAGCTAGGTATGGCAGAGGTCTCCTACATGGGACATAGAGTGGGGAGCAGTAAGATTAGACCAGAACATGCCAACGTGGAAGTTATTCAAGCATGGCCTGTCCCTCTTACCAAAAAACAGGTGAGAGCATTCCTAGAGACAACAGGGTACTACAGAAAATTTGTGCTCAACTATAGTACAATAGCTGCACCCCTTACTGACCTAACAAGGAGAAACAAGTCTGATAAGGTAGTGTGGACCACAGACTGTGAGCAGGCATTCCAAAAGCTTCAAGAAGGTTTGGGAGGGCCCTTTATTTTAGCCAGTGTGGATTACAGAAAATAATTTGTTGTGCAGGTGGATGCTTCAAATTATGGTGTGGGGGCTGTAACCAGCCAAGTTTCCTCAGAGGGAGAAGAGCATCCTATAGTATATCTCAGCTGTAGACTGTAACCCAGGTAGGAATGTTATGCAGCTGTGGAGAAAGAATACCTAGCCATAGCACGGGCATTGCAAAAGCTTCAGCCTTACTTATATGGAAGAAAATTCATTGTGAATACAGACCATAACCCTTTATCATGGCTAAATAGAGTCAGTAAGCAAAATGCCAAGTTACTGAGGTGGAACATAAAGTTACAAGCATATGACATGATGATGCAACACAGTAGTGAGGTCAATAATGCTAATGCAGATGGACTGTCAAGAAGGGTATGGGATGATACATGTTCAGTAAGCTCCATGTTTCTCAAGCAACAATATTTCCAGGGTCACTTGAACTTGCAGCTTGAGTCTTCAAAGGGGAAAGAAATGTGAGAATATTAGATATTGTTATCTGTGCTAGCATGACTGCTGAAGTTTTGTAAACAATTGTAAATTACCTTGTGTTACATATGCTAGCGTGACTATAATTTTATAACTAAGTTTATGTCTTTTGATTATCACTCTGATTTATGCAAGATGTTTGGATGTCAAACAATGTTCTTCTGGCTGACTAAATATACATGTTTTTTAAAGAGAATTCTGAATTTGTGTTATGCCAGAGTCAGCTGACCTAGATAAGATGTCATTGTGTGCCAGAGCTGGGAGAATAGAATCTTCACTGCAGCTGTTATTTACTTTTCAAAGTCTGATATAAGAGTAGAATTCTCATAGCAACTTCATGTTACTTAAAGAAAAATCTGCTATAAAATTTGGTTCTGACTCAGTTATTCAGTATTTCATTCAGTTGTTTTCCAGAGCTGTTCAGCAGTAGTAGTCCAGTTGTTTCCAGAGTAGTTGTTGCAGTCACTAAGGACAGACAGCAGCCTGGAGTGTGGACATAATTCCTCATCTTGTATTGTTGAGTTATTTAGATTAGATAGGGACAGTTAATCATCAGATAGGAAGCTACAGCTAGTTAGAGGTTTTCTAAAATCAGTGTGAGGTCTATATTACAGTATTATTTTCATATTTCTTGTGTGTGAAACTCTGTTGTTTATTGGAATCAGTTATTCAGTATTTGCATGATTTAAATCCTTTTACTTATTACTAAATATTTTACTAGCTCTTATTGTGTCTGGTTATTTAGTGAATACTTTTAATAGCTTGAGAGTGTTTATACTTATTGTGATAACACCAGGGCAACTCCAAAAAGCCTTACTGCTTGGGTTACTTACTACCATTTGTATCAATATTTATTTTACCCAATATAATTGAACACGCCTTTTGAAGGGTATGGTGATATTTGACTGGTAACAGCCATTATCTTGTAATTTGAGAAAGGGGACACAGCAGGTAAATCTGTGCCGGTCTTTCCCAAGAGTGTGTGTATGTATGAATGTCAGATATTTAAGATGAGTGTGTCAGGTACCTAGAATTGGGACACAGTGCTCTGCAGTGGTTGGTGTGGAGAGTCATATGGGGACATGGAGTGAAGCATATAATCCAATCCCAGGTTTGGAACCTGTTCTCAGTGTACCCTTAGAGGAAATTTTGTATTTCTATCCCTGCTTTTAGTGACACTTCCTTACCAGAGACAGTGGTGAGGATTGAGACTTCTTAGTTACTGTCTTGGGGTAAAGACAGCTGGTCAAAAAAGTAGCAACACTCCCAAGGTCATTAACATACAAAAAAAAAATGTTAAAGGAAGATAAGACTCCCTCGCATCCGTAAGTTAATGGCAGGTCCCCACATCCCCAAAATACTAATGTTAAGGTTGCAAAATCTCAGAGAAAAAGGAGAAAGTGACAAAAAATAACTCTCTCCTTCTTCCTGTTGTCCTACTCTAATATTGATTTAACCAATCTGGCAGCCTTCCAGTTATGATGTTCTGTGTGTTGCTTAATTGAACATTAAGAAACAGCAAGTTTCCTGATGTATTTTGTTACCTCACTCACCTGTGCTTAGCACTATGATGTCCTGTGATGCCCCAGTGTAACTTCTCTTCACCCTGTAATTTATATGCTAGTGTGACAAGATTTCATACAGTCTGTGATGTATGGGATGTCATGATAATCTGCGCTGAGTACTGTGATATACTACAGTATCCCATTGTGATTTCTCACCGGGGCCTGTCATTAATATGCTACTACTGCAATCACTGCCAAGTTTATTGAAGTATCTGGTACTGTGGGAACCCATGCTGAGCACAGTAATGCATTACAGCATACCATGGTAGCTTCTTCTAAGTCTAGTCTATGATAACCTTTCCTGAGGTCTAGGATCTATGTGATACCTTGATAGACTTTACTGAGCATAGTGAAGTACCACATTATCCCATATGAACCTGCCATGAGCACTGCACTACTATGGTAACACTTCCAAGGTTCTCTAATGTATGTGATACCATGATAACCTGTGCTGAGTTCTGTGGTGCTTTACAGTATCCCATGGTAACTTCCCCTGAGGACTGTCATGAATACTGTACCATAATAACATTTCTTGAAATCTACAGTGTATTTGGTACCACTGTAACTTTTGCTGAACTCTTTGATGTGGACTTTGTCACAATGGAACAGTGCTGAGCCTTGCAATATACTATATCACCATGAGAACAGTGCTGAGTCCTGTGATGTACTGTACTACCATGGAAATCGTGTTGCGTCATGTGAGACTCTATATAGCAACGGGAACACTGATGAGCCTTGTGAAGTATACAGCACCATAGGAATATTGCTGAGTCCTGTGACATATTATAATACCATGGGAATAGTGCTGTGCCCTGTGACATACTATAGTACAATGGGAATGATGCTAAGCCATGCAATGTACTTTAATACCATGGGAATTTTGCTAAGCCCTGTGAGGGACTATACTACCATGAAAATGGTTATGAGCCCGTGATGTACAACAGTATCATCAATAAGGACATTGCTGAGCCTCGTGAAGCACTGTGTTAAAATGGGAATGGTACTGAGCCCTGTTATGGCCTATAGTGCTATGGAAATGGTGCTGAATCTTCTAATGTACTACAGTATCATGGGAATGGTGCTAAACCTTGTGATGTACTTTAGTAGCATGGGAATGGTGTTGAGTTCTGTGATGGACTATAGTACCATGTGAATGGTGCCAAGCTATGTGATGGACTACAATGCCATGGGAACAGTGCTATTCCCTGTGATGTACTATAGTAAAATAGGAATTGTGCTAAGCCATGTGATGTACTATAGCACCATGGGAATAGTGTTAAGCCCTGTGATGTACTGTAGTACTATGGAAATGGTGCTGAGCCCTGGAATGGCTGTAGTACCATGGGAATGATGCTGAGCCATTTGATGGACTATAATGTAGGGCAATGGTGCTGTGCCTCTGATGTACTATAGTAAAATGGGAATTGGGCTGAGTCATGTGATGCACTATAGTACCATAGGAAAGGTGCAGAGCATTGTGATGTACTATAGCACCATGGGAATAGTGCTGAGCCCTGTGACATGCTATAGTACCATGGGAAGATACTGAGCCTTGTGATGTTCTATAGCATCATGGGAATGATGATGATGATGACAAGGAACAATAAGAATAAGCAAAGTAAAATAAGGGGTGTTAGAGTGCATCTAAAGAAATACTGGTTTAATCAAATTCCTTTGTCTTTAATGATTATGATGTTCAGTCTCTGAGAAATAAAATGGATGAACTTCATGGGAATGTTCATTATCAGAAAGACTTTAGAGACTGTTGTAGTTTGGCCTTTACAGAAGCTTGGCTTACAGAGTATGATCAGTATGATAATCTGTTTATTGATGGTTTTGGAGTACCATTTCTGTTGAATTGAAGAGCTGAATCAATGAGAAAAACTCAAGAAGGTGGGGTATGCTTTTATTTGAATAAACAATATTGCAACTCTGTGACTGTTAGATAATGTATTTTTACATCAGATGTTGAGCTTCTATCAGTGTTGTTATGTCATTTTTACCTGCCATGAAATTTTCCACAACTCTTTATAACAGTAGTATATACATTCATCTGAAAACAAACACTACTTCTGCTGCAAATATTATTGTTGAGGTAATATAAAAATTACAGATGATTTTACCTGAGGCACCAAATTTTATATTGGGTGACTTTATACATGATTCTCTTAAAAAGACACTTGTTCATTTTTATTAATATGTTTCTTGTCCAACTAGGCGAGATGAGACTCTAGATCTTTGCTATGGGTTGATAAAATGTGTGTATACAGCATTCTCATTACCTCCTTTGGGTATGGCATATCATAACTTTGTGCAATTATTACCAATGTATAAAATGGTTTTGAAGAGGGAGAAGGTACAGAAGAAGGACATAAAGATTTGGAATGAAGAGTCGGTATGGCGTCTACAGGAATGTTATGACTGTACTGATAGGGACATGTATAAGCAATGTTGTAGTGATGATTTGTACAATTTTGTTGATGTGATGTGCTCCTATATTATTTTTTGTAGGGATATGATTGTACCATGTAAGCAAGTTAAAGTTTACCCAAATAATAAGCCATGGGTAGATAAATCTGTTAAGTCTAGCATAAAGAAAAAGGCTTTTAAGGATGGAAGTGTGTTTGAATTGCATACAGTCACTAAAGAGTTGAAAATAGAAGTGTTAAGAGCCAAACAAAAGCATAAAACTAAGTTAGAGGGTAAGATGGCTGCAAATAATCTTGGATCGGTATGGTCTAGTATGAAAACTATATCAGGTATACAGAAGTCAAATAATAGTGGCCAGATCATCTCAGATGGTTGGGATACAAACTTTGATATTGCCAGTGCCCTTAATTCTTTTTTCAATTGTTTTGATATTTTTGACTTTAGTAATGACATACACAATTTGAAGCAATGACTTTTAGTTAATCGATATTTTAGTATAGATCAAAAAAAGGTAGAAAAGGCATTTCTTTCAATAAAGTTAAGGAAAAGTGGCAGACCTGATAATTTTTGTGGTTGTGTACTTAAAACTTGTGCCAGAGAATTAAGTTCTGCATTTCATTATATCTTTAATAGATTATTACACACACAGCATGTACCTAAGGTGTGGAAAGATGCGGTGGTAGTTCCAATTCCAAAACTTAAATGTCTAAAAAATCGTAATGATTTTAGACTGGTAGCTCTTATATCAATTGTAATGAAAACTTTTGAAAGGTTGATAAATTCAGAAATTTTAAAGAAAACAGAGCTTGTGCATAATCCTATGCAATTTACCTATAGGCCACGTAAAGGTGTAGAGGATGCAACAATTACCTTGCTTAACATACTTGTTAAACACCTGGAAAATAAATCACTTTACAGACTCTTGTTTGTTCATTTTTCTTCTGTCTTTAATACAATTCAGCCACATCTTTTGATTGGCTGATTGCAAGAACAATTTGATTTGAGCAATAATCTTATGGGCTGGATTCTAGATTTTTTGACTAATAGAACACAAAGAGTTAGAGTAAATAAAACTTTGTCTGATCAAGTGTATTCTTCAAATGGAGCTCCACAAGGATGTGTACTTTAGGCCTTTTGTTTATTCTTTATACAAACATGTGTAGGAGTATGCTTGAAAATAGAACCATTTTGAAATATGCAGATGATGCTGTCGTAATTAGCTTAAATATAATCAGAATAGTCATGGTCAAGTTTGTACTGATTTTGTTAAATGGTATGATGAGTCTTAACTTCAGTTAAATGTATCTAAAACTAAAGATATTATAATTGATTTTATAAAACATGCACATAATATGATATAACAGTTATAAAGGGTCAGCTGGTTGAACGTGTAGAATATAAATATTTTGGGACAATTTTAGATTCAAAGTTGAAGCTGTGTGTAGAAAAGGACATCAAAGATTGTTTTGTTTGTGAAAATTGTCCCAATTAAACATAGATAAAAATTGATGATCTTATTTTATTGTGCTTTCATTGAATCAATTCTGTCATTTTCTTTGGTACCATGGTACAGATATTTGTCAATGAAAAATAATAATTCATCTAATCAGATTGTGAAATGGTCTTGTAAGTTGATTAGAGAACAACTGAAACATATGTCTCTATATTTTAGAAGACTGGAAAAAATAACCGGTTCAATTTTGAAGGATGTTTTACATCCATTATACATTGAATTTCAACTGTTTTCATCTGGAAGAAGGTATATGTTCCCAATGTCTTAAACAAAATGCTATAATAATAGTTTTATTCCAGTAACTATTGTTCAAATCAATAACAAATGTGATCATTTTAAAGAATAATTTGCATTTGTAGCATTTTCGAATTATAGCTTTTTGCCTGATCGAAAATATTTGTTTTGAAATGCAAAATATATAGGTATAATGATAGCATTTTAAATTAGTAAAGTTGTGCAATATAGGATGTGGAGATGTGCAATATAGAATATAAACTCCTTGTCTTTAAACAAGTTGTCTTTAAAGTTGTTTTTTTAATGTGTTTGTTAAATGAATCTATGTTATATGTTTAAATGTATGTTTTGTGACCAGTACAAACTCTGACTGTAAACTATAATGGAACTGAACTGAAGTGAGTCATGCAGCAAACAATGGAAACAATGCTGAGACTTGTGATGTACAGACTGTAGTAACCTGTGCTGAGCATTATGATTTAGTATGAAATGCAATTTAACCCATGCTTGTTATTGTGATTAAATTTGGTTTGCCTGGATAAGCAGTGTTTAACCACCTGATATATTAATGTATGCCTATGTTGGGCCTTGCAATGTGCTATGATTTTCTTTAGCTATCTGTGCTGAACGTTATGATATATTATGACACCATGCGTAACTTTAGTAAGCCTTATAATATACTATGAATCCATGCCTATATGCAGTAGACCTTATGAAGCACTGTAACAGCATGGTCTCCTGCAGTGAGACGTGTGATGTGTTGCATACTACTGTCTTATGGTAATTTCTCTTCAGTACTGTGACCTATTCTGATTCATCTTGTTAATCTCTTAAAGCTTGTGAGGTACTCTTGTATCATGGTAAACTGTGATGACTCTTGTAATGTACTATGTTACCATGGTATTCATTGCTGAGCTCTGTGATTTACTATGATACATCTCAGTAATCCATGTCAAGACCTGTGATGTAACCTGGTATCAAGTTAACCTGTGCTGAGCCTTGTTAAAGTCTGTGATGTACTTTGGTATCGCAGTAACCTCGACTGAACTTTGTGGTAGACCATGATGCATCTTGGTAATTTCTCTAAGTAATAAATGATCAAATGAATAAACAGATATAACACTAAAGGTTATGACAGGGTGTACAATCATAACCATATTGTTATGCATTTCAGTCTTAGATTTGATGGAATCCAACTTAAAATCAGTGAAATTAAACTTGAGGTAAATGTTATTGACTGTTTTGAGAATGTATAACTACTTGTTAATGACTGGAGAGACCCTGTCAATATTTTCTTTAATACAAAGAGCTTCATTTGCTTTGATATACTACTAGTTACAGAAAAAAATGTAGGAGTGCAAAGTATTTCAGTTATGAAACACGTAACAACAGTTAGTGTTGCCACTAGACAATGACTAGACACTAAGTATACCCTTATCTCTCAACTGTCCAGATTTTCGCAGAATGTCCATATTTTTGCCTCATATTTTTGGTATGTTCCTCATAAAATTTGTGGCTTGCTGGCAAATCATTGAAGATTGAAGTCATTAAGCAGTGGTGGCTCATGATATCGCACTGCAGCCCCCCAAGCTGTGAACCACAATGGTATAGGAATCCTCCATACAAAGTGAATCTGGATTGCTGCCTTTCCATTCTGGATTCAGGAAGCAAACTTCTGATTCCCCAGAAGCCTATGTGGTACCACATAGACTGGAAGGGGATTGGACTGCAGAGTTAGTCTTGGAACAAGCCAAGAAACCAGACTTGTGCATTCTGAGCTGAGAAACCAGACATGTGCATTCTGGTGCGAACCCAGGTGTGTGTGCATGTGTGTATAAACTGGCCCAGTTCATATCTGGTGGTGGATAGAGGATACCTCAGGCTTGAACCCTGTACCTTACAGTCAGGTAACAGCAGCCTGAATTCCCTACCCACCACCATCTGTGACAACTCTGCAGACATATTTTTCTTCTGTTCCTCATAAAATCTGTGGTTTCTGGAATAGATGTTTAATTCAATAAATAGTTGTTGATGGTGTAGTGGTGCAGTGGTAGCATTGTTGCCTCACAGCTGGAGCTTCTCTGGTTTGATTCTTGCCTGGGGTGCCTTCTGTGTGGAGTCTGCATGTCCTCCCTGTGTTTGTATGGGCGTACTTTGGGTCCTCCCATGTTACAAATACATGTGTATGGAGTGTTTTTCCCTTGGCTTGTGCTGAAAATTGCCTTTCGTTCCAAGTCAGACTTTCCTGGTTAATAAATGACAGACATTTTGAATTTCAGACTTCATATTCTTCAGAAGGTACATGGTAACACAAAACCATTTATTCTATCAATTTTCTAAGTTTATAAGATGAATATTTGAAATTTGTCCCTATTTTTGGGAACCCCCATTATTGGCTTCGTCCAGTTTTTTTGTGCTAAGGTTAAGAGCTATGGTGAGAACTGAATTCACCGAATATGTTTGGGGGCTGTATTCCCCCATTATTGGCTTTGTTCAGGTGTTTTGTGCTAAGAGATTGACAGCTATGGTGAGAACTGACTTCACTAAATAGTAGCCATTTAAGTTTCAGTCTTCCTCTCTTTAAGAAAAGACCTGATTTGGCATAGTGGTATGCTGCTTTGACTGTTTTGCATGAGGTCCTGGGTTCACGACATGTCAGTGAAATGTATAGTAGTAACACAGTATTTTAGTCTATCAATTTTCCAAGATTATACAAGCAATGTTAAAATGTGTCCCTGGTTTTTGGGTTTTAGTCCCCCCCCCCAATAAATGTTGGCTTTTTCCAGATTTCTTGTGCTGCAAATTTGAGAGATACAGCTGAGTGTCTAGTAGATTTTACAAGGAGCTGAGAGCTGCAGGGAAGATAAGTTTAGTGCTGCTTATGCTGAGTTTGCTTGTATTGTTAATAGCACTGCAGGTAGTGTACTTGCTTTTGATGCAGAAGGCTGTGGGTCCTACTCCCACAGTATGTAGATGCATTGCTGATATTGCACTGTGTTGTAAATGGGGGTGGATGCTGCAGTCATTTTTGGTGAAGATACCTAGTATTTATGAACCTGTCATCAGTTTGCCATCTATCCCCTATTGCAATATTACTAGCTTATGTTTTTTTTTAATTTAACATAGGCAATTTATTCATCAATGGCAACAGATACTTTATTTGTAGATGAAACAATGAAATGCAAAGTTGTTTGCTAGCAGCAACCTCTTCATTAGTTAAAGATCTCTTTAATGTGGAATTATTTAGATGACTTTGACTTCTTCAGAGATTTTGCATATTTACTGATAATGGATTGTAGAAGATTGAGTAGACTTTTATGATGGAAATGTTCTGAATTGGGCAGTTTTGTCATTATTGATGCATGCATTTTGTTTCATTGTTTACTGGAAAAATGTTCAAAACAATAAATTAAAATGCCCTCTAACAACTGTATTGCATTATACAAGGAATATTATTTAATACAGTCAGGAAGGTGTATCAAAGAACACATGTATGTTTCGTGTGCAAGGGGCCTATGATTTGAAAACGGCCCAAAATTAATCTTTATCTGTCACTGGCAAAATATATTTTCTTTGAATGTGGGTTTCAATGCTGTTTCAATGAATGTGAGTGTTAAGGGCAGAGAAGTTTTAATACTAAGTATTTTCATTGTGAAACTGCATGGCTTTGTTTATCAGATTGTCTATTAGTGTTTGTGCTGTAAAATGCAAAATAAAACTTTCAAATGAAATCCAAATCATCATAGAAGTAAAGCAGTATGCACATTACAGTGTTTCTGGTAAATGGGACAAAATAGCCAAGTAATGGGACATTGGAATGGCTGTGGGGGTGGGGGGCTTCATTTGACTATGAGTTTGTGACGGGGAAGGGCAGCAAACTCAAAGACAGCCCTGGCTGAAATATACCTCTCAACTGTCCAGATTTTTGCAGAATAAATAGATTTTTGCTTCTTATTTTTTGTTTGTTCCTCATAAAATTAGTGGTTTTCGGGCAAATCATTTAGGAATGATGTCACTAAATAATGACACAGCCTTCATAACCTTCAGAAAAATGCATGCTAAAGCAAGACCTGTTATTCTATCAACTGTCTAAGTTCATACAAGAGGAATTTTTAGTACTGTTTGTATGTTCCCCCAATATATTTGGCCTTGTCCAGATTTCCTGCATTAAGAGGTTGAGAGGTATGTGCAAATAAATTGCTTTATAGAATCAGGAATATCCAAAGCTCTTAACTGTCCCCGATTTTGGCTCAAAATGTTGCTCTCCCCCTAATAATCCCTCCGCAAAATGGCAATTCTGGAAGAAAACGTGAAGGGTTTACAATTATAAATAACTGTAATGATCAGAGTTATAGATTACTTTTATTTTAGAAATGAATGCAGATTCTTTTATTTTGTCAGCTGCTCAAGTTAACAGTGTTAATATTAAATGAATGCAGATTATTTTATTTTGTCAGCTGCTCAAGTTAACAGTGCTAATATTAAAAAAGTGTCCCTTCTTTGACAGGTTCCCAGCTGTATTGTATGGAAATTTTATATTTTTGCATCACATTTTTGGTCCGTTTTTTCATAAAATTGTGGTTTTCTGGCAAATTAGTGGCAAATCATTAAAGATTGAAGTTAGAAAATAATGACAGACATTTGAGTATCAGATTTTATACCCTTCAGAAATTCATGCTAATGCAAGACCTACTACTATTCTATTATTTTTCTAAGTTTATAAGAGCAATATTTAAAATGTGTCCTTATTTTTGGGCCTTTGTCCCACTTTTGTGTATGGCTTTGTCCATATTTCTTGCTATGAGGTTGAGAGGTATGAAAATGTATCAGAGCCATCACAGTCAGCAAGAGACATTTCAAATTGTGACATTCTTGTTGCACCCCACTCCTCCATGTGCATGTGTCCAAGAAAGGCAAGGAGCAGTCATGCAGTGTAAGTGTGCAGAGTATGCCCCCATCCAAGGTAGACACAAGTATGACAGTGGCTTTTCATCTGTCCTTGATTTTACAGAATGTTCTGGTTTTCTGTCATATTTTTATACCATTGATTTATGCTTCTTATTATTTAGAAAATGCATGCTGTTGCAGTGCTCTGTTGCTCTGTGTTTAAGTAGTAATGCTTTAATGACCATCAGATAAGCTTGTCTGAGATTGTAAGATGCAAGTAAGCATTAATAAGCATACTGTTAAAGAATTACCAACACTGAAAGCCTTTTTGTTGTTGCCATGCAGAGAATATTTACATAACTAGATAACGTATAAGCCTTAGGTATTGAAATGCATATGATAAGTATTTGTAACAAAGGACAGTATTACAGTATTTTCAGAAGCTCATTACATTTGTTGGAGACTTGCAATCATCTTTGTAGGCTTTACCCATAAACTAAACCGAATGCCAATCTATCATGTGTGGTCCATAACCTATGCAGTAAGCCTTTAAGCAATTTATCTTGAGCTTGTTTCTTGTTTGCTGTTCATTTTTTACTTTGATTATGTTTTCCCCATGAAACAAGTAGATAGTTGTCAGGCAGCAGGTCTTTTTTTGAAAAGAAACATTTTTACAAGTGAGGGTATCACAGAGATTGCTACTTTCATCATGTTACTTGGTACTTTTATACAGCTGAATATAAATTATAATTAGAACTGCAGTGCAAGGAAAAGTGGTTTGAGTTGAGTGCTGCTTGTTTTTTTTTATACTTGATTTTGACCGGCATTCCAGTAATGTATTTAAAAAGTAATTTATTTTTTCATGCCTCACTATCTTTTTGTTTCCATCTAGATATTAAGTAAGCTGTCATGTAGCCAATGCACTGAAATATTTTTTTCTTCTATACTTCATTTTGTCTTGATCGAACATTTGTAATGACGGTTTGGCACCCAGGGTAGCTGTATTTAATTAAGTTTCCAGTTGGTGTGGTTTTGAGCATAGCCCTGCCCCTTTCTAGTTGACCACACCCCTTCCCATTGGCCCCATCCAATCATCTTTCTCCTGCAGCCCCCCTTTGATTTGAAGTCACCAGCCACCACTGTCATTAAGTAATACTAAATTTGAGTTTAGAACTTCATACTCTTCAAAAAATACATAATAATACAGGACCTGCTATTCTAGCAATTTTCTAAGTTTATAGGAGTAATATTTAATATCTGTCCCTATTTTTAGGCCTTTGTTCCCCCATTATTTTTGTCCAGATTTCTAGCACTGACAGATTAAGAGGCATGAGTATATCTCTGTCAAATTTATGTTATTTATTTATTTGACATTTGTTAACCGGGTTAGTCTGGCTGGGCAGAGCACTTTTTCAGTAGAGACCCAAGGAGAAGAACTCCAGTATTAGATTACTTAGACATTAATCAACAAAGAGAGTAAATTACAGAAAAAGAAATAATACAATAAAAAACTAACATTCTTAGTGCATAGCTAGTTCAGTTTTTACAAAAGAAAACATATTCTGAAGTGAATACAAAAGTACAAGTAACTGAGAGATTTATTAACAGGGATTAAAGATGTAAAAATATTGTAAAAGACAAATAGAGACCAGATTTTACCATATTTGAAGAAAGTTATAGTGAGAGAAGAGAAGAATATAGAAATAGCACAAGATAAAGGAGTATTGTGAGGAGAAGACTACTAAGGTATATGGTTAGAGGTAGTATATAGTGAAAGAAAGTAAGAGGAGTAAAGACTAGAAAGAAGGAATACGGACAAGAAAGGAGAAGAAGGGGTAGGAAGCCATGTTTGGGCAAGTATGGTATTATCTGAGAGGCCGACAGCCATTGTTAAAGAAATATAGCTTATGTTGGGCCATGGCAGAGACATGTCCATGATTTCTGGAAGTAGTCTTTAATTGCTATTTTAAAGGTGTTAGTGTCTGTGGTACTTCTGACTTCTTGGGGTAGTTTGTTCCATGCATTTGTTATGGAATAGCAATAGAGTAGTTTACCAATATTTTTGCTGGGCATATAGACTTGCAAAAGGTTCTGTTGAGAGCAAGGACTTCGGGAAGCATACTGACTGTATGCACTTCAGTACAGTTTTTCTAATGGAGGGGTAGAAAACAGGCACTAGGACCCAGGGAGAAACCCATCCCAAACTGAAAAGAAAAAAAAATACTGCTCAACTAGCCTAAATTTTGCAGGTAGTTCTGTCTTAGGTATGAAAATAAGGGGGTTGCATGAATTTTTGAATGAATGACCCCTTTAATTCTGATGTATCTTTCAGTTTAATTCACATTATCATATAGTGCCAACATGTCCTGGAGTATGTCATCAATGTGCAAGGATGAATGGGATACTATCTGGAGAGTAAGTGATCGTTATCAGGCAAGTTACGTGATTAATAAAATTTGCGTAATTGCGAGTACACGGCATAGCACCAAAACAATCAGGGAGGATTTCTGAAGTTTGTTTGTAAGGTTGGAGGTATAAATACTATATTTTAGTTGTATTTGGATATAGGACTAGTTTAAAATGTTCCAGCCAGTTTTAGTTTTTGAAAAGGAAGTCTTCGGGTCATTTTGGCGTTGTTTAGGTGAAGTAGCAGCTCATATTACTGTTGAGTCATTTGCAGATCAGAGTAGTTTTGCTGGGGAGAGGCTGTATCCATTTTAGTTATAAATATATTAAAGGGTAAAGGTTCTAATGCTATTTATTATGATGTTGACAGCTCCTCGGCTTGGCATGCACACTGAGGTAACTTGTAAATCAATTGATTGTACTGTTTGTTAGATATAGTTCCTTAAATCTAAGAAAAAGCAGGGGGTATAACACTCTGTCAAATGCTTTGGACAAGTCTAAAAATAAGAATGCTACCATTTTACCTTAATGTTTTTCTGTAACAAACATACTTTATGAAAGTAAGTAATGCTGTTCCTGTGCTATGGCCTGGCCTAAAATTATGACGTGTTGTGAAAAGTAACTTATTCTTTGCTAGGTGGTTGACCAAGATGTATGTGATCATACTTGTAAATATTTTAGATAGGACAAGATAGCTATAGATCTGTAGTTTGCCAATTGATGTGATTTGCCATGTTTATGTAAGGGGATACCATAGGACTTTAGACTATAGGGATAATTCCTCTACTGGAGAAGCACTACATTTTTTAAAATTTTCTGAGTTTTCTTTCCCTCAGCAAACTGACATGCTGACAGATAGTGCAGGATTCTAACTGCACTTGCTATATATATTATATAACAATCTCTCTGCCAGCAAACTTACAAATATTTAAGTACTGGAGTATATGTGTGAGTTCATTTGAGTATATGTGTGCTTCTTGCAAGAAAAAAGATCTGCTAAATTAATGTTATTTAACTTTAGTTTCAAGGCATTGTAAGTTTGTCTTCCCTTTTCATATTCCATCTGTGATTTAGCACCTTCAGGTCAGATGTATTCTCATCTCCAACTCATACTTCATTATATCCTAAACTACTGTGAGATATCAGCCATTTATAATATTATACAACCATAACTATACCTGCAACACAATCATTAACATCATAATTGTTTATAAGTGTATCACTGACTGCATAATGTTTAGATTTGGCTTCCCCATACATGGTCAAAGTGAAATGGCTGGAGCATTGGTAGCCTTCAGAAAAAAAAAGATAAATGCCTTTCCTGTAGGAAATCATTCCCAGTGCAATTTCTAATTGTGGTCCAGCAATGATCAACTTCTTTAGGGAGATTTCTCCTTTCTTCACATTGGTGCGCACATAGAGTTGGTACATATAATGGCATAAAGGGGTGCTTACTGCTCCCCAAAATCAAGAAAAAAATGAGTCTATTTCCCATTAGCTTTTTTATGATATTGTTTTGCTGTTGTTCTTTTGGAACTTTGAGGATGTCTGAAGTTTTACTGCACCTCAACCCTTTAATCTAGTGTTGTTGTTTTGGAACTTTGAGGATGTCTGAAGTTTTACTGCACCTCGACCCTTTAATCTAGTGTTGTTGTTTTGGAACTTTGAGGATGTCTGAAGTTTTACTGCACCTCGACCCTTTAATCTAGTGTTGTTGTTTTGGAACTTTGAGGATGTCTGACGTTTTACTGCACCTCGACCCTTTAATCTAGTGTTGTTGTTTTGGAACTTTGAGGACATCTGACGTTTTACTGCACCTCGACCCTTTAATCTAGTGTTGTTGTTTTGGAACTTTGAGGATGTCTGACATTTTACTGCACCTCGACCCTTTAATCTAGTGTTGTTGTTTTGGAACTTTGAGGATGTCTGAAATTTTACTACACCTCGCCCCTTTAATCTAGTGTTGTTGTTTTGGAACTTTGAGGATGTCTGAAGTTTTACTGTACCTCGACCCTTTAATCTAGTGTTGTTGTTATGGAACTTTGAGGATGTCTGAAGTTTTACTGCACCTCGACCCTTTAATCTAGTGTTGTTGTTTTGGAACTTTGAGGATGTCTGAAGTTTTACTGCACCTCGACCCTTTAATCTAGTGTTGTTGTTTTGGAACTTTGAGGATGTCTGAAGTTTTACTGCACCTCGACCCTTTAATCTAGTGTTGTTGTTTTGGAACTTTGAGGATGTCTGAAGTTTTACTGCACCTCGACCCTTTAATCTAGTGTTGTTGTTTTGGAACTTTGAGGATGTCTGAAGTTTTACTGCACCTCGACCCTTTAATCTAGTGTTGTTGTTTTGGAACTTTGAGGATGTCTGAAGTTTTACTGCACCTCGACCCTTTAATCTAGTGTTGTTGTTTTGGAACTTTGAGGATGTCTGAAGTTTTACTGCACCTCGACCCTTTAATCTAGTGTTGTTGTTTTGGAACTTTGAGGATGTCTGAAGTTTTACTGCACCTCGACCCTTTAATCTAGTGTTGTTGTTTTGGAACTTTGAGGATGTCTGAAGTTTTACTGCACCTCGACCCTTTAATCTAGTGTTGTTGTTTTGGAACTTTGAGGATGTCTGAAGTTTTACTGCACCTCGACCCTTTAATCTAGTGTTGTTGTTTTGGAACTTTGAGGATGTCTGAAGTTTTACTGCACCTCGACCCTTTAATCTAGTGTTGTTGTTTTGGAACTTTGAGGATGTCTGAAGTTTTACTGCACCTCGACCCTTTAATCTAGTGTTGTTGTTTTGGAACTTTGAGGATGTCTGAAGTTTTACTGCACCTCGACCCTTTAATCTAGTGTTGTTGTTTTGGAACTTTGAGGATGTCTGAAGTTTTACTGCACCTCGACCCTTTAATCTAGTGTTGTTGTTTTGGAACTTTGAGGATGTCTGAAGTTTTACTGCACCTCGACCCTTTAATCTAGTGTTGTTGTTTTGGAACTTTGAGGATGTCTGAAGTTTTACTGCACCTCGACCCTTTAATCTAGTGTTGTTGTTTTGGAACTTTGAGGATGTCTGAAGTTTTACTGCACCTCGACCCTTTAATCTAGTGTTGTTGTTTTGGAACTTTGAGGATGTCTGAAGTTTTACTGCACCTCGACCCTTTAATCTAGTGTTGTTGTTTTGGAACTTTGAGGATGTCTGAAGTTTTACTGCACCTCGACCCTTTAATCTAGTGTTGTTGTTTTGGAACTTTGAGGATGTCTGAAGTTTTACTGCACCTCGACCCTTTAATCTAGTGTTGTTGTTTTGGAACTTTGAGGATGTCTGAAGTTTTACTGCACCTCGACCCTTTAATCTAGTGTTGTTGTTTTGGAACTTTGAGGATGTCTGAAGTTTTACTGCACCTCGACCCTTTAATCTAGTGTTGTTGTTTTGGAACTTTGAGGATGTCTGAAGTTTTACTGCACCTCGACCCTTTAATCTAGTGTTGTTGTTTTGGAACTTTGAGGATGTCTGAAGTTTTACTGCACCTCGACCCTTTAATCTAGTGTTGTTGTTTTGGAACTTTGAGGATGTCTGAAGTTTTACTGCACCTCGACCCTTTAATCTAGTGTTGTTGTTTTGGAACTTTGAGGATGTCTGAAGTTTTACTGCACCTCGACCCTTTAATCTAGTGTTGTTGTTTTGGAACTTTGAGGATGTCTGAAGTTTTACTGCACCTCGACCCTTTAATCTAGTGTTGTTGTTTTGGAACTTTGAGGATGTCTGAAGTTTTACTGCACCTCGACCCTTTAATCTAGTGTTGTTGTTTTGGAACTTTGAGGATGTCTGAAGTTTTACTGCACCTCGACCCTTTAATCTAGTGTTGTTGTTTTGGAACTTTGAGGATGTCTGAAGTTTTACTGCACCTCGACCCTTTAATCTAGTGTTGTTGTTTTGGAACTTTGAGGATGTCTGAAGTTTTACTGCACCTCGACCCTTTAATCTAGTGTTGTTGTTTTGGAACTTTGAGGATGTCTGAAGTTTTACTGCACCTCGACCCTTTAATCTAGTGTTGTTGTTTTGGAACTTTGAGGATGTCTGAAGTTTTACTGCACCTCGACCCTTTAATCTAGTGTTGTTGTTTTGGAACTTTGAGGATGTCTGAAGTTTTACTGCACCTCGACCCTTTAATCTAGTGTTGTTGTTTTGGAACTTTGAGGATGTCTGAAGTTTTACTGCACCTCGACCCTTTAATCTAGTGTTGTTGTTTTGGAACTTTGAGGATGTCTGAAGTTTTACTGCACCTCGACCCTTTAATCTAGTGTTGTTGTTTTGGAACTTTGAGGATGTCTGAAGTTTTACTGCACCTCGACCCTTTAATCTAGTGTTGTTGTTTTGGAACTTTGAGGATGTCTGAAGTTTTACTGCACCTCGACCCTTTAATCTAGTGTTGTTGTTTTGGAACTTTGAGGATGTCTGAAGTTTTACTGCACCTCGACCCTTTAATCTAGTGTTGTTGTTTTGGAACTTTGAGGATGTCTGAAGTTTTACTGCACCTCGACCCTTTAATCTAGTGTTGTTGTTGTTTTGGAACTTTGAGGATGTCTGAAGTTTTACTGCACCTCGACCCTTTAATCTAGTGTTGTTGTTTTGGAACTTTGAGGATGTCTGAAGTTTTACTGCACCTCGACCCTTTAATCTAGTGTTGTTGTTTTGGAACTTTGAGGATGTCTGAAGTTTTACTGCACCTCGACCCTTTAATCTAGTGTTGTTGTTTTGGAACTTTGAGGATGTCTGAAGTTTTACTGCACCTCGACCCTTTAATCTAGTGTTGTTGTTTTGGAACTTTGAGGATGTCTGAAGTTTTACTGCACCTCGACCCTTTAATCTAGTGTTGTTGTTTTGGAACTTTGAGGATGTCTGAAGTTTTACTGCACCTCGACCCTTTAATCTAGTGTTGTTGTTTTGGAACTTTGAGGATGTCTGAAGTTTTACTGCACCTCGACCCTTTAATCTAGTGTTGTTGTTTTGGAACTTTGAGGATGTCTGAAGTTTTACTGCACCTCGACCCTTTAATCTAGTGTTGTTGTTTTGGAACTTTGAGGATGTCTGAAGTTTTACTGCACCTCGACCCTTTAATCTAGTGTTGTTGTTTTGGAACTTTGAGGATGTCTGAAGTTTTACTGCACCTCGACCCTTTAATCTAGTGTTGTTGTTTTGGAACTTTGAGGATGTCTGAAGTTTTACTGCACCTCGACCCTTTAATCTAGTGTTGTTGTTTTGGAACTTTGAGGATGTCTGAAGTTTTACTGCACCTCGACCCTTTAATCTAGTGTTGTTGTTTTGGAACTTTGAGGATGTCTGAAGTTTTACTGCACCTCGACCCTTTAATCTAGTGTTGTTGTTTTGGAACTTTGAGGATGTCTGAAGTTTTACTGCACCTCGACCCTTTAATCTAGTGTTGTTGTTTTGGAACTTTGAGGATGTCTGAAGTTTTACTGCACCTCGACCCTTTAATCTAGTGTTGTTGTTTTGGAACTTTGAGGATGTCTGAAGTTTTACTGCACCTCGACCCTTTAATCTAGTGTTGTTGTTTTGGAACTTTGAGGATGTCTGAAGTTTTACTGCACCTCGACCCTTTAATCTAGTGTTGTTGTTTTGGAACTTTGAGGATGTCTGAAGTTTTACTGCACCTCGACCCTTTAATCTAGTGTTGTTGTTTTGGAACTTTGAGGATGTCTGAAGTTTTACTGCACCTCGACCCTTTAATCTAGTGTTGTTGTTTTGGAACTTTGAGGATGTCTGAAGTTTTACTGCACCTCGACCCTTTAATCTAGTGTTGTTGTTTTGGAACTTTGAGGATGTCTGAAGTTTTACTGCACCTCGACCCTTTAATCTAGTGTTGTTGTTTTGGAACTTTGAGGATGTCTGAAGTTTTACTGCACCTCGACCCTTTAATCTAGTGTTGTTGTTTTGGAACTTTGAGGATGTCTGAAGTTTTACTGCACCTCGACCCTTTAATCTAGTGTTGTTGTTTTGGAACTTTGAGGATGTCTGAAGTTTTACTGCACCTCGACCCTTTAATCTAGTGTTGTTGTTTTGGAACTTTGAGGATGTCTGAAGTTTTACTGCACCTCGACCCTTTAATCTAGTGTTGTTGTTTTGGAACTTTGAGGATGTCTGAAGTTTTACTGCACCTCGACCCTTTAATCTAGTGTTGTTGTTTTGGAACTTTGAGGATGTCTGAAGTTTTACTGCACCTCGACCCTTTAATCTAGTGTTGTTGTTTTGGAACTTTGAGGATGTCTGAAGTTTTACTGCACCTCGACCCTTTAATCTAGTGTTGTTGTTTTGGAACTTTGAGGATGTCTGAAGTTTTACTGCACCTCGACCCTTTAATCTAGTGTTGTTGTTTTGGAACTTTGAGGATGTCTGAAGTTTTACTGCACCTCGACCCTTTAATCTAGTGTTGTTGTTTTGGAACTTTGAGGATGTCTGAAGTTTTACTGCACCTCGACCCTTTAATCTAGTGTTGTTGTTTTGGAACTTTGAGGATGTCTGAAGTTTTACTGCACCTCGACCCTTTAATCTAGTGTTGTTGTTTTGGAACTTTGAGGATGTCTGAAGTTTTACTGCACCTCGACCCTTTAATCTAGTGTTGTTGTTTTGGAACTTTGAGGATGTCTGAAGTTTTACTGCACCTCGACCCTTTAATCTAGTGTTGTTGTTTTGGAACTTTGAGGATGTCTGAAGTTTTACTGCACCTCGACCCTTTAATCTAGTGTTGTTGTTTTGGAACTTTGAGGATGTCTGAAGTTTTACTGCACCTCGACCCTTTAATCTAGTGTTGTTGTTTTGGAACTTTGAGGATGTCTGAAGTTTTACTGCACCTCGACCCTTTAATCTAGTGTTGTTGTTTTGGAACTTTGAGGATGTCTGAAGTTTTACTGCACCTCGACCCTTTAATCTAGTGTTGTTGTTTTGGAACTTTGAGGATGTCTGAAGTTTTACTGCACCTCGACCCTTTAATCTAGTGTTGTTGTTTTGGAACTTTGAGGATGTCTGAAGTTTTACTGCACCTCGACCCTTTAATCTAGTGTTGTTGTTTTGGAACTTTGAGGATGTCTGAAGTTTTACTGCACCTCGACCCTTTAATCTAGTGTTGTTGTTTTGGAACTTTGAGGATGTCTGAAGTTTTACTGCACCTCGACCCTTTAATCTAGTGTTGTTGTTTTGGAACTTTGAGGATGTCTGAAGTTTTACTGCACCTCGACCCTTTAATCTAGTGTTGTTGTTTTGGAACTTTGAGGATGTCTGAAGTTTTACTGCACCTCGACCCTTTAATCTAGTGTTGTTGTTTTGGAACTTTGAGGATGTCTGAAGTTTTACTGCACCTCGACCCTTTAATCTAGTGTTGTTGTTTTGGAACTTTGAGGATGTCTGAAGTTTTACTGCACCTCGACCCTTTAATCTAGTGTTGTTGTTTTGGAACTTTGAGGATGTCTGAAGTTTTACTGCACCTCGACCCTTTAATCTAGTGTTGTTGTTTTGGAACTTTGAGGATGTCTGAAGTTTTACTGCACCTCGACCCTTTAATCTAGTGTTGTTGTTTTGGAACTTTGAGGATGTCTGAAGTTTTACTGCACCTCGACCCTTTAATCTAGTGTTGTTGTTTTGGAACTTTGAGGATGTCTGAAGTTTTACTGCACCTCGACCCTTTAATCTAGTGTTGTTGTTTTGGAACTTTGAGGATGTCTGAAGTTTTACTGCACCTCGACCCTTTAATCTAGTGTTGTTGTTTTGGAACTTTGAGGATGTCTGAAGTTTTACTGCACCTCGACCCTTTAATCTAGTGTTGTTGTTTTGGAACTTTGAGGATGTCTGAAGTTTTACTGCACCTCGACCCTTTAATCTAGTGTTGTTGTTTTGGAACTTTGAGGATGTCTGAAGTTTTACTGCACCTCGACCCTTTAATCTAGTGTTGTTGTTTTGGAACTTTGAGGATGTCTGAAGTTTTACTGCACCTCGACCCTTTAATCTAGTGTTGTTGTTTTGGAACTTTGAGGATGTCTGAAGTTTTACTGCACCTCGACCCTTTAATCTAGTGTTGTTGTTTTGGAACTTTGAGGATGTCTGAAGTTTTACTGCACCTCGACCCTTTAATCTAGTGTTGTTGTTTTGGAACTTTGAGGATGTCTGAAGTTTTACTGCACCTCGACCCTTTAATCTAGTGTTGTTGTTTTGGAACTTTGAGGATGTCTGAAGTTTTACTGCACCTCGACCCTTTAATCTAGTGTTGTTGTTTTGGAACTTTGAGGATGTCTGAAGTTTTACTGCACCTCGACCCTTTAATCTAGTGTTGTTGTTTTGGAACTTTGAGGATGTCTGAAGTTTTACTGCACCTCGACCCTTTAATCTAGTGTTGTTGTTTTGGAACTTTGAGGATGTCTGAAGTTTTACTGCACCTCGACCCTTTAATCTAGTGTTGTTGTTTTGGAACTTTGAGGATGTCTGAAGTTTTACTGCACCTCGACCCTTTAATCTAGTGTTGTTGTTTTGGAACTTTGAGGATGTCTGACGTTTTACTGCACCTCGACCCTTTAATCTAGTGTTGTTGTTTTGGAACTTTGAGGATGTCTGACGTTTTACTGCACCTCGACCCTTTAATCTAGTGTTGTTGTTTTGGAACTTTGAGGATGTCTGAAATTTTACTACACCTCGCCCCTTTAATCTAGTGTTGTTGTTTTGGAACTTTGAGGATGTCTGAAGTTTTACTGTACCTCGACCCTTTAATCTAGTGTTGTTGTTTTGGAACTTTGAGGATGTCTGAAGTTTTACTGTACCTCGACCCCTTAATCTAGTTGGAACAATCAGGAAAGAAAAGAAGAGCAATTAGCTTGACAGATTCCTACGCAAATGCCATCCAACTAACAATGATTGACCCAGGAGGGAGCAAGAAGCAGTTTCTTTGGGTTGAGGGTTTGCTTTCCTCAGTATCCACTAAAATGGATTGCACTCATGAGTGGTCATTTGGATTCAGTTGCACTGTGGTAAAGTTAGCCCTAATGTAAACGCAGTAAGCTACTTTTCATGCTTTTCCACACTTGAACTGAAATATCCATTTTTGTTTTATTGTTTCAACATATAAATGGTTAGCATCCTGGCATGTATTTGTCAGGGATGGGAGAGAGAGCAGCACTGTGAAGGGGATGTGGCTTGACGAGCGATTGGTAAGGGGTGTGGGTGGAGATCAATGTGTTGAAGTTGGTATGGTTTGGGAGTGCAGCAGATTGCGAGCTGTGAGTACAAATCTTAAAATCCTGGCTACACCCCTGGTTGAGATCTGCAGAGAGAGCAATTGGGGGTATAGGGCTGGATAAGAGTAGAGTGAGAGGGACAGGCAGACGGCTGATATAGAATTGCATGAGCCAAGAAAAGCTATGCTATTAGGATTTGGTGGTGAAATTCAAGCCATTGCAGGTTTCTTAGAGTGATACAGTGGTGGGTGTGTTAAGGTAGGTTGGAGGCAAATCGAGATATTTTGTTATAGGTGAGTTCTAGTTTAAAAAAAAAAATCCAAAAAACTGTAGCAGGAAAACGAAGACTCCACTTGGAAGGAACAAAAAAACTTGAAAGGCACAAAATCCACTGGAGACACCACACGGAGATAGTCACTGGTATAGAAAGCTTCTTTATTTGGAGCAAAAACACACAAGCGCTTTCACGTAGCTGTACTACGCTTCTTCAGGTGTAATAAAACATTAACTAGAACAGCTTTTTATACAGAAAGTTTTGGCGCTCAAACTAACCAATTAAACACTGATTAAATAATTACTAACAATCAGTCTTTCCTTGCTGGTTTAAAGAGACAATGCTAAAAAATTTTTTTAAAACAAATGGAAAGATTCCTTAAAAGGAAAAAGTTTAAAAACATGGCAAAATGGCAAATATGCCTTAAGCAAACTGTACTGCATGAATGAAACAGTAAAGCCTATCAAGCTGACAGTACAAGCCTGCTGACGTATCCCACTCACATCTCTACAAGGCTATACAAGGGCAAGGCCAAAACACAAAACATAAAAAAGAAAACAATGTTTTCTGAGTAAAAGCCTGTGATATTCCTATTTACAAATACTTCTAAAACATATTCACCAACTCGTATTTGGAGTCGCTAACAAAGCACATGCTTAGTTCCTTAGTTTATAGCCTCCGGTGAACAAACGGACCCTGTACACCATCTCATATCAAGTATATGACATTATATAATATATAAAAAGGGTCTGCTGCACAAACCATACTGTTAATTTGTGCAACCAATGCAGTAAGTAACAGTCCAAGAATAAAAAGCAGCAATTTATTATTGCTATTAAGATGTGCAAAACATACTCTTACTTATGCGTCTGATAGCATATTTACAAACATCGCATCAACACAGTATCGAGTAACACTGACCTTAATCGCAACTGCATATGTGCCCTGATCTTACCTCATATCTCAAAAGGGAAGCGCCACTACCATTCACATGATCCCCAAAAAAGCAATCAAATGCATAGCGATCACAGCCAGGAAAATATCACTATCCGGTCCAGGAAGATTCGCAAATGCAGCCAAGGCAACAATAACCAGTCCAAGAGTAAAAAGTGTCCTACTGGCAACAACAGCTAGCAGGCATAGAAGCACAATCTGGCACCAACTGCTGGCGTAATAAAGTACAACTGCGTTAAGACAACCCTGATGGAGAACTACCCCATCAAACAGCATAAGTCTCCAAACCCATATTAAAGAGCTATCAGTGGAAAACCGAAGCAGAAAATATAAAAAATATATATAGCAAAAATCAACAATCAAGTTGCAGACAACTGCCCACTCACCTCTGCTAGTGTCAAGCACTTAAATGTTTCAAAGAACTGCCAATACGGTGGTTCAAACAGCTTCCGTTTCACAAAAAAACAGACAGATGCAAAATCTATCAGGAGTCAACACCCAAGCAGATGCTAAAGATCCAAAGTACCTAACTACGACTAAAAATAAAAAATAATATATGGGCAATTGATGTAAAGTACGTGTATGACAGTAAGATGATGAACTAAGCTAAAACAGTCCTCTAATTCCTATGTGATAACGTTATGCATTAAAGGACTGAAAATTTCAGCTCTAATAATACACAGTCGTCCAATCTCAACCAGAGAACGGACACACAACAAAAACCAACGTACCATATATACAGTAGTGCTGATCAAGGTTAAAAAACAAATGATAATGCACACACTGAATTGGGTAAATAACCAATCAGGATGTAAGATCAACGTCAATATCAGAGTACCACTCCTGGGTATATATAATGCCCAAAATATCAGACCGCAAAGCTCCCTTGTGTCTTATATGAACCTTAACACTAGTATACAAAAACTAAAAACTGAAAGCACACCAAAAAAAACAGTCTAGAACAGACTGATAGTATACCTGAGAAGGCCTGGCACAAGACATAATAAAGAAGGATGGAGACAGTGAACGGCTCTATAAAGCCATAGCTGGAAAGAGTGAACTTGATGGGAAAACGAGTATAGAAACAAATCTGGGGGACATGAGCAATACTTAAACCAAACATCAAAGCATATATGCTTGTGTTACAACTTCCTATTGTTGAGGACTGGTTTAACTGAAACGTATTGATTAATGCCTGGGTGTATATGCGCTTTTAAAGTAAATATCCACTTAAGTTCCCTGACAGCCAGTTGGTTCATATTGTCTCCTTCCCTATTATTAACTGCCAACAGCTCCAGAACCATAAAGTTGAAGCTGTGTGCATTATATTCCAAAATGTGCTTGGCCAAAGCATTGCTTTCATTACCTCTCCTAATGTCATAGCAATGTTTGTAGACCCTGTCACGAAGTCTTCTCTTCGTGAGGCCTACATAGAATGCTTGGCAAGAGTCACAAATAGCCAGATAAATAAGATTAGTACTATTGCAGTCACTATGAAATCTGGGTGTAAACAAAAAAGAACCGTCTGGATGTGAAAAACAGATATTCTTAGATATATGTGGACACATATGACAGTGTCCACATGGAAAAGTCCCATGAGGATCACTGAGGTGGCTGTTTGGCAGAGGGCTCTGCTCTAAGCATAAGGTTTGTTTTAAGTTGTAACATGTCTTGTAACTAAATCTCGGGTAAGCCCCCACAATTTTTCTAGTAAGCGGATCTGCAACCAGAATGTTCCAATTCCTGCTAATAATTTTATTATGTTCAACAACATCACTGGTGTACTTAGTAACATATGTAAGCCTATCAGAGTACCTGTTGTTGTTGAATGCATGAAACGTACTCCTAACAGAAGCAGAACTATCTGTACTATTAAATACTTTCATAATAACTTCCTGCTTACAATCATCTACTAACTTGGGGGGGTACCCTCTTTCTTTGAACAAGCCTTCAAGTATATTTAACTCTGAAGCCAAGTCACTCTTATCACTACAGATTCTACAAATTCGGTACATTTGGCTCAGAACAATCCCTCTAAAAGTAAACCTGGGATGCATACTCTCAAACCGTAACAAAGTATTCCTCCAGGTGGATTTCCTATATAGAGAGGTAACTATCCTGTTGGCATTAACTTGCAACTTTAGGTCTAGAAAATGTGTTTGAACTGGAGAGATTTCGGCTGTGAATCTCAAAGAGGTGGAGGTCATTTCTAGTTCTGTAATGAAATTCTGGCATTCTGCTTCAGTCCCTTCCCACACAAAAAGGACATCATCAACAAACCTCTTATACAATCTAACCTTTTTGTAATCTGAATGCTTAAACAGATGTTTCAATTCCCAATGGTAGACCACAAGGTTAGCGTAACTGTTAGCAGGGAGTGCCCATGGCAACTCCCCATTTCTGAAGGTATAGCTGATCCTGAAACAGAAATACATTATTGTCAAGTATCATTTCAAGCAGACAGTTAATCAAAATCTGTCTGCTATTGCTATAACCTGAGTTGCTAACAAGAATCTCTCTGATGGCCTGCATTCCCAAGTCATTGGGGATACTGGTGAAAAGGTTCTTGACGTCCATAGTCACTAATAGCATAGTTGCCCCACTCCCATCCAACACAAAGTCTTTAAGAAACTCAATAAGCTGATAGGAATCTTTCAGAATAACTGGAATATCATCCACTAAAGGACGTAAAAGCCCTTCCACAAATGAAGAAATGGTGGAAGTTATCCACCGTTCACCTGAGACAATAGGTCTCATTGGTACTGGTTTAACCCCTTTGTGGATTTTGGGTAAACCCTTGATGATGGGCAGGGTAAGAAACTCTATTAAAAAGTATTCATACAACTCACAGCTAATCTGACCACACATCAAAAGATCATAAAGACTATCATGAACCAACTTCACAATTTTGCTGACCTTTTCTCTAGAAATAATTTCATATACTTTGTCATCTAATAACATGTTATTCATAGTAGTAAAGTATTCTGATGAATTCATGATAACCACTGCTCCTCCCTTGTCAGCTGGTTTAACAATGACATTTTCATTATTCTTCAGAGATTCAATAGATCTCTGCTCGGCTTTACTGACACTGTAAAAACAACATCTTTTTTTGGTTAACCTGAACCATTCATAAAAGTCATTCTCACACATTTTCATGAAACTCTCCACATTATGTGGCATCATAGGTCTAAAACTACTTTTAACCCTGAAAAAACTTTTTAAGGTGTTAGTGTCCAATACATTACTGTCTTTGAACAAAATCTTGAGAGAGACATTACGGCAAAACAGCCTCAAGTCTATTAAAATGTCACTTAGATAACTGACTCGTGAAGGAATGAAATTCAGTGCTTTCTCTAGGAGAGAGAGATCTGACTCAGACAGAGTATAGCTGGAAATGTTACATACGAGAGAATTCAGACTTTTCTTCTCTTGGTGTGAGGATATTGAGTTTAATTTCTTTGTTTCCTGGTGTTTGGATAATTTTCTACAGATCCCTTTCTTTTCCTTGGTCCTCTGCTGCTTGACCGGCCTCGCCATCCTGGCTGTTGCTTGACCGGAAAAGGTAAAAAATGATTACTTGCAGAGGACATATCCTTCGGTTTGGCACCTGCTCGCAAAAACATTTTAGCTGCCTGTTGGTTGGGAGGCGGAGTGCTGTTGTCCATATTTGCTTCATCAACAAAAGTGGAAGCAGGATTATAGGGCACTGATGCTGTAATAACCATACTGTTTGCTGTGGAAGAAGCAGGTTGAGCCAAAATTGGTTCAAGGGTGGAGCTGACTGTTGGCATCGATGGAAAGCTAGAAGCATTATTAGGGAGCCCATCGTTGCGTATATTCTGCATACGTACATTCTCAGTTCTGGGCCATACAAAGATCTGTCCACTGGCAAAGTCATTGGCATCCCTAATAAGTTTTTTGTGTTTAACTTCCTTGAGCCTTTCACTAAATGATTGTACCTGGACCCAAAGAGAATCTAGTCTCCTGGTGAAATATTCAGTCTTGAAGCGTTCAATAATAGCTGTATGTTGTGAATCTATCTTATTTCTTAGCTCAACTTCCAGTGGAGAAAAATATTCCAGCAGCAGGTTAATATAACTAAAACCTAACTGTATGTTAAGGTCCTGCCATTTCCTTAACAACAAGGGACGACTGTTGCCATAAGAAGGCATACAAAAGACACGCATACCTCTAGGCACTATCTTAAAATGTATGCATGCCTCTAAATGCAGTCTCTGCCAGGCTAGTCTCTGCAACTGATATAAATCATCTTGAAGCATTCTAAACAGTCTATTAAATTCAGCAACATTCTCACCATTCGGTGTAGTTGGTAGCACAGTTGGTTGATTTGTCAATTCCAGAGCCAATAAAGGATTTTCTTTACAATGCTTGAGTGAGTCCCAAGTTGATACCCCAGTAGTCCTCGTCTCTGGACGAAAATCTAACTCAATATTAGTATGCTCCATGTGTTTAACCTGCAAACAGCACAGCAACAAGAAGAAAAATCAAAAAAACTGTAGCAGGAAAACGAAGACTCCACTTGGAAGGAACAAAAAAACTTGAAAGGCACAAAATCCACTGGAGACACCACACGGAGATAGTCACTGGTATAGAAAGCTTCTTTATTTGGAGCAAAAACACACAAGCGCTTTCACGTAGCTGTACTACACTTCTTCAGGTGTAATAAAACATTAACTAGAACAGCTTTTTATACAGAAAGTTTTGGCGCTCAAACTAACCAATTAAACACTGATTAAATAATTACTAACAATCAGTCTTTCCTTGCTGGTTTAAAGAGACAATGCTAAAAAATTTTTTTAAAAACAAATGGAAAGATTCCTTAAAAGGAAAAAGTTTAAAAACATGGCAAAAATGGCAAATATGCCTTAAGCAAACTGTACTGCATGAATGAAACAGTAAAGCCTATCAAGCTGACAGTACAAGCCTGCTGACGTATCCCACTCACATCTCTACAAGGCTATACAAGGGCAAGGCCAAAACACAAAACATAAAAAAGAAAACAATGTTTTCTGAGTAAAAGCCTGTGATATTCCTATTTACAAATACTTCTAAAACATATTCACCAACTCGTATTTGGAGTCGCTAACAAAGCACATGCTTAGTTCCTTAGTTTATAGCCTCCGGTGAACAAACGGACCCTGTACACCATCTCATATCAAGTATATGACATTATATAATATAAAAAAAGGGTCTGCTGCACAAACCATACTGTTAATTTGTGCAACCAATGCAGTAAGTAACAGTCCAAGAATAAAAAGCAGCAATTTATTATTGCTATTAAGATGTGCAAAACATACTCTTACTTATGCGTCTGATAGCATATTTACAAACGTCGCATCAACACAGTATCGATGCCCTGATCTTACCTCATATCTCAAAAGGGACACTAGCAGAGGTGAGTGGGCAGTTGTCTGCAACTTGATTGTTGATTTTTGCTATATATATTTTTTATATTTTCTGCTTCGGTTTTCCACTGATAGCTCTTTAATATGGGTTTGAAGACTTATGCTGTTTGATGGGGTAGTTCTCCATCAGGGTTGTCTTAATGCAGTTGTACTTTATTACGCCAGCAGTTGGTGCCAGATTGTGCTTCTATGCCTGCTAGCTGTTGTTGCCAGTAGGACACTTTTTACTCTTGGACTGGTTATTGTTGCCTTGGCTGCATTTGCGAATCTTCCTGGACCTGATAGTGATATTTTCCTGGCTGTGATCGCTATGCATTTGATTGCTTTTTTGGGGATCATGTGAATGGTAGTGGCGCTTCCCTTTTGAGATATGAGGTAAGATCAGGGCACATATGCAGTTGCGATTAAGGTCAGTGTTACTCGATACTGTGTTGATGCGACGTTTGTAAATATGCTATCAGACGCATAAGTAAGAGTATGTTTTGCACATCTTAATAGCAATAATAAATTGCTGCTTTTTATTCTTGGACTGTTACTTACTGCATTGGTTGCACAAATTAACAGTATGGTTTGTGCAGCAGACCCTTTTTTTATATTTTATAATGTCATATACTTGATATGAGATGGTGTACAGGGTCCGTTTGTTCACCGGAGGCTATAAACTAAGGAACTAAGCATGTGCTTTGTTAGCGACTCCAAATACGAGTTGGTGAATATGTTTTAGAAGTATTTGTAAATAGGAATATCACAGGCTTTTACTCAGAAAACATTGTTTTCTTTTTTATGTTTTGTGTTTTGGCCTTGCCCTTGTATAGCCTTGTAGAGATGTGAGTGGGATACGTCAGCAGGCTTGTACTGTCAGCTTGATAGGCTTTACTGTTTCATTCATGCAGTACAGTTTGCTTAAGGCATATTTGCCATTTTGCCATGTTTTTAAACTTTTTCCTTTTAAGGAATCTTTCCATTTGTTTTAAAAAAATTTTTTAGCATTGTCTCTTTAAACCAGCAAGGAAAGACTGATTGTTAGTAATTATTTAATCAGTGTTTAATTGGTTAGTTTGAGCGCCAAAACTTTCTGTATAAAAAGCTGTTCTAGTTAATGTTTTATTACACCTGAAGAAGCGTAGTACAGCTACGTGAAAGCGCTTGTGTGTTTTTGCTCCAAATAAAGAAGCTTTCTATACCAGTGACTATCTCCGTGTGGTGTCTCCAGTGGATTTTGTGCCTTTTGAGTTCTAGTTTAGTTAGAATGTTAGATTGGAGGTGTATAAGAATAGGGGCTGCATATAGCAATGTGGGGAGAAGATAGGCTTAAAAAAGGGAGAGCCTGGAAGCATTTGTAAGGTATTTATTAAGTCTGTAGAGCAGACTTGTTTTTTCATGGGTCGCTTTTATGCACTGTTGAGTGTGTAGATCAAATTTGAGATGGTCATCGATAATAACACCAAGTAGTTTGGTGTGGGGTTCAGATGAGATAATAATATTATTCAGGGAGGAGACAATGAAGGTTTTGTGATGGTATAAGTAGGTGGTGAAGAACAAGAGGAGTTTGGTTTTCTTAGGGTTCAGTAGTAGTTGATGGGAAGTAAGCCATCTTTCTACAGAGTTGAGGGAATTTTGGGTTAAGGTATGAAGGTGTGTGATATTGTCAGAAGTGGAGATAACTGTGGAATCATTGGCATATTGAATGATAGTTGAGAGTGGACAAGCAGAGTGGAGGTCATTAATAAAGATGTTGAAATGTAGGGGACCAAGGATGGAGCCTTGGGCAACCCTAGTTTGTGCTGGAAGAAAGGGAGAGTAGCTACATTGCCATTTCAGAGCCTGGAATCTATTGAAGAGGTAGCTGGGGAACCATGATATAGTACAGTTAGAGAGGTTGACGGAAGCAAGTTTGGAAAGAAGTAACCTATGTGAGATGGTATCAAATGCCTTTGATAGATCTAGGAACAGGCAGGAAACTAATTTATTGTTATCACATGCTTTTGAGATAGCATTAATAAAGCAAGTCAGAGCAGTAGCAGTACTGTGCTTTGGCCGAAAGCCATGTTGTGTGGAGCTAAGGAGATTTTCTTGGAGAATATGATCAAGAAGTTGTTTGTGGATACATTTTCCAAGTATTTTTGACAGGGGAGAAAAGATGGAAATAGGTCTGAAATTTGAAGGGTCTATTGCTGTCCCTCCTTTATGCAATAGAATAACATATTTTTTTCCAGATATCAGGCACAGAGCTTTCCTTGATGGATCTATTGATTAGTATAGAGAAGGGAAAATTAACAGAATTAGCAGCTAGTTTTAGGAATTGAGGGGGTCGGTTGTCAACTGATGGAGAACATGTTTTAAGTTTGGACAAAAGAGTTTTGATGTAGGATGAGGGGACTGGTTTAAGAGAGAAGGTGGGGGAACTGGTAGTGATAGGTGGTGGGGGGTAGGGACTAGTATTAGTTTTGGTGAGGTTGCGAATGGAGTCGATGAAGAAGGAATTTAGAAGTTTAGATGTCTCAGAGGGGGAACTGTTTGGGCAGGGATTAGGGAGAGATGGACACCCAGGATGCAGCAATTTATTGACAGATTTCCAGAATTTTGGGGGGTTAGAGTGAGTGTTGTAAAGTGGTTTATGGAAAAAACTTTGTTTGTCAAGGATGACCTTTATTTTGGTTAAATTACGGAGCTCTCTGTAGGTATACAAATCCAAGATGGATTTGGATTTGTTCCATATTGTCTCTTTTACTCATTAGTGTTTTGGTGTCTTGTGTGAGCCAGGGGCCATATTGAGTTTTAACCCTTAGTTTCCTAAGGGGAGCTAGGGAATTGAGTGTCTCCATGAAAATGTTAAAGGCAAGAATAGCATTTTCAAGGAGAAGGTTGTGGAGGAAGGGCCAGTTAATTGAAGAGAGCAGGCTGTTGAAAGTGTCGGGATTAAACTTTGAGAGTTTAAGTCAGTCTTTGAATTGATGGGATTTGTGGATTTGAGATGAGTGTCTAAGTATGTAGGTGGGATGGTGATCAGTAAGCGTGTCAGGTAGAGTGGAGGGGTAACAGTACAGATTGGGAGTGGAGGTGAGGGCCCGGTCTAATGAAGAGCTATAGTTATTGTGTATGTTTAATCGGGTTGGGTTGAGATAAATTTGAGAAGCCAAAGAGGTTAATGGAGAAGTTAGGTGTTTCTGAGGTTAGGGTGTTCCAATCAATGTTTACATCTCCCAAGATAATGGTCTCATATGAGATGTTTTGGGAGATCAAAAAGTGAATGTGTTTTAAGGTAGGGATATTTTTCCAGGGGGAATATAGATGGAAGCAATAGTAAATCTTTTATGTGTATTTAAAAAAACTGTTAGCTATAAGAATTTCAGCAGGATGAAAGTGTGTGGGAGTGATAGAGAGGTTGCAGGGTGAGTTGGTTAGAACAGAGGATAGCTATGCCTCTACTTTTCTTTTTGATATGGATATTATATCCAAGAGGAAGTATTTCAATATCAGCAATGTGGGGCTTGGGCCAGGTTTCAGAGAGGCAGAGAATATCAGGGGAATGTGTAGATACCCAAGCATGGAAAGGGGAGATTTTGTTCATGACACTTTGAATGTTCATAGATAGTATAGTTCGGTTCTTTGTTGAAGTGGATGTAGAAATGTGAGAAGAATTAGTTGTGGGGTTGGGGAGGTATGAGAGGTAGACTGGAAGGGAAGAGCAAGGGGTGGACCAGGGTTGGGGTGTATGTCACCAGATAGAAGTAGGTTGAGTATTAGTTTTCTGAGGAAGTTGAATTGTCTTTCATGGAGATGATATCTAGGTTTGGTTATGAGAGGTGAGTTACGCAGAAAAATGAGTTTAAATTTATGTAATGATGAATTAGGATGCATAAAGAGAGATGCGCTATAGAGAAGGAATGACAGTGAGATTAGTTGGTTGGGGGAAATGTAAAAGTAGGTGAGGAGATTTTGAGGGGGGACTACCTACAAGAGAGGTTGCTGTGGTAGCTAGAAAGAGAATGGGAGTGGTAAAGAGAAAGAGGAGGAAGCTATTTGTCTTAATTGGGTTGAGAGGTTACATAATGTGTATATTTGTGGTACGTTGAGGTGTTAGAGGTGGATGACTTAGACAGGAAATCATGAGAGACAGAAGAAAAATGTGGATTTTTAACAGTATTGAGGAGGAAGTGGTGGTTGATTGGAGAGTATCAGGGGAAGTTGAAGGAGGGAGGGGGGTGTGTCCAGTGGGTAAAGAGTATAAAGGTAATGGAAGTAACGGTGAGTGAGAAAGGGGGTAGGGTAGTGGACCAAAGTGAGCTCGATTAACATCTTTAAAAGCTGTTTGACACTTCTGTCAAAGCACTGTATAAAATGCAGCTGAGGCTAAGGACAAATATTTCTGTGTAGTACTGCCAACCAGAAATAACATTTATGTGTTGTGTTATTTGCATTGTAACAAGAAACAAATATCTAAGCCATACTTATGAAAAGAGTATTTGAAAAAGGAGCCCAAGCCAGTGGGAGACATTGCAACAAAGAAAAGGTTGATGGCTGAAAAAAAGATGACACAGTAAGTGAGACTTTTGAAGTGAAAATGAAACTGAAGGGGTGATGGCTTTATAGTAAGCAAGGTGAAATCTTAACAAGCTGCTGAAGAAAAATTTAGAGTATGGCATTTTGAAACAATGAAAAAGATATCATGCTTAATTGAGCTAGACATTTCTGGCAAATGTCATTATTCTTGTGTTAAAAATAAGTAACAATCCCTGCTCCAGTAGAAACCTGTGAAAACTCTCCTTGAGCTTCAAAAAGAATCTGAATGAGAGGATAAACTGCACTGGCTAAAACTGTCAGTTTAAGATATTGTTTAAGCAATCATGTAAATAAGTTTACCTCTATGAAGAAGACCTCCTTATTAAGCTAATCTGCATGTCTCTGAATTGAGTGTAGTTACTATCAGTACTGAGTGGCATTTTTGGTGGAAATTACCACCGACGTTTCATGCATTGCTTTGGCAACAGTATTCACCTCATTCACTTTCACATATATGTGCGGGCATTCATACACACACACACACACACACACACACACACACACACACACACACACACACACACACACACACACACACACACTCACACACACACACACACACACACACAGTAAAAAACAAGAAAAACAGCTCAGGAAAAATGCCAGCGTCCACAAACAAGTATTTAATAAAATCAATATCCTTTAAAAAACAATGTTGTGATGGAAAAAAGTCCAAAATAAGCCAAAAAAAAAGAGTCAACAAAATCCAAGTGTAAAGCGCTTTTCTTCTGTTAATATAAACAGACTTCTTCAGACAAATGCACTCTGTAAGTCAAAGGGAATTTGAATGTAGCAGTCATCAGATACCCCTCATACCTCTGCATAAATGTATATACTCAGCCACACAGGGTATGAACTTGTATTATTTTTCTGTTAGTAATATATTATTTTCCTACGTACTTATTACTTCACTGCTTCATTTGTTTGAGCAGCATTCTTCTTAAATTGTTGCTTATTTGAATATAAGTTTTATAAATTATAACACATGGAATCCAGCTCTCTGGAATTCAGCTGTATGAGAAACTTTTAGTTATGTACTCACCATAACTTCAGATGTTTGGGATCCATCTCGCCTATATTCTGAATGATGGGTTCGGAGCCGATCCCTCGGCTCCGACTCGGCACGCTTATGCCAAAGAGCGAAGTCTCTTATTGGCTGAGCTTACTATATCCCAGGATGCACCACTACCAGTCCCCCAGATCTAGTTTGTCCGCATACATGCACACACGCATACCCTGCTTATATAACATCGTCAGATGAAACAAGATAAAAACAGTTGAGCTCAAAACCGTTCAATCTCTTCTGATCTGCAAGGCAGGGGGAAGGAGGGTGGGTATCAGGAATGTAGGCGAGATGGATCCCAAACATCTGAAGTTATGGTGAGTACATAACTAAAAGATGTTATGTGATCCTATCTCGCCTACATTCTGAATGATGGGACAGCGTCTCTAGCACCTGAATCCTGGGTGGCTCACTGGAAAACACTCTTGAGTACCGTGGAACCAAATGATGCTCGTCCTTTAGATGCCACATCCAATTTGTAGTGGGAAATGAAAGTGTGCGGGTTGGACCAAGTAGCCGCAGCACAAATTTCGATATAGCGAGCTTGGAATGAAAAGCTATAGAAGTAGCCATAGCTCTGGTAGAATGAGCTTTTATAGATGGTATAAGTTGTTTATTCAAGAAGAATAGGCCTGAATTATGCAATCTCTGATCCATTTTGAGATTGTAGCTTTTGTGATGGTTTGGCCCAATTTATTATCTGAGAAGGACACAAACAACTGGTCTGACTTACGAAGTTGCTGAGTCCTGTCTAAATAGAAGCGTAATTGCCTGTGAACATCCAATTTATGGAGAGTGTATTCTGCTTCATTAGAGAATTTTGGAAAGAAAACTGGTAGCTCTAGAGATTGTTGAAGACAGAAACTAGAACAGACTTTTGGGACAAAGGATGGATTAGGCCTAAGTGATACTCTATCCTTGTGGAAAATCAAGTAATGCGGTGGTTTAATAGATAGGGCTTGAAGCTCTGAGACTCTTCTTGCAGAGGTAATAGCCACTAAGAATGCCGTTTTCCAAGACAGATATTTTAATTCGCATGTAGCAGCCGGTTCAAAGGGGAGATGTTAACGCGAAGCACCAAATCAAGATCCCACGAGGTGCAGGATGAAAAACTGGTGGTCTTAACAGACTGGCACCTTTAATGAACGTTTTGCATAGTCTGCTGCTCATCAAAGGAGGATCCGTGGATTCATGGAATTTAGAGATAGCAGCTAGTTGGACTTTAATAGTTGAGACAGAAGATCCCTGATTAAACAGGGATGTTAAGAATTTCAAAACCTCTGGGACAGGAGCAGTGATAGGGTCTAAGCCCTTGAGTTGAGCCCAGATAGCAAACCTCTTCCACTTACTGAGGTACAATTTGTTAGTGGTGGGTTTGTGGGCCGAAGATAAAATGTGAACAACATCCGGGTCTAGTGTGTGTCTTCTAACTAAAGTTGGAAGTGGAGGAGCCAAGCTGTCAATTTTAGAGATTGAAGGGACTGATGCCAATGTCCCGATTGATGGATTAGCAAATCCGGGATCAGGTCTAAGGTCCACGGATCGTCCACTGCATGCTTTTTCAGGTAAGGAAACCATATCTGACGAGGCCAGTATGGGGCAATCAGAATCATTGAAGACCCCAGTTGAGAAGCTTTTTGAATAACTTTGGGAAGGAGTGGAATTGGAGGAAAGGCATAAAGTAGCCCTGTTGGCCAAGGTTGTGCTAGAGCATCCATGGCTGGTACTTCCTGATGTGGAATCAAGGAGAAGAACCTCTGGCACTTGGTGTTTTGTGGAGTTGCAAATGGAGTCGCAGCACAGCGTCCCCATCTCCTGAAAACCTGAGCTGCTACTGTTTGGTTTAGAGACCACTCGTGAGGAGAGAGAATTGTCCTGCTCAATTTGTCTGCCAATATATTTGACCTTCCTGGAATGTGGGTCGCTACCAAGAAGCAGTTGGTAGCTACAGCCCATTCCCACACTCTCATGGCCTCTCTGCAAAGGGGATACGATCTGGTCCCTCCTTGTTTGTTCAGATACCAAACCACCGACATGTTGTCTGTGTGGATGGCGATGATGCCCTGAGGAAGAAACTTGTGTAAGGCCTGTAGGGATAGAAGTACAGCCCTCATCTCCAACACGTTGATGTGGAGAAGAGCTTCGTCCGGAAGCCAGGAGCCCTGAACTAGCCTGCCCAGACAATGCCCCCCCCCACCCTATCTGGGAGGCATCTGTCGTCAGGGTAACCACTGGAGGGAGAACAAAGGGTTTTCCTGATCCAAGTTGGATGTCTGAAGCCACCAGCGAAGGTCCCTTTTGCATATTTCCGTAATCATGATGTGATGATTGAGGGAAGATCCTGAAAGGACCATTGAGTTGACAAGAGCCACTGAAGAATCCTCATGTGTAATCTTGCTAGAGGAACTAAAAGAACCGTGGCAGACATTGAGCCTAAAACCTGTAGGACCATCCTGGCTGGGGCTTTGGATCTCGAGATTAGAGCTTGAACTTGGCCCTGTAAAGTTCGGATCCTTTCGGCAGGAAGAAAGACGCATCAATCTTGAGTCTATCTCTGCTCCTATAAACTTTATGCTGAGAGGGCAGCAAGACAGACTTTGACCAATTGAATGTAATCCCTAGGGAAACACCCAGGAGATGGTGGCTTGAGGTTGTCCATTAGTAGATGCCTGGTGGTGGCAGTCAGGAGCCAGTCGTCGAGATAGGGAAACACTTGGAATCCAAGACTTCTCAGGTGAGCCGTCACTACTGCCAAACACTTGGTGAACACCCTGGGGCTGTGGTGAGACCAAAGGGCAGAGCACAAATTGGTAATGACTGACTCCCAGGCTGAAGCGCAGATACCTTCTGGACGCCTGATGTATCGGTATGTGATAATAGGTGTCCTTGAGGTCTATGGAGCACATCCAAACATCCTTCTCCAACAACGGGAGAATGGATTATGCGTGACCATTCGAATTTGGATTTCGTGACGGATTGGTTCAGTCTGCTGAGATCCAATATTGGCCTCAGGTCCCCTGTCTTTTGGCACTAAAAGAACCTGGAGTAATTTCCTGATCCGATCTGGTCTGTGGGGACCGGTTGGATGACTCCTTTTCTAGCAGCTTTAAAGCTTCTGCGGCTGCTATTTCCCTTTGACTGGGTGGTGGGTCCGGGATTCTCTTGGACGGTGGGGGTGAAGTATGTGAATGGGATGGTGTAACCTCCGACAATGATCCGAAGCACCCATCTGTCCTGAGTGATTGACTCCCAGGCTTTTAGGTGCTTGGCAAAACGACACCCGACTGGCTCGGGCAGCACAGCCGGGCAATCCCTCATGATGCATGGGAGGCTGAAGAGCCACGGTAAAGGACTCGCGGTCTCCAGAATTGCGGGGCCTCTGCCGCCTCTGGGACGGCGTCTCCCTGAAAAATTTCCCGTCCTCTGCCTCTGGACGGCGAATCTTCCTGCTGTTGGGAGAAAAACTTGCGAGATTTGGAACCACATTTTCCCCCTCCTTTAGCCTTGGGGTAAGGCCGAAAGGGAGTGGAATACTTACTGTATTGGCTGCACAAATTAACAGTATGGTTTGTGCAGCAGACCCTTTTTATATTTTATAATGTCATATACTTGATATGAGATGGTGTACAGGGTCCGCTTTGTTCACCGGAGGCTATAAACTAAGGAACTAAGCATGTGCTTTGTTAGCGACTCCAAATACGAAGTTGGTGAATATGTTTTAGAAGTATTTGTAAATAGGAATATCACAGGTTTTTACTCAGAAAACGTTGTTTCTTTTTATGTTTTGTGTTTTGGCCTTGCCCTTGTATAGCCTTGTAGAGATGTGAGTGGGATACGTCAGCAGGCTTGTACTGTCAGCTTGATAGGCTTTACTGTTTCATCTCATGCAGTACAGTTTGCTTAAGGCATATTTGCCATTTTTGCCATGTTTTAAACTTTTTTCCTTTTAAGGAATCTTTCCATTTGTTTTTTAAAAAATTTTTAGCATTGTCTCTTTAAACCAGCAAGGAAAGACTGATTGTTAGTAATTATTTAATCAGTGTTTAATTGGTTAGTTTGAGCCAAAACTTTCTGTATAAAAAGCTGTTCTAGTTAATGTTTTATTACACCCTGAAGAAGCGTAGTACAGCCACGAAAGCGCTTGTGTGTTTTGCTCCAAATAAAGAAGCTTTCTATACCAGTGACTATCTCCTGTGGTGTCTCCAGTGGATTTTGTGCCTTTTGAGTTCTAGTTTAGTTAGAATGTTAGATTGAGGTGTATAAGAATAGGGGCTGCATATATAGCAATGTGGGAGAAGATAGGCTTAAAAAAGGGAGAGCCTGGAAGCATTTGTAGGTATTTATTAAGTCTGTAGAGCAGACTTGTTTTTCATGGGTCGCTTTTATGCAACTGTTGAGTGTGTAGATCAAATTTGAGATGGTCATCGATAATAACACCAAGTAGTTTGGTGTGGGGTTCAGATGAGATAATAATATTATTCAGGGAGGAGACAATGAAGGTTTTGTGATGGTATAAGTAGGTGGTGAAGAACAAGAGGAGTTTGGTTTTCTTAGGGTTCAGTAGTAGTTGATGGAAGTAAGCCATCTTTCTACAGAGTTGAGGGAATTTAGGTTAAGGTATGAAGGTGTGTGATATTGTCAGAAGTGGAGATAACTGTGGAATCATTGGCATATTGAATGATAGTTGAGAGTGGACAAGCAGAGTGGAGGTCATTAATAAAGATGTTGAAATGTAGGGGACCAAGGATGGAGCCTTGGGCAACCCTAGTTTGTGCTGGAAGAAAGGGAGAGTAGCTACATTGCCATTTCAGAGCCTGGAATCTATTAAAGAGGTAGCTGAGAACCATGATATAGTACAGTTAGAGAGGTTGACGGAAGCAAGTTTGGAAAGAAGTAACCTATGTGAGATGGTATCAAATGCCTTTGATAGATCTAGGAACAGGCAGGAAACTAATTTATTGTTATCACATGCTTTTGAGATAGCATTAATAAAGCAAGTCAGAGCAGTAGCAGTACTGTGCTTTGGCACGAAAGCCATGTTGTGTGTGGAGCTAAGGAGATTTTCTTGGAGAATATGATCAAGAAGTTGTTTGTGGATACATTTTCCAAGTATTTTGACAGGGGAGAAAAAGATGGAAATAGGTCTGAAATTTGAAGGGTCTATTGCTGTCCCTCCTTTATGCAATAGAATAACATATTTTTTCCCAGATATCAGGCACAGAGCTTTCCTTGATGGATCTATTGATTAGTATAGAGAAGGGAAAATTAACAGAATTAGCAGCTAGTTTTAGGAATTGAGGGGTGGTTGTCAACCGATGAACATGTTTTAAGTTTGGACAAAAGAGTTTTGATGTAGGATGAGGGGACTGGTTTAAGAGAGAAGGTGGGGAACTGGTAGTGATAGTGGGTGGGGGTAGGGACCAGTATTAGTTTTGGTGAGGTTGCGAATGGAGTCGATGAAGAAGGAATTTAGAAGTCTAGATGTCTCAGAGGGGGAACTGTTTGGGCAGGGATTAGGGAGAGATGGACACCAGGATGCAGCAATTTATTGACAGATTTCCAAATTTTGGGGTTAGAGGAGTGTTGTAAAGTGGTTTATGGAAAACTTTGTTTGTCAAGGATGACCTTTATTTTGGTTAAATTACGGAGCTCTCTAGGTATACAAATCCAAGATGGATGTGGATTTGTTCCATATTGTCTCTTTTACTCATTAGTGTTTTGGTGTCTTGTGTGAGCCAGGGGCCATATTGAGTTTTAACCCTAGTTTCCTAAGGGGAGCTAGGGATTGAGTGTCTCCATGAAAATGTTAAAGGCAAGAATAGCATTTTCAAGGAGAAGGTTGTGGAGGAAGGGCCAGTTAATTGAAGAGAGCAGGCTGTTGAAAGTGTCGGGATTAAACTTTGAGAGTTTAAGTCAGTCTTTGAATTGATGGATTTGTGGATTTGAGATGAGTGTCTAAGTATGTAGGTGGGATGGTGATCAGTAAGCGTGTCAGGTAGAGTGGAGGGTAACAGTACAGATTGGGAGGGAGGTGAGGGCCTGGTCTAATGAAGAGCTATAGTTATTGTGTATGTTTAATCGGGTTGGGTTGAGATAAATTTGAGAAGCCAAAGAGGTTAATGGAGAAGTTAGGTGTTTCTGAGGTTAGGGTGTTCCAATCAATGTTTACATCTCCCAAGATAATGGTCTCATATGAGATGTTTTGGGAGATCAAAAAGTGAATGTGTTTTAAGGTAGGGATATTTTTCCAGGGGGAATATAGATGGAAGCAATAGTAAATCTTTTATGTGTATTTAAAAAAACTGTTAGCTATAAGAATTTCAGCAGGATGAAAGTGTGTGGGAGTGATAGAGAGGTTGCAGGGTGAGTTGGTTAGAACAGAGGATAGCTATGCCTCTACTTTTCTTTTTGATATGGATATTATATCCAAGAGGAAGTATTTCAATATCAGCAATGTGGGGCTTGGGCCAGGTTTTAGAGAGGCAGAGAATATCAGGGGAATGTGTAGATACCCAAGCATGGAAAGCGGAGATTTTGTTCATGATACTTTGAATGTTCATAGATAGTATAGTTCGGTTCTTTGTTGAAGTGGATGTAGAAATGTGAGAAGAATTAGTTGTGGGGTTGGGGAGGTATGAGAGGTAGACTGGAAGGGAAGAGCAAGGGGTGGACCAGGGTTGGGGTGTATGTCACCAGATAGAAGTAGGTTGAGTATTAGTTTTCTGAGGAAGTTGAATTGTCTTTCATGGAGATGATATCTAGGTTTGGTTATGAGAGGTGAGTTACGCAGAAAAATGAGTTTAAATTTATGTAATGATGAATTAGGATGCATAAAGAGAGATGCGCTATAGAGAAGGAATGACAGTGAGATTAGTTGGTTGGGGGAAATGTAAAAGTAGGTGAGGAGATTTTGAGGGGGGACTACCTACAAGAGAGGTTGCTGTGGTAGCTAGAAAGAGAATGGGAGTGGTAAAGAGAAAGAGGAGGAAGCTATTTGTCTTAATTGGGTTGAGAGGTTACATAATGTGTATATTTGTGGTACGTTGAGGTGTTAGAGGTGGATGACTTAGACAGGAAATCATGAGAGACAGAAGAAAAATGTGGATTTTTAACAGTATTGAGGAGGAAGTGGTGGTTGATTGGAGAGTATCAGGGGAAGTTGAAGGAGGGAGGGGGGTGTGTCCAGTGGGTAAAGAGTATAAAGGTAATGGAAGTAACGGTGAGTGAGAAAGGGGGTAGGGTAGTGGACCAAAGTGAGCTCGATTAACATCTTTAAAAGCTGTTTGACACTTCTGTCAAAGCACTGTATAAAATGCAGCTGAGGCTAAGGACAAATATTTCTGTGTAGTACTGCCAACCAGAAATAACATTTATGTGTTGTGTTATTTGCATTGTAACAAGAAACAAATATCTAAGCCATACTTATGAAAAGAGTATTTGAAAAAGGAGCCCAAGCCAGTGGGAGACATTGCAACAAAGAAAAGGTTGATGGCTGAAAAAAAGATGACACAGTAAGTGAGACTTTTGAAGTGAAAATGAAACTGAAGGGGTGATGGCTTTATAGTAAGCAAGGTGAAATCTTAACAAGCTGCTGAAGAAAAATTTAGAGTATGGCATTTTGAAACAATGAAAAAGATATCATGCTTAATTGAGCTAGACATTTCTGGCAAATGTCATTATTCTTGTGTTAAAAATAAGTAACAATCCCTGCTCCAATAGAAACCTGTGAAAACTCTCCTTGAGCTTCAAAAAGAATCTGAATGAGAGGATAAACTGCACTGGCTAAAACTGTCAGTTTAAGATATTGTTTAAGCAATCATGTAAATAAGTTTACCTCTATGAAGAAGACCTCCTTATTAAGCTAATCTGCATGTCTCTGAATTGAGTGTAGTTACTATCAGTACTGAGTGGCATTTTTGGTGGAAATTACCACCGACGTTTCATGCATTGCTTTGGCAACAGTATTCACCTCATTCACTTTCACATATATGTGCGGGCATTCATACACACACACACACACACACACACACACACACACACACACACACACACACACTCACACACACACACACACACACACAGTAAAAAACAAGAAAAACAGCTCAGGAAAAATGCCAGCGTCCACAAACAAGTATTTAATAAAATCAATATCCTTTAAAAAACAATGTTGTGATGGAAAAAAGTCCAAAATAAGCCAAAAAAAAAGAGTCAACAAAATCCAAGTGTAAAGCGCTTTTCTTCTGTTAATATAAACAGACTTCTTCAGACAAATGCACTCTGTAAGTCAAAGGGAATTTGAATGTAGCAGTCATCAGATACCCCTCATACCTCTGCATAAATGTACATACTCAGCCACACAGGGTATGAACTTGTATTATTTTTCTGTTAGTAATATATTATTTTCCTACGTACTTATTACTTCACTGCTTCATTTGTTTGAGCAGCATTCTTCTTAAATTGTTGCTTATTTGAATATAAGTTTTATAAATTATAACACATGGAATCCAGCTCTCTGGAATTCAGCTGTATGAGAAACCCTGCAATAATATATATGCATATCTAATATCTATCTATATATATATATATATATATATATATATATATATATATATATATATATATATATATATATATAAACATCTAGACACACACACACACACACACACATATATATATATATATATATATATATATATATATATATATATATATATATCACCGAACCAAAACAGAGCAAAACCAAATAACCAGAACTCCACTGTTGGCACGAATGGAAGACGAACAGCCACCTGCTTTAACGTTTTTGTTCTTTTATTAAAACAGAACTTCATCAGAAATGCACCCAACACTTTTCCAGTGCTTTAAATAATGATGACATACTAATCACACGTGTAAAGCATTGGTGGTTTTACACATGTGATTAGTATGTCATCATTATTTAAAGCATTGGAAAAGTGTTGGGTGCATTTCTGATGAAGTTCTGTTTTAATAAAAGAACGAAAACGTTAAAGCAGGTGGCTGTTCGTCTTCCATTCGTGCCAACAGTGGAGTTCTGGTTATATATATATATATATATATATATATATATATATATATATATATATATATATATATATAAATGCAAATAGCCATATGTTGAAGTGCATGTATGTGCATGTCCAGGCATGTGTATGCATGAGCGCATATATAGCAGACACACACACACACACACACACACACACACACACACACACACGCACACACAGATGCAATCACTTTGCATTTTGTATATGGCCAGCTCCAAATGTACTACAAGTATTATCAAGATATGAGCAAAGCTATTCTTGGAAAAGGGTATTACAGAATTCAATGAAATCTAATTTAGAAAACTATTCTTTTAGTGAATTACAGTTATTGTGTAGAATTCCATACATGGCTGGATTCAGAGCAATGGAATTCAAACAAACCAGATCACTCTGATATGTGAAAATAGCTGAAATACATAATTAAGACATCACTTATCTATTCATAAGTTTATTCTACTCTTATTTATCAAATTTATCAATTTACCAATATTGTGGGCAAAATTTAGAATAACCTTCCTATTACACTCACATCTCTCTCATCAACATCTCTCTTCAAGAAACACCTACAAGAACACCAGCAACTACTCTGGCTCTGTCCCTGTTCAAAACCAGACTGAACCATAGTTCCCCTTGCACTACCCCTATCTTCCCTGCTATGACCTCTTTGTAACTAAACTCCTCAGAAGTCACCTGTACACTATCTAGTCCTTTGTTTGTTCTTTCTTCTTTCATCTATTTGCTTCAATCTTTCTTCTTTCTACCCCATATGACTCAATAACTCTGAACCCTTGTTTTCTCCTACACTTTTGCCAATTATAAAGTTTTCCTGTGCCTCTATACTTATTTCTTAAACATAAGTCTTATTTTTTATATCTTTTTTCTATCCAAATATTAATCATCTCTTGTGTAGTAATTCATATAAATATGCTTTTTAAGTATTGAAATTTTAACTACTGTAGACTTGTTTTTATCTATTGTATTTTTAACTACTGTTTTTATGTAATTTTACTTAACTCGGAGCTTATCTCCCTGGGCCTCGACTGAAAAAGGATATGTATCCAGCTAGACTAGCCCAGTCAATAAATGTAAAATAAAATAAAATAAAAAGGTCTCAAGGAGCAAAGGTATTTGTTTCCTTATTAAAATGTCAGATCTTGAAATGTTAAGTGCCAGCAAGATGAAAAAGAAAACCAAAAACATAGGAATAGAGAAAATATTGAAAATCACTGTTCTTTAAACTTCTTTTTGCAGTGGGGGGAAGCTCCCCTGCACCACCCCCATATGGTGGGCAAGCACACCACATCCCCTGAACTTATTTATACCAACTCTGAGATTGCCATACCTCAGAGAAATGGAATTATTGCAAAAAGTGGCATCTCAGACTTAATGTATATAAGTCCATTCTTTTGGCCATTCAGCCTCCATGTTTGAAGAATCGCTTCAGCAAGTAAACACTTGCCCAAACTTAAACAAAACACACACCATAGTAAATACCACTGACCTAGGAAGGGGCTACACCCCCCACCCCCTCCCTAACTAAATGTACCAACTCGGAGACTGCACTACAGTGGAAGAAAAGGGCCTGTTGGGCAACTGTTTACTTACCCCGGGTATTCAAGGCCTCACAATTTTCATCTTTTGATCATTCATCTCTTGAGGTTCGATCATATGGGATTTCGAGCTTCAGAAGTTAGGCCATATAATATATATATATAATTTTGTCATATCTGAATGGCATCGCAGGTCCTAGGAAGTGGCCTAATTGGGATGCTATATTTTAAGTTTACAAAGAGATGACTCAAATGTCTTGTTGTCATGTAAGTAGGAACCTCACGGAGTAGTTGTTACAGTTGTGATTTTGTGTTTAATACAACTAAGCTATAATGTCCTACACCTGCGAGAAGTAACTTACTGGCTGCAGAAATATTTAGTCATTACAAAGGGAGAAGTCATTCATTTCTGTGATAATATTTTAAACAAACTGCTGTAAATGAAATATGGCTGAAAATGATGTTGCTAAATTGAAGAACAGATCTATTCAGCATCAGCAAGTGAGTGCTTTCCAAAATCAAACGGTTTTGATAAGTGGATACATTAGAAGACTTGATTCTGATAAGAGAGCTGTCACTTCCTCCATAAATCACAGTGTTCAAAGTTTTATTACAATAAATTGGATTGTGAGGGGGTCATCCTTACTTAAAAGTCTGTTGTATGTGTTTTTTTGCTATCTTTGAGAGGACACTTCTCTTACGTTAATGCAATTACTGCTGCAGCATGGGTAGGAAATGTGGAGATTTATTTAATACATGCTGGTAAACCAAAAACTAATAGTTTGGGGACACAATATTTGTAATAATCAGTTCATAAGTAGACTGAAACACATTGCTATAGAAACCAGTGCATTTTTGTTAAGCATTTAAACAGCTATAAGGGTTTAATGTCTATTTTTCGTTTAATGTGATGCACTTTTTAAGTTTAGTGGAACAGCTGTCTATGTTTTTAAAATATAACAATGCTGCCTTGTTTAGGCTGATTTGAATATTGAAGTGAAATTCATAGAGTGGGTATCTCTCAGTTTTAAGATAAGTGGCATATACTTCTCTTGCAAGGACTTTGTGTGACTCAGAATCATTAACGTGAATTCACTTGCACTAATTACAGACAGGAGCAAATGTAGCAAGTTTATTAATGAACTCATGCAGGCATAATTGAGAAAGTTAAATGCTTCATATGGAACTTGAACCTAGGAGCATCTGGGTGCTGTTTGCTTCTGCTTGGAGCTTTATCACTGTGAGAGCTGAGCTGTAAGTGTTTCAAGACAGGTTGCTCCTTCTCACTACTCAAACCAGTAAGCCGGTGATTGTCCATATAATTACTCACCACTATCACATAAAACTACAGTGTATGTATTTATCAGATGCATGCAAACACATATAAGAAATAATTAAGTGCATAGAATTGGAATTTTCCAGCTATGCTGCAGTCTGTCACAGTAAGATAAATTATTTGAATGCACCCCTCTTGTACTCATCTAAGCACATGCTACAAAGTAGTAGAACAATTGAATTTACTAAATAACTTCTAGAATAATTTACAAAGTACATGCCTATAGCAAGGCTTGAAACATGACAACATTAGTTTAATTATCTAACAACTGGTCATGTTTGCACTCCTGGACTAAAATTTGGCTCCCTAGGCAAAGCATTGCTTGGTAATGTTATCACATTTATTGAGAAAATTAGTTAAATCTCTGACAATTGCATCCATTTCGTAGCATTAGTCAAGATTATGATGTGCTGTTTTGAGATGTCCCCAGTGAAATAAAATATGTTTTACAAGCAGAAGCAATTATTCCACTTCAGTGTTGTTAGCACTAGTGATGCTTTAGATTCATTCATTACTTCAGTACGCAGGTGGTAACTATTACTACTGCAGCATATTAGGCAGTAACAGCAAGCATCACATTAACTTCAGACAACATCACAGTTTTAATGTTAAGAAGGATTGTAATATAGTTCAGACACAGATATTAGTGGATAAGATGTATTATTGGCTTTTAGCAAGAAAGTAGAGGAATGGTAAATATCTTGAAATATCTTCAATGTGCAGCACTCCTACAGTACAGCTGCTTAACAAATGAAAGTGACGGTTACATGAATCAAAATGGGCTGCCATCCCAAGGAAGGCAATATGTGAACTAAGTCTTCTGCTGACAAAACTAGCAAGATGCAGTTTGTTCATTCCAATGTCAAAATACCTACACCAGTTTATTAGGATCAATAACTGATGGATAGGAAGTAACACATTGTGCTCTATCCTTACCTATTAATGATGCTGACCCATTGTAGAAATGCGACCAGCTTAATGATAAGGTATAGGAAGATAATTTTAAGTACTGGATAGCAAAATATTGGGAATTGCATGGTGAGTTAGAAATGAACTGTGATTCCTGTCTCATCACAGCTAAATAGCCAAAGTGCCATTTTGCTGATGTCAGTTAATCCTTTTTCTTAAAAACGTAGTGACTTTTGGAGACAAACATAATGAAGGGGACTTCTTCATATTGGGTAAGGAGAGGCACAGTCAAAACCTGGATATTTAAAATACATTTATTTGCTAAATCATTACACTGTTACACAGTCCACCTTACAGGCATCATCTTTGAAAGACCAACAAATATCCTAGATAGGTGGATGTTATCTCAATCACTCCAGCTTATTAATAATACTTTGTTCCTCAGCATCGTGTTGATATTTGATTTTTGGGGGGGCTCATTTTTGTTCTTCTGTCATCTGCTTACCCCCATCTCACTCAGTTATTCAATTTAACAGGTTATTCATTCTTCTTAGGCATCATCGGAACTGAGCAGTGAAGGGATATTCACTTTAAGCCCTAACCCCATGGTGCATGCTTAGTACTGCACTAAGGTTCAGTAGCTAATGGGTTTCAGTGACAATATGTCACTTGCTTCTTCAAGGGGTATAACCTCCTCCAGAAAGCCCTGCCTCCACCGAAGCCAGCACCCTTGTATTGTCTCTGGCTTCTTCCTTTTAATTTCTACATATCTTTTGGGTTTCTAATACCATGACGAAATGGACTCCATTCCTACGTCAAAGTATGATTAAAGTTCATGAAATTAGTATTGTTTCACTTTTTGATGTCAGCCAAAAGTGCTCTTCTTAGCACTTGCAATGTGCCTAGAAATGACTCCTTCTGCAGTTCGTGCAGAGTTACATGTATTGGTAGCATATCTAATTACAATTGTAGACTCTTTTTTTATAAGACCCATTGTCCCTAGTACTATTAGAATAGTCTGGGTATCTTTCTTCCACATTGTTCTAGTTTCTGCTTATAAACCTGATATTTTATGACTTTGTCTCTCTTTGTACCCAAGACACTGTAGTCACTGGGTGTGGTGATTACAATAATCAATGCTACTTTTGTCTGCTTTTCTTGAACCACTATTTGTGGTTTTCTAGCATCTGTCTTTTGAACTGTTGGTAATGGATGATTCAATTTGATGTAGACTTCATCATTTTCTATGATGCTTTGTGGTTCATGTTTCCAGTTTTTTTCCAGCCACTTCATTACCATAATATTTGCACAATTCCCAGTGCAACAATCTTGCCACATTATTATGCCTTTCGGTTTACAGTTCTTCTGCCATTAGTAGGTCGCAACTAGCAACAAGATGTGCAACTGTTTCCAATTCTCTTTTACAAAACCTACATTTGTCTGTTTCTCCCACATGTTCAATGGACTTTGTAAACCAACGTGTATATATCCCACTGTCTTGTGCCTCCAGTATTAACCTTTCTTCTCTTGGTTTGACTTCGCCTTTCCTTAACCATTCCTGCGTTCATTCCTGCTCATCATGAGGTTATTCCAAAAGTTTTCTATATTTGCAACTATATTTATGCATTTTACTCATTTCTTGCCTTCTCATCTTGTCCTTCACTTTATATTCTTTCTTTTGTTTTTTGGCACATTCAGTTGCTGCCAGGTTTTTATCCACTTGTGGTTTGATTTCCATTTCTGCTTGATGCCAATATGCTTCAGCTACCTAAGCAGGGAAGTAATCTTAGATTTATTCTCCTTATGTTTCAAAACTTTCACTATGTTTGGGTCCTGTGACATCAGCAGATATGTGTGGAGTCCCACAATTGCAAATCTGTACATGTAGTCAATTTCAAGGAGGACCATCCCTCCTTCCAAACGGGGAATATATAATCTTGGTATGAACTGATTTTTAAAAATCATCTGCTGAGAATGAAGCATCTTTCTTGTTTTCCTATCTAATCTATCCAGCACTTTTTGGGGTCAGTCAGTCACTCCAAAACTGTAAGTTAGGACAGGAAGAGCAAATTGGTTTATAGCTTGGATTTTGTTTCTATATGTCAAAGGTGTTTTCAGGATTAATTTAGGTCTTCTGAAGTACTCCTAAGTTTTATTCGCATTTGTTCATGTTTTATTGTTGACCCTTCATCAATTCCCAAATATTTATACACTCCCTCTTGCTCAAGTTCTTTTGTATCACATTCTTGACCTAAACTGATGTTTTCTTGGTGACACAGTTTTCCTGCTTAAAAGGTTGCTTTTGTACATTTATCAAGATCAAATGACATTCTTATGTCATCTGAAAAAGTTTTGACAACGTGCAGTTGTGCGTTCAGTTCCTCATCTGATGACCTATACAGTTTCAAATCATCGACAAACAGAAGATGAGAAATCTTTGCACTTTGTTGTATTGTAGCAGCCACATCATAGCCATGGCTTAAGCTCCTGAGTAGACTGCTTAATGGATTAAGGGCAAGGCAGAATAGCAGCAGTGACAGAGAGTCACCTTGGAATATCCCCCTTTGGATTTTTATCCCTGGAATAATAAGTTGTCCTTAATCATGGCTTAATTGCAAAGTGGTCTGACACTTTTTCATGGTCACTGTAATGTAGTCAATCAGTGTACGGTGTATTTTATACATTTTTAAGCACTCTTTTATCCATGAATGTGGGGTACTATCAAATGCTTTTTTGTAGTCAATCCAGGCCATACTTAAATTCTTCCTATTTTTACAGTTCTCCACTATGACTTTATTCCAGTGTATAGCTTATACTTTGTCAAAAGACAATTTATTGGTCTATAATTTTTAGGGTAGCTTGCAGGTTCACTCTTAAGTAGGAGCATTGTTTTCCATGTTGTTAGCCAAGTTGGTGTTCATTCAGGGTGCGCATATAAATAATTCTTACTCATGGCTAAATCTTCATGCAAAGATGTTAATACTTTTAATCAGAAGTTAGGTATTTGTCAAAGAAAAAACAACTTCAAAAAGATCAACACACGGCAGGTTCAGGTTAAGGCACTTTAATCTTGCAGCAAGGAGACAAAAACATGCTAATACAGAGTTTGTCTAACTAGAATCAGGAAGTGAAGCTATTCTTATACATTTCTTACAAGACATTGCCTACCAAGCTGACGTAATAAATCACAAGTTCTTTCAATATTATTTCATAGCAGCTGTTTGTCCATGATTTTCTGCTGGCACATCAAGTTTACAAAAAAAACTTCCTAAGAAAAACAACGTGGCCTTGATGACCACCGGTCAGATACAACTTCTCACTATGCAATGTTACCATTCAAGGTACTATGGCTAATTTGAGCACAAAGCAAGTACAGATTATAGTTCATTTCTTCAAGCAGTCTTTGTTCAATGTATCTTTCTTTTCTGCAGCTGTGCATGTTCTCATACCACGAACAGAATTGATTGTTCAAGTTCAATAACATTATAGAAAACAGTATTGTTCTATTCATTTATTTTCCTGACCTAGCAGATGATCACCTGCTTCTCAGTAAATTTCCAAAAGGCATAAACATGAATTTTGCTGTGCTAGCAAATACTAGGTCAGAGAGCATCTTGCAATTTCAGAAAGCATACTGCAGTTTGAAAAGCATCTTGTAATTTCATACAGAATTAAGCTGTACATAAAATAGAATGAAATGTGTTAACCCTTTTAACTTCTAATAAGCACTAAACATATACATTAATACATATTTTTCTAACATTTCCCCCTGTTAATACTTTTTATTCTATTTTCAAAAGCATAAACAGTTGCTTCTTCTCCTAATCACTTTCTGTTCAGAATTTGCAGTTAAGAGAGTCATTTAGTTTAAACTTATGAAAGTGTTTCATTTTTCAACAGTTCTTCAATTTCAGTACTTTGATACAAAGTCTCAGAAACTGACATGTCTATAAAATCTTTGATTAATCTTTTCATGCAGGGAATACCACAACAAACACACACTCCTAATAGGAGTAATCCCACACAAATGGCAATCAGGATGTTCATTAGGATGCTACCCCACCCCCCAAACAAATTCTGGAAAAAATCCATCAGTGGGTTTGGGCCTGGTTTGGTCATGGCCGACACTTGCTGAATCACCTCAAGATGGTCGTTTATCTCATGCTGGTTGTCAGGAATATACGAACAGCACTCCTCTTTTATTAAAGCACACGTACCACCTTTCGCCACTAGGGTGAAGTTGAGAGCCATGCAGTTTTGAAGCACCACAGTTCTCATAGCGTTCAGTTCATCAGTCACTAATTTGAGAGCAGAAAAAGTTGCATTGCTCATTTTTTCGACTCCCAAATCGATTTTACTGTGCCATATGCAGGGGCTATACCTGCCCATGATATAATATTGTCACTCAAGTCCATGTGTGTCAGTTTATCTTTGTTTTTCACAGAGTTATGATTTCTCCAGCCTGCTTCGATTCGTCCCATTGGATTCTCAGGTCTCTTGATTGGATTTCCAGGTTTCTTGATGACCTCTCTGATATTTTGAATTTTTCCCTGAGGCAAAACTGCAGTGTGTCGTATGGCCGGAACCAGGTAACCCAAAAAACAACTGCCGGGCCAATTTTCAGGTAACCATTTTTATGCCTTTTTCCCACAAACAAAATAACAATTCTCTACTTTAGTATTAATATATACTTGCCCTGCATGAAACATTTTCTTATCAATGATAGATAGTTGTTTAAAAAGAACAGGATTACGTTGTACTTCATCAACTGTTTTGTGCATTAATTCAAAATATGAGTCATAGTTTGTATCACAAATATAACCTGCATTATTAGCTTTGATATAACATTTGTAAGGAACAGTCACATTACAATTGCTCCAACCCACCTGTACAGTATAATTTTTGTAAAAACATACAATTCCCTTTTGTGCAACAGGCAGGTACAATGCTATTTGTCTTGTGATTTCACAGTTGTAGTATCAAAAATCAAATTTTACCAGGTCTCATTGACCCCTAGGGGGACAGCAGTCATTAATAATCCCCCGTATGCTGTTGGTATAGCTGTGCAAATCCAACAATTCGAAACATTAAATGTTTCAGCATACACATATTTAATTGCTTGGTAAGTGTTAAAGTTTGGATGCTAGTCTATGAGTAATGCATCTCGTTTATTCAGTTCAGCTCGTGTGGCTGGAAAAAGGAAAGGCCACAGCAAAAAGATTAATGTTATCAGTATGGTTAACAGAATGATCATGCAATATTTTTGAGGTTGTTCTGTATTTCTATTTGCTCCGTATCTGGTCATTTTGTTCTTGTGTAACAGTAAGAAGTTTTTTGTCCAGTTCAAAGTTTTTAACCAATTTACAGTGTGTCAGATGAGTCTAGGACGCTCACTCTGCAATCTTGACTGCAGTGGGTGTTGACAGTAGCACTTGGTACGGCCCTTCCCACTTCGGTGAGGTCCAATTCTTCTTCTTGATGACTTTCACCCAGACCCACGTGCCTGGGGCTACTGCTGCTTCCGATGGTCTGGTTTGTTCTTTATCTGAAACAGAATTTAACTGCAAAAGTTGTTTATTACTTAAAAGTTGTCTCATATATTCTGCAAGTGAACTGTCGGCCTCCTAGTCTGCAGGCATGAGAGGTTTCCACTGAGGTATATAGTATGCCCTCCCAAATAATTTTTCAAAAAAAGCTAACCCCTTTGCATTTGGAACAGTTCTCATGCCCAACAATGCCAGAGGCAGGCAGTGCACCCAGTACTTTTGTGTCTCACTAATTAATTTCCTAAGTTTGTTTTTCAAAATTCCATTATGCCTCTCTACTAATCCTGCGGATTGTGGGTAGTATGCACAATGGTTCTTTAAGGAAATCCCGAAATATTGGCTCAACTGTTATGTAGTTTGATTTACAAAGTGTGTGCCATTGTCATTGTAGATCTTTTCCAGTATGCCAAATCTAGGAATAATTTCTTTAACAAGGACTTTTGCAACTGTAACTGCATCTGGATTTTTGGTCGGAAAAGCTTCTACCCATTTGGAAAACATATCTATAATGACAAGACAATACTTCTTATTTTCGCATTTGTTTAGTTCTATGAAATCCATACAGATAGTATGGAATGGATACGGTAGTGTTAGGAAGCTCCCTTGCTTAGGCTTCAATGCCCCTTGTGCATGATGCTTGTTACAAACATGGCATGCTGCACAAAATTTTTTGTGTAGTTTGTAAATCCATATGCTGTGAACACTCAGTTCACTAACTGTACCATCCCCCCTGTTGAGACATGGCACTGCCCATGGCTCAAAAAAGCTGCATATCTAAACAAATTAGACGGCAAAATAGGTTTTCCTTCTTTGGAGATGTACAGCCTTTTCTCAAGAATTGCTCCTCTGTTTATCCATTTCTGTTTTTCTATTTTTGTAGTAAGTGTTTGCATTGTTTTCAACATTTCTAAATCTAAAATCTCAGAAGGTTGTAATTCCTCACTCAAAAAAAATACTTCTGAAGCTGAAGCTGCCTGCTTTGCAGCTATATTAGCTCTCGCATTACCTCTTGAAATCCTATCCTGTTGCTTGGTATGAGCTACACATTTACAAATAGCTACTTTCTGAGGTAACTGAATGGATTCTAACAAATCTAAAATAAATTGCGCATGATTAATCGGGTTACCAGTAGATGTTATTATTCCTCTATTTTTCCACTGTTGTGCAAAAACATGTACAGTAGAAAAAGCGTACTGGCTGTCAGTAAAAATGTTCACACATTTACCCTTTGCCAAGGTAATGCCCTTGTCAAGGCAATCAATTCTGCTGCTTGTGCAGATAAGTTGTGTGGTAAAGGCTTTGCTTCTAAAATCTCAGTATCAGAAACTACTGCATACCCCACTAGGTTCTGTCCTGTAGGACCCCTTCTGCATGAGCCGTCCACATAATATGTCACCTCGGCATCATCCAAGGGAACATCCGTTAGATCTTTTCTAGGCAGTGTCTTTTGTTCAATCTCCTGCAGGCAGCTGTGTGGTGTGCCATCCACAGGGGTCGGGAGCAAGGTAGACAGATTTAAAGTTGTACATCGTTCAATTGTCATATGCGGTTGGCTCAAGAGTATAGTCATACAGGAAAGATGTCTAGCAGGAGAAAGATATGCTACTTTTTCTTGTAGTAAAATAATCGTGACTGCATGAGGCACTCTCAATGTGAAAGGGTGGAACAACACTACTGAGGCCGAAGCCTGTACTGCCATTGCAGCTGCAACTACTGCTTGTACACAGTGGGGCAGAGATCACACCACTGGGTCCAGCTGTGATGAATAGTAAGCTATGGGACGTTGCTTATCCCCATGTTGCTGTGTTAACACCAATGTCATATAACCTTGCTTACAATCTACAGTTTGGAGAAAACGTTTATGATAGTTTGATAATCCTAAAACTAATGAGGATGCTATAAATTGTTTCAGTTTGCAGAAAGCTGATTCTGCTTCTGGTGTCCATTGTAATAAATCTTGTGGTCTTGTGCTGCCATAGGCTTTTTGTATATCAAGTTGGTTAGTGGAGCAGACTCCAAGGCATAGTTTGGAATCCAACTCCGACAGAAGTTAGTCGTGCCCAGGAAGGACATCATTTCCTTCTTGGTAGTCGGATTGGGCGCTTGTAAAATTGCTATTTTCCTATCTTCATCTAATGTTCTACCTTCTTTGGATATTACATATCCCAGGTATTTAACCTGCTTTTTCCAAAGCTGCAATTTGTTTTTGTTTACTTTATGTCCTTGAGTGGCTAGAAATTGTAGTAATGCTATGGTATCTTCTCTGCATTCTTGCTGGGTGGGGGCTGCCAGCAGGATGTCGTCTACATAAAGTAAAATTTGGCTGCCTCTTGGTGGGCTAAATCCAGCCAAGTTACTTGCCATCTCTTGTGCGAATATTGTTGGACTTTCACAATACCCCTGTGGTAGTCACGTGTATGTGTACCTTTTCCCCTGAAATGTGAATGCAAACCAATGTTGGCTGTCAGGGTGTATCGGTATCGAAAAGAACGCATTGCTAATATCTACCACAGAAAAATACTTCTGTTGAGGCTTCAAATCATTCAATAGGGTGTGTGGATCTGGCACCATAGGTGCTCTAGGTATTACTGCGTCATTTACAGTTTGTAAATCTTGGACCATATGCCATTCTCCATTTGCTTTCCTGACAGGAAATAAGGGTGTGTTACATGGTGAATTGGGAGATTCTACCAGTACTCCTTCTTTAAGTAAAGCTGCTATTATAGGTTTGATTCCTACTTCTGCATCTTTTCTTAAGAGATACTGTCTCTTTTGAGGTCTAAATGCTGATTTTGGCGTAATAGTAACTGGTCCTGCTGTACGAATTAGTCCTACATCTGACTTCCCTGTTGACCAGAGAGTTTCTGGTATGCTCCATAAGGCATTTTCTTCCTCTTCTAGTAAGAGTGCTAATCAGCTGTCCTCGCTAGACTGCAAGTGTACAGCTGGGTGTGTCTGCGTTATCCAATTTAACTTCTGCTTCTGTACTCCCTGTTCTGACAATTCTAGCTCTGTCTGTTTTTCCCACTTTGTGACCTTTTCTCCTAGGTCTGCCCATTTCACATTCTTGTCTTTAGTTAAACTAACATGTGGTAATCGATTAGATTTATAGAGTGCAAAGAATTCCTGGGGCAATGAACAGCTAACTACACTGTTCCCTTCTGTGTCCCAATACAGATTATGTAATACTAATCTGTTTGCATGGTTTTTGAACAGTTCTTGCTCATATTCATTATCAGGTCCTGGTGTGGTACAATAATACAGAGTACAGTGCAACAAATGCTGTTTATCAGTGTCAAGGGAGGGGGACTTACTGATGGCTACATTCATCAGTTCTTCGGTTACTGCCCCTGGACCAGTCGTAACTAAGTCCTGGCTGTACCAATAAAATGTTTCGCCCTCCGGTCGCACCACAAAAGTATCCATTTATCGCTGTGCTTCCATACCCTGCATAGTCGGAACTACTGCTATGCCAAATATCTGCATAAGATCTCTGCACAAAAGGTTTACTGGGCATTTTGCAGAAACAACAATTTTACTTTTCTGGGTCATCCCTGAAACAGGGTCAGTTATTGCTATGTTATGGGAGAGTGGCTCCCGATATAGCTGTCCATTAGCTGCTTTCACTAATATGTAATCAAGTGATTCTGAATTTTCTGGTAGTTTGGAAGGATGTATCAGGGTCCGTGTAGCCCCTGAGTCACACAGGAATGTAACTTCCCTCCCCTCTACCAGAAGTGTAACTTCCAGTTTCGTGTCTGTTAAATAGAGCTCTAGGCTCAATAATGCTAAGTCTAAAATTTCACTTTCTTCACCATCTGCGATTTCTTGTACTTCCTCTGTTTCTTCTATCACATCCTCTACTCCCTCGATCACATTTGCATTTGTCTTTTCTCGGTTACTCCCTTCTAGTGATTCTTGACTATCATATAGTCAGTCCTCACCGTCCTTATCTTCCACGGCTACCTTCTTGTTTTGCTTGCAATCCCTTGCTAAATGTCCCTTTTTTCCGCACTTAAAATATTCACCCCTTTTCTTTCTCTCTTCAAACTCTTCTGATTGTTTATCAGATTGTTTGTTTCCCTGGGCATTTTTCTTGCCCTTTTTTCTGGACTGTACTACATAAACTTCTGCTCCATCTTCTACAGAAAATACTTGGGCTTTCTTTTTCTTTTTACTGTTAAAATGCCTTTTGGCATGTCTAGCATATTCAAGTAGTGAGTGTAATCTACTTGTACGATGGTCTATCATGTGCTTTGTAATAAAGCTGCTTATAGGCAAAATACTGCCTTTCAAAAATGCATTCTTTAGCTGCTTCTCATATGGGGAATCATGTGTTTGGTCTTCAGGTACCTGCATTCCACAATGGTTATTAAAACACTCTAATAATCTAGCATAATATCTGTCAACAGTTTCACCTTCCTGTTGAGTGCATTGATTAATGCAAGTCCAGTCTGCCCTAGGCTTCCACTTCTCAGAGATTCGGTCTGTTAGACCTTTCACTCTGTTATCCAGTTCTGCATTGCTATGTGGGAGCGGCTTGTGTTCTGCGTCATGGGGATTCCAGTTGCCACTGATCATATGCCAATCTGGACCTACGATTTGTCTAACTACTTTTTCTACTTCTTCTCCATTTAAATGATAACTTAACCTCATGCAGTGTAAGTCTTCTAAGAATTTTCTAAAATTAACTTTTGGATGGGGAATTCCCTCTGTGGCTTTCCGGATGTCTTCCAGTGTCCACGGTCTATATACTAGGAGAGTCGGGTCCTGTCCTGCCTGTCCTGCCTGAGGATTTGGTACTTCTATGAGTGGACATATCTCTTCTTCACTCATAGCTCGTGAATTTTTGTTTATTTGATATAATTCAGTATCCCCTCTTAAGTTACATGTTCGAGACCTAGTCTCGATGGGATCTCTGACATACGGTCTTGGCTTTGCGGTGACAGCCGGGTATAGCGGAGGTGGATCAGCTTGTCCACTCGCTTCATATTCTGGTGCGGGAAGTGGAGGGGGCAGAGGGGCTGATGCTATTACCAAATTATTGTCTTCTTTATCTAGAAACATAGCTTTTGAATTATTACTTTTTTGTTCCCTACGGTTTGCTTCCTCAATCCACCTGTGTGCCTGAGGAATGCCTAATTGACGTTGCTTTTTTACCTGACCTTTTGTGTCAGTTTTAAGCTGTTTGAAAAGTTTAATAAGCAAAGATTTTTCTAATTTGCCATCAGATTCATATTTATTAACCCATTTTGTATAGTATCTAAGACTGTCGGCACGCTGTAATTGCATATATTTTGCATCTTCATTTAGCGGTGGATCTTGGGAACTTTTTGTGCACTTATTACCCATATTGTTCTGACTGTTAAAAATGTTAAGTAACCCTTCTTATTTTCACGTGGTACCACGATTTTTCTGTTTCACATTTTATCTAGAATAACTGTCTTACCTATTCTGTTTCCCTGATCTATGACAAGACTGCAATCTTTCTGTCCCTGACTTGTACAAAACAAATCTCCTGACAGATGATTCAAATCAAGTCCCTGATCTAAAACAGAAAAAATGTAAATCTCACCTTACCTGAGCCTCTGTGCTTGATCTCCAGGTTCGATGGAAAGCCGTTAACTCGTCCTCCAGTCGCAGATCAGAAAAGTGGCTGGCCTCTTTTGAACAACAATTCAGTCGGAGGTCTTTCAGAGCAGAAGAACCGATGTGGTCTCTTCCCTGTATGGTTTCATGCCACCTGGCCCATCTGACCTGAGGTGAACTGAGAGTTTCCGGTCCGAAGGACCAATCTGACAAAGGAAAAACAACTTCAAAAAAGATCAACACACGGCAGGTTCAGGTTAAGGCACTTTAATCTTGAGCAAGGAGACAAAAACGTGCTAATACAGAGTTCGTCTAACTAGAATCAGGAAGTGAAGCTATTCTTATACATTTCTTACAAGACATTGCCTACCAACAACGTGGCCTTGATGACCACCGGTCAGATACAACTTCTCACTATGCAATGTTACCATTCAAGGTACTATGGCTAATTTGAGCACAAAGCAAGTACAGATTATAGTTCATTTCTTCAAGCAGTCTTTGTTCAATGTATCTTTCTTTTCTGCAGCTGTGCATGTTCTCATACCACGAACAGAATTGATTGTTCAAGTTCAATAACATTATAGAAAACAGTATTGTTCTATTCATTTATTTTCCTGACCTAGCAGATAATCACCTGCTTCTCAGTAAATTTCCAAAAGGCATAAACATGAATTTTGCTGTGCTAACAAATACTAGGTCAGAGAGCATCTTGCAATTTCAGAAAGCATACTGCACTTTGAAAAGCATCTTGTAATTTCATACAGAATCAAGCTGTACATAAAATAGAATGAAATGTGTTACCCCTTTTAGCTTCTAATAAGCACTAAACATATGCATTAATACATAGTTTTCTAACAGTATTGCATCTGGGCCTGGGGTTATCCACTTAGAGGCTTTTCTTAATTTTATTTCAGTCTCTCTGGCTGTTACTTCATCCCATTTCATATCCTGTACCTTTAGACTTCTTATTCTTTCTTTTACTTATTCTATCCATTTAGCATCTTTGTTATGTTCCACAGGATCTTCATAGCTACTTCTCCAAAAATTATCTATTTCATCTTTTTTTGGTGGTCTTTCAATTCCTTTTATCTTATTTCTGAATTCTCAATAAAACTTTTTTTGGTTATCAATAAATTGCTTATTTTGTACTTTTATTTTATGTTTGTTTATGTATCTTCTAAGTTTTTCCACCTGAGCTGAGATTTTTAGCTTGTTATTTGCGATAGTGCATGATAGATCCTGATCTTTTCCGATACTGCACATTGCTTTTATCATGTCTTTCTGTTCCCTCTTCAATACTCTGCTAATAGTGGCACTTCTTGTTTTAGTTGCTTTATAGTTTTCTCTATTCAATATTTCCACAATGGTATTCGATTTCTCCCCTTTCTTTCCCTCACTACCCTATGTTCTTGTGGTAGAACTTTATTAGTTATTAATTTAGCTGCACAGTAATATATCCTGTTTACTTCTGTTATATCGTATGTATCTCTATGGACAGTCCTAATTACTGTGTTCATTTGTTTTATCAAACTTCTGACTTTTTGGGTTTTATTGACCTTCTGCAGTCTATTTCTTTCATTGATCTTAATATGTCTATCTATCTCTATTAAGTCAAGCAGCTGTTCTCTTAGCTCAGTTTCTTCTAGACTGGAGGCACATTTTTTGTTTTCCATTTCCTGCTGGCATTCTATAGAAAGTTCTATAGCATCTTCCTGTGACCCATAATCTTCAATTTCATCCTGTAACATCCATTGCTCTGTCATATGAGAACTCACTGACCTATCACTCTTCAACATTAACTGCGTCAGTTTCCACAGTTTCCAGTTCCTTCCCTTGCTGTCCAGCTTCAAGTGAACATTTATACTGGTTTCCTGTGGAAGGCTCCAAAATATCTTCATGTGGCACCTGACCAATTGCTTCCTGTTCCACTGGTTTCCCCTTAATTTGGAGTTCGATTGCTCTGTCTTGTTGTGGTGCTTTCTGAATTAGATTTTCTGCACTTAGTCCTTCACTTTGGATGTACTTCATGACCTCAGTTTTTATTTCTTTAACTTCTCCATTACTGATCTCCTTTTCTACTTTTCCTCTTTGTCTTCTTATTTTTTGTGTTTTAAAGTTTTCCACGTCTGGATTATTTTACCTGTATTTATCTTCAAATATCTTTGGTGCTGCTCTTTTTGTACTGATTAGTTTTGCTTTCTCCTTTGCATAGATATTACACCATGTCAAATGTCTTTTTCTTTCCCATGTCCATATTTCTTCTTCAGATGTCTCCTGATTTTCCTGCTTCTCCTTACTTTGGGGACTCATTCCAAGATGCTGCAATGTAACCTGTGTTAGACCTTCTACATCAAATCCTTCACTTTGCAGGCACTCCATAAGTTCAACTTCTATTTTTTTTTACTTCTACTTTACTAATCTTCTTTTCTACATTCCCTATTTGTGATATTATTTTCTTTAATGTGAAATTTTCCATATCTGGTTGCCTTTGCCTGTATTTTTCTTTGAAGATCTTTGGGGTTGATTAATTTGGCTTTCGTTTTTGCATAAATCACTGAACGCTTAAAAAAGCGAACAGTGATTAATCGACCCTATGTAAGCGAAAGCTTACAATTTCAAACTGTCAGAACAGCGATTTTTTTTTTCCTAGGAAAAAAAATTGCTGTTTCAACAAAATAAATAAATAAATAAAACACTTTAAACATTACATTAAGTGGGGGGCTTTGCCCCCCACACCCCTATGTAAATATACCAACTCCGAGACCACACTACAGTGCTGAAAATGGCAAAGTAACAAAGCGGCCAAGTGAATTCTTTCCCTGGGAAAGAATTCGCTTAAAAGCCACTTCGATATTTTGCTGTTTCAGCTTTTGAGTTCGACCAAGATGCATTCGAAAGAATGCATTGTTGGTCTTCTGATAGGGAAGCTGAAAATTCTGGGTTTTTTGCATAATGGCAACAATATATAATTTCTTTCTTATCCTCAATAGTCCACTCTGTCGTCTTTATGGCTCTTCTTTGGCCTATCAGTTTTTGTGATTTCTGTGGACTGCTATTTTCTTCTACAACAGGGGGGGCATCCTCCCCCTGGGCCTGGCCCCATTGTAGGAATGTTTCCATGTTTTGAGGATTCTACACTGTCATTTTTTTCCAGTCCTGGCACCAATGTGCCCACAAGGATTGGACACTTTTTTATCCTGGGTCTTATACACCCAGCTATCTTTTATAGCTTTTGATCTACTTCTGTCCATGATATATGCAATATAAATACAATCAATACATCAATGTTACCTTGGTGAGATTTTGTGAAGAACAGGCTCCACCTCATGAAGGTACTCACCAAGACGTGAGGATGAACTGAATTTCAGCACTACTACTCTCCATTGCTTGCTAACTTTCCATCTCTCCATTTGGACCACTTAAGGATTCTTCTCTGGAAATGTACAGTCGTGATATATGCCCTGCGCATCTTCCTTCCAAAGAACTGCATCACTCTTTCCTTACTGATATGACTGCTTTAACAGGGCCCTGAGTCTCTATACTAGCTTAGGTTGTCTGGGTCATAGTCAGGGCTTCATCCCTCACTACCAATTTTCAGTTGCTACATAGACAACTAGCTATCCCACTTTCATGAAGTGATGGTTTATTTTGCTTATTCATGCTATTATTACAATTTCTTCATTATACAGAAAATGTATTGCCTTTCTTTATATTATAAATGCATTTTTTTCTCAAGCTTTTTTGGTAAGCCTTGCATAGTTCATCTGTCTCTCTCACCCTGTCCTTCTCAGACACACACACACACACACACACACACACACACACACACACACACACACACACACACACACACGAGCATGCACACAAGCATGCAGACAGATACTTCCTCCCTCATTCTTTCTTTCTTAGGAAACATTGACAGACTAGTATCATAAGAGGAAAAACAATTTTTTTACGACACTGATTTGCATAACACCACCTTAAGCAAATCACAATGCTAGTTTAAATTTCGCAAACATTAACCCTGTATAAGACTCCATATATTACTGCTGCGTTTGTTTTGTTCGAAGAACCATAGAGATTTATATTTCTTTGGTTTAATTAATTCGGTTTTACGATTTGATTTTCCTACATTGCTTATGATTGTCTTTAACATGACATGAAATGTATTATTTTCCATAAATTTTTGGTTAATACTTAATATTTCATTTTATTATGTTCAATAATTAGTGTCAATGATATCTGCAGTACTTTTTTAAATATTTATTGTCCTTGTTAGACTTCTAGTGCACAAAAGATTGTGAAAGTCACTTGAACTGCATTAACTGCTGTATTTCTAATGTGGATGCCTGGGGGGGGGGTTGACCAAAAGGTCTCTAGACATGACAGCTAAGCTACAGGCCATAGCATACATTGTCAAGTTTACAAATTTCTACCTCCAAAAGTTTTTTCTTCAAAAAAGAAAAAAAATAATTGTAGGATTTCACACACTCATATAAGGCTCATCCATTTCATTTTTGAGACTGCATAGTATTGAAGTATCTTGTCACAGGGATATGTGGGGAAGGTAACTCAAAATCTGAGGGAGAATCATTATTTGTAATGCCAAACATTTGGACATAAATTAAATACTGTGGTTCTTGCATGCTGTATACAGTAGGCAATAGAACGTGCCCTGTGCACACGGTTTACTTTGATTAGTATTTAAGAAAGATTAAACAAAAGACGTTATTTGAAGAAGCTGTAGAGAATAAGGAATAGTAAACAGAACTTTATCTCTCAGCTTTACCTGCACAAATTTGACCTTATTGGTTTTAAGCCTGGATACTTCTCAAGATGTATATCAATGCCTGTCAGACATTTCAAATGATTTTCTGTATTAAAATGCAGTCCTCACTGACCAGCTGACAATTGTTATTTTCTGGTGTGGAATTCAATTTTAGGCTGGTAACAGGAACTGGAGTTAGACAGGAATAGCTCCATAGCAAGTATTATAGTATGAGGGAAAGGGTTAAGCTGTTTCGAGTCCCCCTGGAGACTTGGAAGGTAAAACATAGAGCATTGTCAACCAATGGTCTGGTCACAGTGTAGCTGTAAAGTAAGTTTGCCTTTTTCTAGAATGGGCCTCCAGTCCCATTCTCCTGCAGCACTAAAATGTCATTCTATCCCAGAGAATCAGCCACTTTGTGAATATCCAGGAGCTGGGCTGCTGTAAAAAGTCTGTCAATATAGGTCGTTTTAACTAGAACATTCAGTAGACATCAGTGATCTGTTTATGTATTTATACCCTTAAGAAGTTTTCTTGCCATTTGGATATCAGTATCACCACAATAGGGACATGACAAGAATCTTAGTTCACACTTTTTCTAGTTTAATTTATTTACTAGTTAACAGGGCAAGTGACATAGTCAACAAGGGGTAGGGTAAATACAATGTATAGGAATAGCGTGTGGTAGCCAGTCAGCCTGCATATTTTATGAAGGTGGAAAGGACATGGAGTACATGGAAAAAATCCCACACAGACACAAGAGAATATGCAAATTCCACACAGAGGCTGGCCAGATGTCAGAAATGAATAAGAGGACCCTGGAGCTCTGAGTTGGGAACATTAAATGATGATGACTTGTCATGTTGTATTTTACATCAAAGTAGGCCTGAATATTTGAGTTTATTCCTAATGTTTCTTAGTCTAGGGAGAAGTGTAGAAGTTCCCTCCATCAACAATGGATGTTTAGAATCTAATTATTAGGTCCACAAACATCACTGGGAGGTCCTTACATAGATCTGCTGGGAAACCACTATTCCCAGGACCTTTTTTCTTGGCACACTTCAAACTGCTGTCATTGTCTTTTTGTTTAGGGGCATCTATATTTTTAAAATAAGATAACAATCTTTAACTTAGACTAGGTTTATGTTTGCAATTAACTGTGCCACCTTCAATACTGTACTGTACATCTGAAATTTTGCTAATGAAAATAGCTAGCAAGGCAATAATGGACTTAAAATGTGCATGTATTGGTAATTTATATGGAAAAGTTCTTAAACAGCTGACGCATGTAAACATGAGGTCAGATTCCAAAACTACTTATGTTTAATATAAGGTACTAGTTCTACACTGCAGACATCAGTAGAACTGATGTGGTTCCAAAAGAAATCTTGTGGGCACTTTATGCAAAAAAAGAAATGTATAAGTATTCACCAACCTTTGGCACTCTATACCTGACCCCAAACACTGAGGTGGAGGGGGGACTTTTGTAAGGTGGAGGTAGAAGCTTCTGTTACCTGGGTAAATATGATGATTGTTGAAGCACTGGTGCCACTACCATTTCAGCCAACAACAAGCAGTAAACCAATTAGTGTCACTATCATTATGGAATTCAGCTAGATCAAAGTTCTCAGAAAAAGTTATTGATGAGCACTTCCTGGACAGGAAGCTGGAGATATATGAGACATGTTCTCCACAGAATTGTAAACAGCCTGGAGGAGATACTGTTTCCCCTTCAAACCAAATTATTCCTGTCATTGGATATATTGGTATTTAGGATGTTCCAGTATCATATGAGTGACACTGAAGATTTGAAATGTTTAGGTCTCACATGAAAATCTATGAAGAGAGTACTAATACAAACCAATACATTAAGATGAAGTATTATGTTATATAGAGAAACATCACTTGAAAGCTCACCTGCTAAAAGGACCTATCCACTAGTACCCTCTCAACTATGCCAGTTCATTGCTTTCCTAATTCTGCAGAGAAATGGTATGTTGAAGCAGATGGTGACTGAGCATGTATTTCATTTACTGAATCCAGAGTCATGTAACTGGATAAAGCAGCAGCACCTTCCAATATTTAGGAGACACAATATCATGAAAGATAACCAGTTGGCATAATGGCTAAGGTCTTTGTCTCCCACACACAAAGATTCAAAGTTTTAGCCTGACCGACGGCCAATGCTGGTATGGAGTTTGTATGTCTCCCTTGTGTCTCTGTGGTGATCCTTCCATATCCTAAAAATATGCTGAGTGTTATCATCTCAAACTCACAGACTTCAGATACTGCCAGATGGAGGAAGATTTGTATAGATCAAACTCTACTGTAGTGTGCAGTATCCTGAAAATAGGAGAACATGGATCATAGACTGCATGCTGTAGCAGGGTTAGCCACTCAATGGTGTAAAATATGGCACTAGGTGATTTGGTGTGTTGACTAATGTTGCCAAGTAGGTTGAGGACCTACCCAACTCTGACCTGTGCCAGAAACCCATGGTAACAGTGAGAGGAGTATATGTGTCCCCTACCAGTTACCCAACTTGGGTTACCTGAGATAACTCTGTTGAGCAAAAGCTGGACATAAAACCAATCAATCAGTCAAACACCATACAATCAATGTAGGCTTGCAGGCAGGGTCGAGCTTGGAAGTGGATGACATGAAGGTATTGAGGAGGCTGGACATTATATGCAGCCAGGAGACAAGATGGAAGGGCAGTTGAGCAAAGCCATTTGCCTAGGTATCCACATTATACTACTTATGAGGAGACCAGGCTATTAACAGTGTGGTGTGAGAATTATGGTGAGGTAGAGGTTTAAGAAGAGAGTGAGGGATGTCATAAGAGAGTAGTATTCATAATCTCAACCTACACCCCAACTGCAGGGTTGTCAGAGTGATGAAAAGAGTACATTCAGACCATAGATGCAAAACTTACTAGATAAAGCAGGACAACATGAATTGGTGCTGGTAATGGACACGCACAGTATATGAGGACTGTCTCAGTCCACAATGGTGGGGTAATAGGTAACAGGAATAAAGAAGGAGAGGCTATTTTAGACTTATGTCTGGCAAACAGCTTGCTGGTTACAAGCACATGGTTCAGCAACAGACACAGTGACAAATTCGCATACAACAGCAGCCAACATGCAACTCAGGTAGCCTTCCTTTTAGTAAGGAAAGGGCAGTGGGGTAGAATCAGTGATTGCAAATTCAACCCCAGTGAAATGGCCACAGAAGACACTAAGGATGACATAGACACTGCCAAAAATCTGAAGATGACTGAAAAGAAAGCAGAGCAGTTCAAGGAATTACTCAGGCCTGTAGCACCTTAATAAGGAGAGCAAATAGGTGAAGTTAACAGTGTGTGTGAGAACTACAGAACAGACACGCAGCAGTGCCAGACACGGAAATAAGATTCATAAGGAAAGATGGTGGTGATGGAATGCAGAAGTCAAAGAAGTCATCAAATCAGAGAAGGAGTGCAAGAAAAACCAGGAGATATAAAAGATGGACTAGGCTAGGAAGGAATACTGGTTGGCTAACAAAGATGCTAAGAGAGGAGTTGTAATAGCAAAGAACAAGGCATCCAAGCCCACTGCTGTTTGTACTGGTGATGGATGACTTTAGCAAACAGGTTGGAGGGGACAGATCAACACAGTTGCTGTATGTAGAAGATGTGGCATTACAGGCAGACTCTGAGCAAAAACTTCAGCAAAGGATAGGGAAATGAATGCAAAACTGAAGGCACATGAGATGAAACTACATACAGATAAGACCGTTGTAATGGCAGCAAATGGGGGAAATCAGAAGAAGATGAGAACTGAGAAAAAAGGAAAATAGCGGAACAGGGTAACAGTTTCAAGTATCTGGGAGAGCGGGTTAAGGAGAAGGGAAGTCTGAATGAGGAGGTCAAAGCTAGAATCAGAGAGGCAGAAACCAAGTGTGACAGAGTGCCAGGGTAGTGTATGACCGAATAATACCAAAGAGGATGAAAAGTAAGGTGCACAAAACAGTAGTGCAACCAGTACTACTGTGTGGTACAGAAACCTGGACAGTAAAGGAAGAGCAGCTGAGGAAGCTAGAGGTGATGGAGATGAAGTGCTGATGGGTAGTGTGATGCACCCTGTGGGACAGACTAAGAAATGGCAACATCAGGGCAGAAGCTTAAGTAGCTCCTATTGCAGAAAAGGTCAAAGAGAATAAATAACAGTGATTCAGGCACATATGCAAGACAGCAGAAGATAATCTGATGAAGAAGATTTGGGACAGACAGAAAGAAGGCAAGAGGAAATGATGGTGTCCTGCAAAGAGGTGGATGGACTGAGTGAGAGAAAACACATGACAGGCATGAGTTTTGAAAAAGGTAAGCGAATGGCATTGAATAGAGAGAGATGGTGACAGTTAACTTGACACCTGGACCCCATGTATAAAATGGGAAAAGGGAAGCTGGTCACTCTGTATTTTATGCTGCACAATATGATAACATCAAAGTATAATGGACTCTGCATCTGGGAGCTGGATCTCTACCAGTACAACTCCAAGCACCACAGGTTCTTAAGTTCCTACTAGGCTACTGATCTCTAAGGATGTTAAGGTGCCTAGCCTTACACTTTCATGGCAGTTTTTAGGCTTTATATTTTGTGTGTGAATATCCCAAAAGTGGTGAGAAAAAAAATATGTTGGGATAGCGACTTGTTACCCCATCAATGAGGGACATGGGTGCAATGTTTGAGGTACATTTCTGGTTTCCTATTTACTCATCCAAATTGCCTTTTAGCAGAGTAAGATCATTTTGTTTTTTTCTTTATGAAAAGCTGAAGATGGTTCCCTAGAAGTGTGACAGTCACCTATCCCTCCAATATGTTCTATCTATTTTGCAAAAGAAATTAAGATCCCTTGAGCAGGTGTTCACTCTACCATTGGACTCAAAATTGTGTAATAAGTCTGACAGAACAGGGTCTGTTAAGGCTCTATACTCAATGCAGAGATTCTCTCTCTCTTAGCAATGTGTATGACACTGAGCAGAGGGCAACTATTTGAAATGGTATGCATAGTTTTTAATTTTAGGCCCTTGTTTTTTTTCTTTTAGAGAGAAAGCATTGCATTTATTCCATTTCTGACAAGTGTTTGGAGAGGTACATACAAAGACAGGCATTATATTCAATGATCAGCTTAGAGAGACAGATGCAGTAAAATGATTGCATCCTTGCACTTGGATGCCATGCATCCAGGTATAAGATGTACAGTGAAACAAGGCTTCTTTGTAACAGTGTCTACATGGTGATGAATAGACAGTTCATTATCCCACACTCTAGAAAACAGAATGACCAATCAAGGCTGGGGTGATACAGGAACACAGCGTTTATTGTTTAGGTGTTCTTTAAGAAGGGGTTTAAAATTGGAGGTAGTGGGGGTATTAAGTATATGTAGGGGAAAGCTGTTCCATATTTTTGCGATTTGACTTACGAATAAGGAGTCACCAAAAGGGTTGCTAGATTTATTGACTTTTAGAAGCAGTTTATTGGATGAGCGGAGGGTACGGGTGGCATTATAAGGTTGAACTAGATTCTTTAGAGTTGGACAGGCATCAGGTTGATGTATGATGTTATGAGCAATTGTAAGTTGGTTAAGTGGTAGTAGGATTGGTCTCTCGAGCCAGTGTAGCTGTTTCAGGGCTGTGCAGTGGTGTGTTCTATTCTGCAGGCCAGCAGCAAAGCAAAATATTTTATGGTAGCCTATCTCTAATTGGGACAGTTCAGACTTTCTAAGATTAATGATGATGGGGGATACAGTAATGTGGACAGAATGTGTGTTATCGCTATGGCTTGCTAGTGGAAGGGGCGAGGAATGTTCTGGAACTATACAGATAGCCGAGTTTAATATGTACCTTTTTATGGTAAGGGCTATGTGCTTGTCACATTTTAGGGAGCTGTCTATTGTGACACCTAGTAGTTTTGTGCTGTCTGTTGGTTCAGGTTTTAGTGCCATTGGAGGAGAAGATGTGAAGTGGAGTAGTGGGTTCTGTAGACCTGTTATTGGAGAACTGCATTAGTTTTGTCTTATTAGGGTTTAGTATGAGTTTATTTTCTTTGCGGTACTGCTCAATGTCTGTGAAAGCTTTCTGGGTTTTATGCATGAGTTTGGGGAGGGAGGGGGCTGTGCAAATGACTATGGATGCAGAACTAAATTTCTTTGCAAAGATGGAAAAGAATAAAGGCTCAAGAACTGAGCCTTGTGGGACTCATAAGTAATAGGTAGCAGAGCAAGTTCATCTTTCCACTTGGCAGCTTGTTGTCCGTTGGACAGATAGCTGTGAAACCAAGTGATGGATGATAGTGACAGATGAATGGATGATAATTCTTGAAACAGTTTTGATCTGAAACAATGTCAAATGCTTTTGACATCTCTAAGCAAATGGAAGAGACAAGGTTGTTACTGTTTTGTGTAGGTTGACGGTATCTGTGAAACTTAATAGTGCAGTTGTGGTGATACGTCTTGGTCTCAAACTATGCTGGTAGTTGGAGAGGAGATTGTTTTGTAGTAGAAAGGCCAGTAGTTGGGAATTTATGCATTTTTCTAGTATTTTGTTAAGGTGGGAGAGTATGGCAGTGGGTCTATAGCTGGATAGTTCAGTGGATGGACCACCCTTATGCAGAGAAATTATGTGGGAGAGTTTCCAGAGTACCGGTACATATTGTTCAGTAATGGAGCGATTGATAAATACGGAAACTGGGTATGAGATGGAGTCAGCTGCTATTTTAAGAAATTAATGTGGGAGTTGATCTACTGCAAGTGTATAGTTGAAGAAGAAGTTTTTTGATGAAAGTGGTCTGGACGGGCTGAAATGAGAAGGTAACAGATTGATGATAGGAGTAGTGGTAATGGTTAGTGGGGTATGATTGCTATTGTTTACTAGGGTTTGAATGGAGTTAATAAAATCTGAGTTAAATTGGGCTGCTATGCTTATGTCACAATTTGGCATGGTTGTGGGAGGGGGAGTAGTTTGTCGAGGAGTTAACAGTTGTTTTATTGAGTGCCAGAATTTCTGAGAGCTGTTTTTATATTTGTGTTGATGACATAACAGGACATATAATTATAATTTATATCCAGTGTCGTGGTTAACTACTCCTCATACATGGGGATGCTCCATGAGCAATTCAATCTTTAGCATATCCCCAAAAAATTAAAAAGTTCAAGTATTACATTAACACTGGTGTCTCTCATACAGCAGAGGAGAGTATGTAGAAGTCCATGATCCTGGCACATGCATTTTTAGACAGAAGCAGTCATGTTGTGATGTGCATAAATTACTTTTGATGCATCTTTATTTATTCATGGGAATATTTAGTATAAGACTTTATCTTACATGAAAAGCTAGGATTTGAACATAGTATTACAAATTCTGTTTGACAGGGCGGCCACAGTGGTGCAGTGGTTAGCGTTGCTGCCTCACAGCAAGAGGTTCTCCAGTTTGATTCTCGGCTTGGGTGCATTCTGTGCGGAGTCTGCATGTCCTCCCTGTGGTCACCTGGGTTTCCTCCGGTTTCCTCCCAAAGACATGTAGTAGGTGGATTGGACACTCTAAATTGGCCCTAGGTGTGAATGTGTGTGTGCCTTCTGTGGAAGGTTGGGTGCTGGGCTGGCAACTTGACACTGCAAAACTAGATATCTTTGTCACTGTGATTTGGCTGGCACTAGTTATGTGGTGTTTAAGCCTAACATCAGCCATGGTTTGGACACTATCAGGGTTCCCTCATGAGTACTGCCTTATGCATCTGCAGTAGGGGCACTGAATAGATGTTAGCTATGCATAAGAATTTGTTTATGAAATGCATTGCCTCAAGATAGCTGCATTGCTATTGTGTGCAGTAATGGACATTCAGTCTTTCTTTCTCTACATTGGGAACAGGAGGAGGATATTGGGTGACCATTGATGATAGTGGTGACAAAATCAGGGACAGGTTACAGATGTACCAGAAACTCCATTTGAGCACTTCTGCTATTCCAAAATGCAGCATAAACTTCTATTATTGTGTGTGCTAAACCATATATTCTACAGTCTTTTAGTAATACTTTTTCATGTGAGTTATATGGCCCTAAATTGTCAAGGCTAAGGGACAAAGAAATTGGCACAGAAAACTCCTACTGGATTGTCTGATTTTAGATGCTCATTGATTAGTTATTTCACTATTGTCCTATTGCATTAAATGTACATGGGCTATTAGATGCTGGAAGACCCCCAGTGACAGGTCAGCACCCTCTATTTGTGTTAGAAACAGCATCTTTGTACAGCATGCAAATATTTGAATAAATAACATTCACGTACAAGCACAGGTGTAGTAGTTATTAAAATGTAAATGCTAGTTGTAATGTAATCATAATGTAAATGGTATGAAAAGTAAATTTGACGTTAATTGTAGATGTTGCTTTGAAATGTTACTACTGACTGAAAGGGCTGAAAATGGTCTTAGGATCAATAAATAATGGTGAAAAACATCTTTATTTAGTACTTTTGGTTTATTTCAGTTTCTTATGTTTAGCTTACACTGGAAATCTGGGTAGTAGTTTCCCCTTTTTGACCCACAATTCATTCATCTTGGATTTGACACAGAAGCCACATTTAGCTAATGTGAAAAGAAGTTTTATCTGGGTTAAAGTGCCCAGGTGATCTTGAGAGCACAGGACACTGAATGCATATGTCTTCTTCACAGCAGATGTGTGCAGACCACAGTGATCACGATGATTGTACTTTCATAAACAGCACAGCCCTGCTCTGAACAAAACAACTGCATTGTGTTAGGTTGAGCATAACCACTGTTCTACATTAAATGTATATGTTTGTAAAGAGAATGCCCATTAATAAAGTTTATCATTCTTATTCTTATCCAGTTTTTTATGTACCACTATATGCATTTATTACTTATTTATTTATTTTACATTTGTTGACCAGGATAGTCCGACTGGATGCATGTCCATTTTCAGCGGAGGCCCGGGGAGAAAAGCTCCAGGTTACAAAAGTAAACAATTTCACTTATAAATCAATAATATCTATATAGTACTTAGAGAGGTGGCCCCATAGAGGGGGATTACACAAGAATGACAGTGATTACAAAATACATGTTGAAAATAGTAGAAGCAAGGTTACATACTAGAGTTGTTAAGCAGCACACAATGAGATAGAAACTATTTACAAGTTACTACTTATTTACAAAATTAGATACTCTGTGGTCTTAGGGAGGGAGCATAAAGACTTATGCTGCATATCAGACAGATGTGGCTGATATCAGTAATGAAGCAAGATAGAATTGGCCTGCATAAGACAAATGGTTAAGGTAGGAGTTAGTCAGGTTGGTACAGGGACAGAGCCAATGTCCCGTAAGATATTGTTTGAGGCCTTTTCTGAAATGGTTTAATGAGGGTTCCCCGAGTAAGAATAGTTGGGAGAGAGTTCCATGTTTTTCTAACGAAGTTGGCAAACAGGGAGTCACGGTAGCAGTCCTAGCTAATGGGGTTAGGAAGGATTTATTTCTATATAGTAGGCCAAGCTTTTTATTAATGGCTTTGATATTTTTATTTATGTGCAGGTCGAATTTGAGATTATTATCAACTATTACACCTAGGAGCTTAGTATGGGCCTCAGGAGTGATAAAGGAGCCATTGGCGGAGGTTATGGAGAAGGTGAGGGGGTGGATCTACTGGTTGGGATGACGAGGAGTAATTTAGTTTGGTTGGTGTTTAAAAGCAAGTGGTGATTAGCGAGCCAGTTTTCAACTGTGTGAAATGTATTCTGGGTTAAGGTTTGCAAGTTGGACAGGGAAGAGGCCGTACAGATCAGTGTAGAGTCTTCGGCGTATTGGATACAGGTTGCTTCAGGGATGGCTGAGTGAAGGTAACTAATGAAAATTGAAAAGAGGAGAGGACCTAAGATAGAGCCCTGGGGGACTCTGAGGGTGAGAGGTAGCAGGGTGGACAGTTTATCCTGCCATAGGACAGCTTGCTGTCTACCACTTAGATAGGATAGGAACCATTGAATAGCAAGGTTGTCCAGGGAAATGGTTTTAAGTGTTTGTAAAAGTAGATAGTGACCAAGCATATCAAAGGCCCTTGACAGGTCCAAGAAAAGGGCAGATGAAAGCATGTTGTTATTCTGATTTAGTGGACAGCAGCAGTGAAGAGAGAAGGGCAGAAGTGGTGCTGTGGTGTGGCCTGAATCAATGCTGGCAGTTAACTAGTATGTTGTTCTGGGTAAGATGGTGCATACATTGCTTGTGGACCCATTTCTCCATGATCTTCGCTAGTAGTTAAAGGATGGCTATGGGTCTGTAATTGGAAAGTCCTGTAGAACTTCCCCTCTTATGTAGTGGAATGACATGGGATACTTTCCAGATGGTTGGGATAGTGCCCTCTGTTAGGGTTCTATTGATTGGGATGGCAATGGAGTATGCTATGGCTTCTGCAGCTTTTTATAAGTACTCTGCTGGTAGGAGGTTGGCAGATAGGGTGGATGGTTTTAATTTTTTGATTAGGGCATGAATTAAGTTGGTAGAAACTGTTTGGAGGTTGAAGAAGGGATAGGTAGCAGGGGTGGTTAGTACTGGTGCTTGTTGTAGTACGTTTGTTAGCTAGAGACTGGATTGTTTCTGTGAAAAAAGTATTAAAGGTATTAGCAATATTTTTGAGGGATTCCTGGGTAGCATTAGATGGGGTGGGAGTGGTAGATTGACCTGGATGCAGGATTTGGTTTATACCTGCCAAGAACATTTGGGGATTTGACTGTTTTTTTTTTTTTTTTTGTAGGAGATTATTGTAATAGTTTTTCTTGTCAAGTAGTTTGGACTTTTTTGTATTTCAAGCTGACGGTAGCTCAAATAGTCAGAGGGGGCTTTGGTAGTACGCCAGGTGTGCCAGGCATTATTCCTAAGCCTAATTTTTGATTTGGTTTCCTTATAAAGCCAGCGTGCTGTACTAGATTTAGCTCTGATGGTGTGAGTGGGAGCATGAGAGTCGAGTATGATCAGGAATTTGGCATTAAAGTATGCTACACCTTCATCTAGTGGTGTAATTGGTGTGATTTAGGGGTACATGGTCTGTGACCAATGTAAAATATTTGTATGGAAGACAATATTTCAGTGGAAAGAGTGCTTATTTGATTGCAAGGCATTTTCAATGGATAGTGGAATACACGGTCTCACTTTGCTTAGCTTTTGGCTTGAAAAACATGTAAGGTGTTATTCCTCCTCAAAATTTTGAAAAGTTATTGCCTATAAACCTACCTCTGATGCATCAGAATAACTTTTAAGAATTTATTAAAATCCAGGGGTGTTAAAAAAGGTTAGGAACATAGTGCTTCCTTCAAATGTTTAATAACATTAGCTTCTTATAGTGTCCATTTTAAGTGGCATCTTCACTTTTGTCATATCTGTAAGAGATTACTGTATTATGCAACATGAGATACATTTTTATAGTAAGCAGCTAATGCCAAGAATGTCCTCACTTTCTCACTTGATTCTTGATACCAGAAAAAAGCCAATTTCTTGTGTCTTCTATTTTTTCCTTTCTAGGGTCGAACAAATCCTCTACCTATTACATAGCCTAAGTATTTTACCTGAGCCATGCCTAACTTGCTCTTGCATACATTAACTGTCAACCTGGTTTGTCTCAGAGAGTCTGACACAGCTTGTACCTGAGCTGTATGTGAGTTCCTATCCTCAGACTGTACTACAAACATTGCCTGTATAAAAAGGAGCATATTTGACAAGAGAATTGAAGACAGAGTTTATTAATATTTGAAAGGTTGCAGTGACACCACATGGCCCAATCAGAAGAACAATACACTAGAATAAGGCTTCTAGTGCTGATAAATTTGTCTTTTCCCTAGCATCGTGTGTTAGAAATATTTGCCACTACCCTTTTTGTTAGATATAATGTGGTCAGTGATCATGTGTTTCCCATTATTTGTGAGTTCATCTACCCTACATATTAGATTGCTGTCAGATTTTGAAATGCCATTCAACTTCCTAAAATCATTATAGAACCTAATTGTTCCATCAGGCCTCTGGACTAATATTATAGGAATATTCTTCTTATACTTTGATTCCTTTCTCACCATTGTCTTAAGCATTTTTGTACCACAGTCATTTTCTTTGACTAACATTCAGTAGAGTTTTATGTTATCATTTTCTCTTGGAATTGTCTCAGAATTAAATCAAATATGTTTTCTTTTCCCAAACAGTCATAAATGTGCCTCTTTGTTTTTTATCCAAAAAATCTCTTATCTCTTGTTCTGTTGCTTAGATAGTGTGCTTTGTATCTGCACTATAAAGGTCACTTTTCTTTCCCCAGCACTTTCATTTGTTTTTGCTATTAAGCTAAATACAGAGGTCTGCACTTCTTTCCATGATTTTAGAAAACTGATATGGCATATCACTTTTGACCTTCTCTTACCAGTCTGTCCAATCTAGTTGTTTAAATCATTTAATTTTTCCTACTTTTTCAAACTGACTCAAGAATTTACGTTTTACAAAGGGAACCAAAACTAGCACCTGGTCTCCAGTTTTGAACTCAGTGGTCCTTGCAGTTCTGTTATACACCACTTGTTCTATATTCTGGGATGTTTCCTTATGGTCCTCTATAGGTTCATAGTTTATACTAGACTAATGACCAAAGTGGTCTTTACAAGCCTAGCCATGCAACCTAACCAAGTTTTGTCCCAGAGTTCCTTGTATGTCTATATGGTGGCATATGTTAGCAAAGAGGTAGCTAAGGGTTATGGGGAGGTATGCAAGTTAGAGCTTAATTTACTTACTGTCAACCTCTGTCTATCAGGGCATGAAGGCCAGACCAGGAGTGAATTTGCAATTTCACATCCAATGATCAAAGTTTCTTTTCAATAGGGTCATGGATAAACTCTGCTTCACATAGATGGTGAGCTTATTTCATAGTACAGGGATAGTTTGAGACACATATCTGTCCCTTTAGCAGGGTCTATTTATGCCACAGACAAAGTTCAAGTCCTTGAATCTATTGTTTCTAGTGCTGTTTGCCTTGCAGATGTGCAACAGGTCAGTCAGAGCTGGATCTGAGGTTGCTTTATATGCTTGGCATAGCTCGCCTCTCTGTAACCTGTAGGAGACTAAGTACAGAGATAGAACCTTAAGGTGATCTGTGCATGGGAGACTATTCCTACACTGGATTCTCCTGGTTCATAGGTTAATAGATGATTACTAGGCTAATGGCACAACAGCCTTTACAAGCCTAGCCAGATAATACCCAGGATATGACTATATTATATCTTAATTCCCCAGATATGGGATAAGATAGTACCTGGGTAGTGGGTTTTTGGGTGTTGGAGCTCTGGGTCATTTTACAGACTGCCTCTATCCATAAGAGACATGGGCAATACCCCAGGAGTGAATTTACAGTCCCCCAACCATTTGTCCAAATTCTTTTTGAAGAGAGTGAAGGATGGGCTTTGTTTTACAGATCTGGGAAATTTATCCAATAGACGAGGTAGCCTTTGGGATATGAATTTGTCTCTCAAGCAAGTTCTGTTAGAGTCACAAATAAGGTTCAAGTCCATGGAACGGGTAAGCCTTGTATAATTGTTCTTGTGAATATGGAACTTTTTCATCAGGGCTAGCTCAGAGAATGCCTTGTAGATCAGGCATAAGTCCCCGCTCAGTAAACAATATGGGACTGAATTAAGGGATAGAGTCTTTAGTTGTTCTTCATTAGACATGTGTCTTACACTTTGCATATTTGTATTAAAGAACTTCTGAGGCTGCTCCAGTTGGTGTAATTCCCTGGCTATGTAGTTGCAGAAGGAGCATTGTACTTTATTATGGGTCTGATGAGGGTTGAGTACAATGGCACTATAGCTTCCTTTGATCTTGATGCCATGCCTTTACTTATAAGCTGAACCATACAAAAGGATTTGCTCATTACTATAGGTATCTGGTGGCCACAGTTTAGGTTACTGGATGTGCTTTTAGGGATGTGCTATCAATATTAAAATTTGCAGGGATATCTGATTTACTGAAGGTAAGATTACACATTTTTTAGCATTTAGTCTCAGGCCATGGATTTGGCACCAGTCCTATGTCATTTTTAGGCCTGTTTGTAGGCTGTCATCATCATTTGGGGATTCAGTGATTGCTCCTAGCTTACATCTTCAGTGAATTTGGTGAGCCAGATGTCCCAGAACATTAGCCTTTACTTCAGGGAAGTGTACACCAAACAGGAGGTGTCCCAACACTGAACCCTGTGGGACACCATTAGTAAGAGGTTTCGTATCAGAAGTAGATTCACCTATCCAGACAACATGTAGCCTGTCAAAGAGCCAGTTGGCTATCCATCTGATGATGTAGGGGGTTATGCCTAAATCAATAAGTTTATTTACAATCCCTGAGTGGAGGACTGTATTGAAAGCTTTGGCCAGGTCTAGATAAGTGTTGTGTACTATTTACCCTCATCCATGGCCCTGGTGACATTCTCAAAGAAGTCCACCAGATTGAGCAGGCAAGACCTCCATTTGACAAAGTAAAATTGGGTCTGATCCAGTTTCTGGAGGATTCCAATGTCATTATTGATCAGGTCTGTGACACCCCTGCACTGGCCCAGTAATCAAGGAGCCTCAGTCCTCATCACTGGCAACAGCTAGGGGACATACACACTGGGAAGATAACAAGTACATGCAAAGTAAAGTGCAATTTCCCTTAAGAGCACACAGAGATCATAGTCAGTCTGGGACTAGTTTCTCCCTCTTTCTCTAGATCCCCAATACGACTCACACTGGAACAGCTATAGGGTTAAGATCTCAGCTGAAGGGCCAAGCCAAAACCTCCAGCACCTACTCTGTCCAATCAGTGCTTCATGTACCCTGCCCAAGTAGCTGACACACACACACACACTCTTTGAGATTGGTTTATATGCAAACGCACACACCTGAGGAAGGCTGGCACAGGTTTACTAGCTATGCCCCCTTCTTCCCAGACTATAAGGTGCTTTCCACTGCCACCAACCCCTACTTATCAGACACTATGAGGCCCTTACAAAGGGTGTCCAGTCCTACTGTCTAATGTTACTATTATCCAAATGTAGTCTGACAAAGACTTGCAAGGCTGTTTAGGAGTGGCCTGTACAGTGTCACCAAATACATATGCAAGTACTCTAAGAGCTTAAATATGTCTCACAAATATCAGCCACAAAGATAGATTTAAATATATTTAATAATAAATAATAAAAGAACAAGACAATACTCAGTCAATCAATACAGTAACTTCAGAGTTCAAAATCACAGGAAATATTTTAAAACAACATTGCAGGACAGTCTCAAATAAATACAGAAAACATCTAAATTAATTTTTACTATATTCCTATCTATATCTAAGAGAGATACTATGCCCTAAATCTTACTTACAGAGTAAGGCAAGTGCAGGTGATGAGTGGATGTTCTTGCTAGGTCCAAGACAAAATACAAAAAGCACAGTCTCTCTCTGAGAGAGTTCTTAAATCAATATCAAATATTACTGCTCGGTTAGCTTGGATGACATCACTTTTTGGCACCTGTCTTCAGTTTCCAGACTAACCCCCCCCCCCCCCCATTGCAGCATTTGGCATCTCCTTGTGAAAAATACATAGCCTTCAGGTGTTCGCAGTTGCTAGAAGACATAAAACAATAAAACACTTACAAAACAATGCAGAAGGCACCCTAGTTTTAGACATCCTGTCGCCTTGCTGAATTGAAACTAACTTTTATAACACAACTGTAAAATAATTTAATTTAAACTGTTTTCTTGAAGTTTTGCAAATTAACCCTTTTATGTTCTAGTTTCTGCTGTTAAAACATAGATTTGCACATATATGTAGTTTATATATATTTCTGTTCTAAGTCAGCAGGACATGCTGTGGTAAGATTTTATCTCAGTACATAATGTACAGTTCTGTATAAATCATATCAATATTCACAAATAACATAGAATTATTTACAAAATTTCAGATAGGTGGGCTGGAAATATTTCCCTATATCACTAGGTCCATGATAATTCTCTCCATGACCTTCTAGATAAGACTTAAGCTTATGGGTCTGTAGTTCCCTGGGTCAGTTAATGAGCCCCATTTTGTGTAGAGGAATGACTGTTGCAGTCCACCATTCCTCTGGGACAAAGCCTGTCCAGAGACTGTGGTTGGAGAAGATTTCTAGTGGCCATGATAGATTCTGTTTTAAGCTATTTAAGAAGCATCCAGGAATGTTGTCAGCCCACATGAAGGCTGTGTTTCTGGCTTTAGCGAGCACAGTAAGGGCCTTTTCCCTTAAAATGACCAGTAGGGGGATGGATGCGGATATTTCTTTAGGTGTGGTAGGAGGTGATGGGGGGGGGGGTTAAACTGAACTTGTCAGCCAGCAGGTTTCCTATAGTATCAGGCTGGGTGTAAGTGTTGCTGTTCATGATTAACTCAGCACATAGCTGAGCATTTCCCCAGAGATTACAAACATAATGAAAAATAATGGTTATTTTTCACCTGGGAGGCTATTTTACCTCATAGTTTGCTTTAACAGATTTGACCAGCTCTCTAATTTGTTTGTTAAGAATGGTGAGTGTATTTTTGCACTGTTTTGTCTGTTCCTTCTGGTCCTTGAGAGGATTTTTTTTTTTCCTTTTGTTACATAGCCTATTTATGCTGGGGTCCATTAGGGTGATTTATTTTTTGCCAATAATCATAGGTTTCACTCAGACAGGTATACTACCTCCTTTATGCAGCTATAAATAAAGGTGTGCAGTGCTTTTGTGTACAGCTCAGAGTAGACCTTGGTGTCATCCAGGCTCAGTGGGGCTTGGAAGTTTAATAAGCTTTCACTTCATTTGAGGTAATTGGCCTTAGTAAAGCTCTTAACAGGTTAGGAGTCTAATGGAAGTTCTACGTTAGTTTTACAAGTGAAATAATTTTTTGGTCAGATCTTACCAGTGAGGACTTAATGCATAGGAGTGAGCAGCATCCCCCATGTTCATGAATACTATTGTTCCTCTGTTTGGGAAACTAACTACTTTGTCCAGGGTGTTTGCATTGATGAAGTCCAAAAACCTCTGAGCAAGTGAATTATGGGTCATATAAGTCTCCCATTTTATGAAGGGGTAGTTGAAGTCACCCATAAGTACAATCTTAGGTTGAATGTTGACAGATTCCAGTTGACTTAGGAGGTGTAGTTTTCCAGACTCATGTTAGTGGATCTGTAGGTAGCAAGGATATGATAGGGGGTTACACCTAAGGTTAGCTAAGCATGGAACAGCTCAAATGAGTCAGTTTGTTGGAACAGTTGATCAATGTACTTGTCCTTTACGAACATTGAGATACCTTTATCCTGAGATGAGGGGGATCAAAATGTATGAACGGCATTGTAGCCTTTGATAGCTGGGGTGCTTTCTATGGTTTTGAACCATGGTGAAGAACCTTTGAGGGTGTTCCAACTGTTGCAAGTGCCTGGCTAGGTACATTCCAAAGGGGTATTGTACTCAATGAGTGGGTCTCATAAGGGCTAGGTAGAGTGGTACTATTGCTTCTTTGGATCCGGTTACCATACCCTATGATTATGAGTTGTGCAGCATTAAATGATTTTCTTATTATCTTGGCTATGTGTTGGATGAATGGTAGATTACTGTCTACATATGTTCCCATCACTAAAGTTATTAACCTGAATGGATGCTTTCCCCAAGTGTACTATAATGCATTTCTTTGCACTGAATTTTAATCTATGGCTTTTGCACCAGTCATTTGCTTGTGTTAAAACCTTCTCTAGTATATTGGTGTAGTGAAAGGAATCTATGATAGCTCCAAATTTATAGTCATCTGGGAACTTGGTGACCCAGAGGCCTTTGGCATTAGTCTTGACTTCCAAGAAGTAGATGCCAAACAGAAGTAAGCCCAACACAGAGCCCTGGGGAGCCCCATTGGTGACTGATGTTTTGACAGAGGTAGTGTCACTGATCCTGACCTCTGGGGTCCTATACATGAGTCAGCTAGCAATACAATGAGTTATGCAGAGATTTATGCCTAGTTCTGCAAATCTGTCAACAATACCTGAGTGGGGTATTGTATCCAGCTCTCTGGCTAGGTCAAGGAAGGTGGTATGTACTGTTTTCCCCTCATCCATAGCCATGGTGACCCTCTTTAGGAATTTTACCAGATTAAGTTAGCAAGACCTTCCCTTAACAAAGCCAAACTGCGATGGGTCCAGTGTCTGTAGGTTTCCAAAGTCCTTGTTGATCATTTTCATGAAAATTAATTCCATGGCTTTGCATATTAGACTTGTCAGACTGATGGACCTGTAGTTCCTTGAGTCAGTTGATGGCCCACCCTTATGAAAAGGGATAAACTTTGCAGGCTTCCATTCACCTGGCATGTGACCTGTTTTGAGGCTTTAGTTGAAGAGTGCCTCAAGCAGTTCTGCTAGGTCATATTTAAGGCTATTTAGGAGGCAGCAAGAAATATTGTTGGGGCCCATTGAGGCAGTGTTTTTGGCCTTAGTGAGCACTTCCAAGTCCTGCTCCCTGTTGATAGTTGGAGGGGATATGTTAGAAGGGACTTCAAGGTGTTTGTGGGGGGAAGTGGAGGGTGAACATAGAGCTAAATTTACCAGCCAATAGATTTGCTATGCCATCTTGGTCAGAGAAGGTTGTGCCATTTATGACCAGTTCTGCATACTGTTACGTATTATCTTTAATGTTCCTAACATAGATGAAGAAGGTCTTGTGATTGTCCATAGCCTGGGAGGCTATCTTGACCTCATAACTGGCCTTGATGAACTTTATTAGACCTCTTAATTTCTTGTTTAGTTGAATCAGAGAGCTCTTGCCTCTGTGGTCTTTCTGATTTTGGCCATGACATTTTTGCTTTTGCTAGATAGCTTGTTAAGGTAAGGATTCTACCAGTGTGGCTTCTTTAGATGTTAGATCTGGGCTTACTTCTGGTAGGTACGTCAGCCTCAGTGCAGCCATTTGCATGTTTGCACATGGTTTCTATAAAAATTCTGCATAGATAGCTGTGTTCTTGGGGTTTGGAGGAGCCATTAATTTAAAAAAATCTGTTGCTTAATAGGATGCATTTTGCTTTACTATAGTTCCTAACTGTTGCAGGTTTAGTTGGGTTTTCTGGGTTGATTTTTATTTTGAGGGAGACAGCATTGTGGTCTGACCTCATCATGAGAACATGATATGTGGGGGGTACAACACTCTCCTATGTTGGTGAGTACTAAGTCCAATATGTTTGATCCTCAGGTTGCAGAGTGCATACCTGGTCCAGGGTGTTGTGTTGATAAAGTCCAGGAAATAGTGTGCCTGTGAGTTAGAGGCAGTATACATTTCCCTGCATTTATAGGGGTAGTTAAAATCTCCCATGGATAGGCTATTTTGTTGGATGGTGAGTACCTCTAGTAGGTTAAGCTAAGAGTTGTTAGCTTCATGGGTCATAGAGGATGACCTGCAGCTGGCCAGGACATGATAGGGAACCTTGTCTATGGAGACTTGGATGTGGATGAATTCCATGGCATCATCCAGTTTAACCAACCTAGAGTTGTATTTGCCATTAACATAAACTGAGACACCTTCACCTTTACTTCCTGTCAGTGCTGCTGTTGGTCTAAATGTGTGGGAGGCACTGTAGTCTTCCACTGCTAGAACACTTTCTGCAACTTTAAACCAAGTTGCAGTAACAGCAAAGATGTCTACAATCTCCAGAGTGAGGAGAGCTTGTAGGGTGCGATGTCTCTTGTTTACATACTTCGCAATGAGCAGTAGCACCTTAAGGTTGCTTTGAGGTTAATTTTTTTTTTTTTTGCTATGTTGGAAGTTTTGTCATTTTGCCAATGCCTAAAATAGTTCTAGGCTGATGGATAAAGTTTTAGCCAATATTTGAAAGCTCAGTGGGGACAGGCACAGACCATCCTTGGCGAAGCAAAGTTGTCTATTAATCATTTCTTCTCATGCTGACAAATATTGGATTCCCTTGGAGTGACACCAGAAACTAAGCAAATTATTTAAATCAATCATTTTCTTTTCATACTGTGGCATCATCCCTGTCGAAAGTAGAATGCTGCTCAATGCAAGGGATGTATATGTCTGTGACACATATTCTTTTCATGTAGTCCAGTGAGGTATGCCTCAAGTCATTTACACCGCATGGACTCTAATAGAATCATATTGGTACCTGTGGGGCAATGACTGTGTACATAGGTGATATTGCGGATCCTATCTCCAAATACACAACTGACCATTAGTTCTTCTGGTCCAGCTTGGTGAGAGGATTATCTGTGTATCATACAATAGAACCACCTATGACAAAAGTACCAGGTAAAGTGTTTGCTCGCCTTATTGGCTTTGCTGTTGGAAGATTATTGGGTTTAGGCTTATGTGTGGTATTAGGTGTTGTTTTTGTGAGTGTGCTTTAGTCGTTGCTGAGGGTAGGTGTTGCAGTTTGATGGCTTAGCAGGTCTTTGAGGTTTAGAGAGGTTTGCTTTAAGTACATATAAGAAGGTCTATGTGTGTGTTCTTGACAACCTTGTTTGTAAGCAAGATCTTTGCCTCCATGGAAGTTATGTATATACCTCTCTCATATACTATGTTAATTTATTTAAGGATTAAAAGATTTTCTGAGTACACAATACAATTGCTACATCGTCACAGGATGTCCATATCTATTAAGATGGCCATAGAGACATTAAAAATTGCAAATCCATGTTGTCAGAACTTATATTAGGGTTGGGTACTATAGTTTAGGATCATGGTTTTACAGGGGTCACCTGAGTGGTGTCTAGGCTGAAGGCTAGATGTTAGTGCTATAATCTTAATGCCATTTTATGCTGTAATTAGCTGCCCTAAGCTTAGCTCCATGCAAAGTCATTCTGTGTTATGAGCTAAAGTCCTAACTACTAACCTTTACGTTTGCTAGAATAAAAGGAACTGCTAACTGCCACTAAGCAGTGAACACCTCCATGAAAACTCACCTACTTTATAGCAAATAGCAAAAATGCTGAAAACTAACTCCTGTGCCCTCTGGCTAATAAACAATTACATGTTAAGCTTCCCAACTCAGAGAAACCAGGTAAACATCTTCTGCCACAAGAAGCATGATCCTGGAACTTCTTAATATAAAAGCACAGCAAAAGTGGCTCTCACGTGGAGATTAACACCCAAGTAAGTCCCTAAAACAGCCATTTGGCTGATGAAACAATCTCACTTTAAGACTCTTTCTGTGTTTCCAAACTCAGACTGACCAAACTATTTTACTTCTAATAATAGCAGTCCCAGTCTTCTTAATGTAAAAACACACTTTAGTTGGCCACAAACAAAAAGGTACCAGAAAGAAGTCTAACAGCTAGGGACAAGTAATTGCAAGGCTATTCAAAGGCAAGCAACCCAGCAATGAGGAACACACACACTTTGAAGCAATTTCAAAGTACACTAACTGTCTAAGGGGAGGGCCTTTTCAGTGTTTTCTGTCAGTAACCAGGAGGATGAACACAGGAGATAAGACTGGACTGGTATGATAGGCATTACTACTTTTAGTCTACATTGCTATATATATTAAGTCTACTAAGGTGCCAACCATATAATAACCAAAAAAGATCAAATCCTTTTAAGGTTAGTGGCACTTCACTAATGGCAAATAGGAGGTATGGTATTAATTGGCTCCAGTTTCCATCATCTCCTTCAATAACTTTTCTCAGTATGGGCTTTAATTTTTGGATAAACTACTCCACTAACCCATCTGTTTGGAAATGGTACACTGAGACTTTTAAATGATTGACCCTAAAATACTGACATAGTCAGTGCAGAATTCTAGACATAAATAGAGTCTTCTGGTGAAATAGTATTTTCTTAAGTATATTTGTTCATAAAATAATAAAGACTAACTCCTTATCTAGGGATTTAGCATTAGTCTTAGACAGTGGGTAGCCTAAGGGCTCTTAGTTGCATAGTCAGAAATAACCATGATGCATTAAAATCCATTGCTGGATTTTATCAACTGCCAAACAGTATCCATAGTAACACATTCACATGGCACCACTATGACAGGCATTAGATTCAAGGAATTTTTAAAGCTGCATAATAGGTTTTCTTCTGGCATTCAAGCCCCTCACCCCCACCACAGAAACTCTCAACTTCATTCATTATTCATGGACAGTAAAAACAAATCTGGATCTGTGCTTTAGTCTTGTCAGGCCTAGGTATCCAATCCTAGTATTCATACTACTTCATACCTGTCTATACTTACTATGTACAGAAATAATTTCATAACTCAAAGTATGAGTTAGCAGAGGGAATATTCTGTTTAGCTGTCTTGCGACACTAGCTACATTTCCCTTGAGTCTGATCTTCTCATTATGCCATTTTAAAGTTTATCTGGCTTACCTGGAAGTCAGCCCACATTTGGGTTTCCTCAAGATCAGTCTGTCATCAACTAGAAGGCCCTGCCTCCTCTTCTAGCAACACATGTGAGGGGCCTCAGTGTTTACTCCTTGTCCTAAGACAGGCAGTTCATACCAGTAATTATTAGTGAGAGTTGCAATTATTTTCAATTTCCTTTCCTTATTTTTACTCTAAGTTGCTCTTCCTCTTTCTCGTTGTGAGTAAACATTAATGTCTGAGTTTCTTTTTCTTCTCTTGGTTGGTTTCCATTTGTAAAGGATTTAGCGTCAGTTTTACCTTTTTTCCTTACTTCCAGATACCTTTTGCCTTGAGTCTTCCCTTAGTTGAGTTTTTATTGCCTTTCATTTACAGAGATGGGTTTAGAACTCTGACTTCCTGTTTAACTAAATGAATGTCTTTCAGCTTTTCCCGGTTAGGGGTCACCACAGTGGAACTCCAGTCCACTATTGATTGGCAGTGGATTTTTTTGGTGCCAGACGAACACCCAATCTTCAAAGAAGGCACACCCATTCACACACCTGCATGTCTTTAAACATCACTTGACTGCGGAGAGGACATGCAGACTCCACACAGAAGGCGCTCCAGCCAAGAATCGAACTGGAGAATCTCTTGCTGTGAGGTGACAACGCTAACCACTGCACCACTGTGGCATGACTACACTAACAAAATAGTTGTTAATGACAAGTTTCTCATTGTCGATACTTACCAGCTTCTCACAATTTTCCATTTCTAGAGCATCCTGTTTTAACCTGACAGAAAAGTTTAAAGTTATTTTCAGGTTGAGTATTTCCCATACTTTATAACTTCATTACCCTGACATGCACCCTTTCATTGCAAGCTTCCTTCTCTTCCATTTTGTTAGTGAGTTTATACCCCACTCTGCAATACTTTTAGGCTGCAATGACACTTCTACTCCATGATTTGGAACAAATTCAAGTTGCTCTGTGATATATGTATGCTGACATATCTATTTGAATGGGTTTACGCATAAGGCAGTGATGATCTTTGTCCAGCTCGTTGTATATGAAAAATTAAATATTGAAAATAATGAACCAAATACCTCAAAAAATTGCATTTTTTGTTTAATTTTTGCAGAGGACAAGGCCCTGTGCTCCTCCTGAGATTATATATGTCAACACCATAGTTGCAAAACAGTGGAGGAAAGGGGAAAAATCCCCAAAAAGTGTACCACTGCGTCCCACAATACAGCAGATTACAGTGAAACCCAGTCCATCATTCAATTTTGCATTAAACTGTCTCAATCACAAGTGCAATGATCAGCTGTAACTATGCTGTAACTATGCCCATTGAATGGTGAAGCCTTTTCTTCTCTCTTTATCCTTATTCAAATGTTTATAACATTATAATGTTCTGAGACTGCCTCAATATCTTTGTTGGATTCAAGTTTTTTCAGCTTAGGTAGTGATGTATCTGTAAACCTAGTTACCTAATAATTCTCTTCCTCCCACTGATAAGGTGATTTATCAAAAGAATTACCTTTTTTCCCATTGTTTCTACAAATCTTTAATAAGTGAGAAATGTTTCCGATTGTTTCTTTTATGTGTTAAACTGGATACTGTAGTGACAGGGTGAACTACCTTTGCAAATGCAGTTTTCATTTCTGCTTGAGTGATGGGATATCTTTTCTCATCAACTTGAATGCAGACAGCATCATCTGCTTTTGTTTAATAAAGCTGCTCTTTTCATATACACATATAGTGCACCTTTATGAACATAGCAGCATACTAAAACTGCGTTTGTCACTTAGTCCTCGTGGCTCCTTTCCATTAATTACACTTAATTAACTTTGCAGTACTAAAATAACAGATCCCAACAAAGAACCCATCACATTCCATAAGCATAACATCATTAGTAGCATGGTGTTCATTGGCTACAGGTAAAACAGTAGTGCCCTTACTAGTACCAAATCTAAATATGTGACCCCTGTTTCACAGTTAAAACAGAGTATATCAACAGTTTATATAGTTTGCTTTCACCACAATTTGATACAGCTATTATATAGATATAATATGCTGAATTTTAAAAATGGATTACTTGTATGACAATCTGTCAGCATAACATTATCTTCATGTTCTTTGGGTCGGTTTGAAATACCTATTTTTTAAATGGCAAGCAAATCCCTTCCAAACTTATCAATAGTTTTACTTTTAGTGTGCTAACCTTCAGAAACTAACTGGAATTCAAGTATATGCTTTAAATCATATGGCTGAGATTGCACAGTTTTTCTCGGAAGAAAATGTCCAACTATGAACGTTTTCAGCTTGTATCGCCTAATTAATACCAACTCAAGCTAATCATACTTTTTCAACCTTATTATAGCCCTGATATTTATTCCCTTCCATGTCTATGAAGGTTTGTAACAGATAATCAGTTAACTGGGCCGAGAGATTAATAGCCTAGTCTGTCCTGTCTCATGTCTCTAATGTGCCTGTCATTTCAACGCCATGTGGTATGCCTTGAGGTGACTTCGGCATCACTGTGGACTTGGCAATCACAACCATCCCCTCAGATGCTGAACAGTAGGCTGAAGCAAGTGATATATGTTCATCATGAAGCAAGTGTCATATGGTCATCATCTTGTTACAGGAGCAAACACAGATGTACTAAATAAAACTGCCTGCCTATACTACATGACTGTTTCTTTCTTCAAGTGAGCAAACAGAATTTCTCAATTAAATTGCTAAACTAATATTCTTTTTCCCCATTGACTGGTATGACTGCATCCCTTTTGGAACAGGAAATTATTCCAGATATATTCACCACACCTACCAATGTGATATAAAATAATGCAGCAATGACCACCAGTGTATAAAATTACGTAGTTTTATTGAATAAAAGAAAAAATACTGAATCAGACTTTTGTTCCAGAAGCAAGTAAAGCTAAAGAAAAGACATAAACGACCATTTCCGCTAATTACACAAAGGGGAAAAAAACAGCTTATCTCGTACCTAATTCAACATGTCCAAAGGTGAATACCTAAGATTACATTATGTCTAATTAAGCAGTATAGTTTGGTTAGGTATTCCTGATTAAACTAGGAGTATATGGACGCCAAGACAGTTTTAAATGGTTGTTTGAAATATGTTATTTTTAATATGCTTAATTTTAACTTGTTCTCCTTTAAAGTGGTTATATAACACATATTCTGAAGATAATATAATACAAGTGTTATGTCATATTATTTGGCAAAAGGCAACAAAACACCATTATGGTCATAGCATAGCATGACAGGTTATACTAAAAGTTTAGCATGGCAAGTGAAATAACTGTGATATCTGTATCTATATCTATAAATATTAATGTTTTAATTAGTGGGCAGAACAGAAATGGTTTATTTAACTACTTAAGTACTTAAAAAAAAACAAATAAAACTGAGTTGCATTTATTCAAAAAACACATTTTCTACACTTTCTGTGTTGGAGGGAAGCCTTCTAGCTTATCAGTGGGAGTGGTAAGCACTAGGTAGCCTATCTATCACAAGAGGAGTGGTTTCTGGCCGAGAAATTGTAGCTTATTGGCCATTTGGGCAGTTTTTCCATCTCTTTCAACTTTCTGGTTTAAAAGCCAGCATTTGCGCTTGTTTCTCGCCTTTCCTGTAACTAGTCTAGTCCAGATACGGATTTGTTGTATCCAGGACTGTTTGCAAGCTTCTGAGTGGTGCCAAAGTCTGCTCTTCAATTTTTCCCTTAGATCTGCTAGTTCTCTCCTCTCCTGCACTTTTACTAGCTTATTAGTTTAACACTTTACCAGACTTCTTGTAGCAATTATTGTACCACACAAAAGTGCTACAAGGAAACAGCTCCAGTACTTATTATTAATGCCCACTCCTCCAGGAATGTCTAAAGGTCAGTTCCCTATGCTTTCTCCTATTAACCTTGTGAACTTGGGCATCTTGAGGCAATGCAGCAACTGCCTCATGCACACTGACAACCCTCTCCTCTTACCTCCCAGCACTCAGACTTGCAAGAGATGCACATATATATCCAAATTGGAAGCCATGCACTCTCCAGCCAAGACCGGAATAGCTGGTCAAGAGGAGAAGCTCAACACTTGCACCAAACCACATGGAACACATAGCCCTCCAGAATACACACCAGCAATGCCTTCACATAAAAACACAAACCACACACCCACCTTCGCAGAGGCTCTCAATAATAATCTACCCAAACAGCAGAGACCTCCAAGGCCGAAACGCACTTGACCACCACAACACAACACTAATCATGAGACACATAACTCTCCTAAACAGTGTGCCATTCAGCCAAAGCCCGAAGGCAAAACAGCATGTCCAACACACTAGTCATAGGTGACTCGATAGTGAGGCACACTGATGTCTCACTCACTAGGTTGAATAAGGAGAAAGTAACATTCAGCTACATGTCAGGTGCCAGGATTGGCCACATAATGCATGCATTCAGGTCCCTCAACAACAGGTACAAATATGACTCTGTCATTGTACATGTGGGTGTGAATGACCTGAGACGTATCTCCCTGGAATACATGAAAAGAGACATGGATGAGTTCTTGGATTATGTAGCCCAGGTGGGTATGACCCTAGCCCTGAGCAGCATCCTACCATCACCCAGACTGACATCACAGTGCAAGCAGAAAATGTTTGATTTCAACAACAGGCTAAGTTTCTGGTCTCATTCTAAGGGGATCCAGTATCTATCTGCCTGGGATGGCATGACTGACAGATCTCAATGCTTTGCCAGATATGGCCTGTATCTGTCACCTCTTGGCCAAGGCTCTTGCCACCCCTATAGTGCCTTTTTTAGGCAGTGTTCCAAAATTCCAAATTACCACAGTAACAGCTACAAGCAAATGCAATCTGAGGGTCATGCTGCTCAATGCTTGAAGTCTAAATCTCAAAATTCACTTGCTCGAAGTACTCCTTACAATGGAGAACATAGATATTTGTGCTCTAACAGAGACCTGGTTCAAGGCAGCAGAAAGCACCCCTGCACTACCAGGCTATATCTCATTCTACACCTTTTGGCCCCAGAACTTGGACTAAAGCTCCAAAGGTAGTGGTATTTCCATATACATAAAGGATGCACACACCTCTAGACTGGTAGCCCAACATAATGCAGCTGAGATACTTCAGGTGCAGCTAACACTGGGTAAGACAGAGATTCAGATTGTAGACTGCTATAGGTCCCCAACCATGTCCCAAGACTCACACTCCATATTCCTAAGCACCCTAGAGAATATTAGGGTCCAACCTAACACTCTCATACTGGCAACTTCAACTACCCCTCCATTAACTGGGAAAACGACTCATGTACCGATACACTTGTCCAACATATCATGGAATTCATTAATTCTAATGCCGTGGACCAGCTTGTTCTTACCCTCACTAGAGGTAGCAACATCCCTCACCTGGTCATTACTAACATGGGCAACCATTGCTCTACACCAATAGTCAACTCCTCCCTGGTTAGATCTGACCACACACTAATCATCTTGGAAATCCACATCCCTCCAACCCCTTTGCAAAGGTAACCACCATAAAAAACTTCTCTAAAGCTAACTTTGGCCTTCTAAAAACAGAGGTGGCTAACTTCACAGCACCCATGCAAATGGAGAATAGTTGCATGACTGCCAAATCATACACCAATGCACTGTATGAACACGTACACAAATGCATGGATCTCACCATACTCAAGACTCTCTCCTCCAAGAAAAGGAAGCCAAGCTGATGGTCCCCTGCCATAAACAAACTGTACAACAGAAGGAAGAAACTGATGTGGAATAAGGTGAAGTGCCAAGACTGGAAAAACTCCCTTATCAGCCTCAACAAGAAGTTGAGATCCCTCATCAAATCCTTTAAATCGAGCTATGAAAACAGAATTGCAGCATATAGTAAAGAGAACCACAAGGCCTTCTATAGTTATGTAAAGAATCTCCACGGCAATACCCAGATTTTATCTGAGCTACTGCACAATGGTACATCCTATAACGAGCCAACAGTTATTGCCAATATACTGGCTGACAGATTCAGTGCCAACTTTACCCTTCCCCCCAAAGGACCAATCACAATACCAGCAGATTGCCAGGCACCCAGTATTACTGTTGCACAGGCTAAAACAGCACTGTCCAAGGCCAAAAATACAGCTTCTATGGGACCTGACAATATCCCTGGCTGTGTTCTACATGAACTACAGAGTGAACTGGCACCTCACCTGTGTGCCCTGTTAAATCACAGTCTCACCTCAGGCTTTGTCCCTACCGAATGGTGGACTGCTGCAGTCATCCCTCTCCACAAAGGAGGAGCAACTACAGACCCTGAGAACTATCACCCCATTAGCCTGATGTGTCTGATATGCAGTATCTGAGATTACCTGACTGTCACTAGGACAACTTGCCACTCCTTTTGTGGAGCCAAACTGTTTTGTATAAGATTTTGTAAATATGTCTATAATCTGTTGAGTCTGAGAAAAAAATTTAGAATCTGCATATAGTTTATCAATTTGTGTGTCTTTACTCCTTCCACATCTTGTGTATCTATAAAAAAGATTTCCTATTATGCTCAATATCTTTATATACATTTTCTTCAAAAGTTTTATGATCTTGTCTTACACTATGCTTGCTCATGCTGTTTGGTCTTACAGCCAGTTGGATATCCATCTTGCCACAAATGGATACATTTTAAAGCAATTAAGCAATTAGCTTTTGTATGATGCCAGCATGAGGAATGGTGTCAAAGGCCTTGGTTAGATCAAGATGCACAGTGTGTACTGCGTGACCACCACACAGCCGCTATAACCCTTTCAAAGAAGTTTACCAGATTCAGTAGACAAGCTCTACCTTTCACAAGCCACACTGTCGGTGGCCATCTCTAATAGGATTCTTAACTTAGTACTTCATGAGAGCAGTTATAATACATTCCATTGTTTTGCAGATGAGGCATGTAAGGCTACCAGGTCTGTAACTGACTGTGTCAGTTCTAAGGCTACCCTTATGGTGGGACATCATCCTTACAGTATGCACTCATCGAGGACAAAGTCAGTGCATAAATTTAGGTTAAACAGTTTAAGCTACATGTCAGTAAGGGCATGTTTAACATTATCATTAAGAAAAACACTATAATTAAGAAAATAGGTATATTGTCAGGCCCCACATAGGAAATCTATTTGGAAATGTTTAGCACTTTCATTAACTGAACTTTTGAGATAGTTGGGTGAGAAAAGGATTCCAACATTTCATGACTTTGTATAGAAATATTGGCAGTGAAACAGGCACATTTGGTTGCAAGTGTTGTAGCAATATCTATTGGGTCATCATAGGAAACATAACTATAAGTAAGTTCAGGGCAGTATAGGGCATTGTTTCTTACCTTTCTGATTTAACTAAAGAAGGGTTTACTATTATGTTTGGCTTCAGAGGCCAGCCTAAGCTCATGTGCTCCTTTAGGGGTCCTGATAGCATTCTTCAGAATTTTGTAATGTTTTCAGTGTTATTTTTGAATCTATTAAATAATTTAAGGATTTTTTCCTTTTGGTTTATTTATGGTGGAGGACTACTAGGGTGGTTTGTTTTGCATTTTCTTTGATATATAGTTTTGGCAGGAACTGGGACCCTATGCATTTTTTGAAAAGGGAGTAGAATTCCTTAATGAAGCTTCATGGTACATTAAGGTAAAAGGAGGTGCATTCTTTAGTGAATATCAATATTTTGTCATGCAGTGGGTTGAGGTTGGCATGTTTCACATCTTTAAATTCAGTAGGATTTACTGTAGAGGTTTTTAGAAGTTTAAAGGTCACAAATTTATTGTCAGACCTCACTGGGGAAGGAGATACCAGAGGACAGATGCAAAAGCAAGCCAAATTTGTAAAAACTGGATCTGTCAGATAAAAACTTGCATTGCATGCTCAGAGTTAAAGCATTAGATAGATGAACTATTCATGAAAATATTATTAGCTAATGTAGATTATCATAGCCAATGCAAGTTTTTATCTGACTATGGTAGTGAATATATGTCAATTTTTAAACATGATGTTTTTGGAAGGTTTAAATAAGCATTTTAATTATTATTATTTTTTTGTATTTATAAATATGGTTCTATAGGCAGTTTGATGTGAGTATTTAGCTGTGTAAGTGTTGTTAGGGATGTTTATCTTATTTAATGTATTCATAGTTAATTAATGATAATTGACACTAAATGGGTTAATTAACTGGTGTATAAAGATGGTTGTAGAAACCTGATTTATTATCTGATGAAGTTCATACTGACTGGACAAAAGCGCTAATCACAATAAAAGTTTTTTCCTTTGGATCCTGTAAAGCTTCCCTTTGATTTTCTTGTGGATTACCTAACAATTTTGGTATTTTTTCATCCTTTCAACATGCTGTAGTTGATCTAAGAATTTGAAAAATAAAGCAAACTTGACAGTTTTGTGAGTAAGCTGAGAGCTGCTTATTTGGTCCTCATGGTCTTGGGAGATTCATTTAACATGTACCTAGACACAATGTAATGGCTGGTCAGAGTTGTGGACCATCTCCTCTGATTATGAAGTAAGTCTTTGCAAAAGACCCAAAAGGATTGAGGAGCAAACCTATGCAGTTTCTTAGTACTACACTGGGAGCTCAAGGGCTGCAAACCAATAACTTCATCACTCCTCACCAATCAACCAAAGGTATAACAATATGGAGGTAGGATTCACCTGTCCATCTGGGTTCAAACAACAGAATCTGGAAATCTTTAAACGAGAAAGACTATCAGCTAAACTGCTGTATTTCTTTGGGATGTGTTTGACAGTAAATAACAAACTGCTATGCAGACTATGCAAAATTAATACCCCAACAGGGGCTGAATACATCTAGACTGGAATAGCATATTTGTAAGTACCTAAACTACTACCTAATTGTCAAAAATAATTTTTACTTTCATGTCACAAAATTGGTCTTGCCACACTACTCTCTCCATTCATATTAGTGTGAGTTCAAGAAATGTAATATCGTTCCTCTACTCATGTATTCAGGATGATGACAAGGGGTCTGCAAACCAATATCTTCTCCAATAAGATCCCATCCCAGAACCCCCTGCTGTCAGTGAACAGTTGAAGTGTCTGTAAGGAGCCCTAACTGCCTTGCCATAATGATATCCCTTTGCACTCTGCAGAAAAAATGATGTGTGAAGTTTTTCTTTCACTCTACTTGTAACTCTCTTTCTGTGATATTTTTGATTCCCCTTTAAACAATTTAGCCAGAGACCTGGTACATCCTCTCCACACAACCACAACCCTACATCTGAAGCTGTGGAGGTCCAGAAGTTCCATGACTTCCCTCACTCTATCTTTCTTGTTAGCTAAAAGCTCTTCAATAGCTAACATGAGTGATCTAGTTTGGCTGTTGATAGCTTAAACCTTGAGGACACAACACCAGTTTCCATTCCTGAAAATAGTAATACTTGGACTGAGCCCTCAATCTAGTCCTCAGAAGTTGAACTCCAGTCTCTTAGTATAACTGTGTAAAATTATTCATATCTTCCATAGCATCCCTGTCCTTGCTGAAAATGACCAAAAATTGTCAGAGAAGTAGATTTCTACTTAATGAGGAGCTCTCTGTTGCCAGCAGCACTGCAAGGCTGTGCTAATTTTTTCAAAGGTGGCACACACCTCCAAACAGCCCATAGGCTTGACCATATCAATGTAAAAGTGGTCTTTAAAGTATATGGCCTGCAGTGAGTAGTTCTCTCAGATTGCGAACAAGTGCATGGTGGCTCAATATCTAGCTTCACTAAGAATGGATTATGGAACTCCTTGATGGTCCTGATGGAATCATTTAATGATGTATATTGAACTTTGACCTCCTGAACCATGCAGAAAAAGAAAAATGATGAATCAGTCTGAAATGATACTCTTGTTTCTTTGCTACTTAACCCAATGGTGAAATTCTAAAAAAAGCAAATGAGGAATCTGTAAAAGGACTTGCAAGTCACACTGCAGCATCCTCTTTGTTAATAGGTTTCCTCACATGTCCTCTCTTCCAATAACTGACAGCAGAATTTTGGCGCCATTGAAGGCCCAGCATGCCTTCATGTTGAACCTCTGTTTATCAAAATCTGCAGGTGATGACATTTTGGGTTTTTCTATCATGACCACTAGCCAAGTGTATGGATGACACACTTACCATTTCAGGACTGAATTTACTGGTTTTAATTGTTTAAACTTCTGATAATACCAGAGTCAGACAGACTTACCCCTGAAAAAGCATGCTTCGCAAATGGTCAGGAACAGTTTGTTGAAATATTTTTTTGTGATGAAACCATAAAGTGGATAAAACCCACCACCAAGATATCTCAGTTCCAGATTTTAACCTTTCCCAAATACTTCCTGTCTAAGGTGGCCAAAGTTGACACCAAGTCTCTGGCTGTTGCCCCATCAGCCTGCAAAATATGTTAAATGCCTTCAGAATCAACCAAGTCAAAAATATCAATGTATTCGCCTCAACCAATATTTTGTTTAATCGTCACCAAGATGTGCACCATAATGAGACTTCCAAGAATGCTGCATACTAATGAACAGCTTAATTTCATCTCTCCAAGTGTGAAAAAGAAACTGAGAAATAAGAGCCAGTTAGTCTGCTATCTTGAATAAAATTCACTTACTAGCTAGTAAGTACAATACCTGGTTGTCAGCTAAGAAAAGATTTAGAGAACCTGAAACAAAATCAACAAGAAAAGGAGAAGAGAAAACATTGACTGGGAAGAATCCTGCAGCCATTCAGCAAAAAGCAGTTGAAGCTTCAGCTTTTGTACAAGAGATGGCTTCCAGTAATTTAGAGGAAAAATAAATCAAATGTATTCAGAGGTTATTAAAATAGATACAGCATTAAAGTAGTATATCAACTCAAACAACAAAAGGCTAGAAAAATAAAAAAATGCATTAACTAGTTATTCAAATGAACTGGTAAAACTGCAAATATCAAAAGATGAAATGAAGAAAGGGCTGGTTGAGCATGGGACTTCTCAAGAACAACCGTTTCAAAAAATGGTAGAGTTAGAAGACAGAGCACACAGAGAAAACTTGAGATTATCTAGTGTACTAGATAAACTGGAAGGAACAGAATGTATTGATTTTATGAAAGCACAAATAGTCAACTGTGATGGCATTCCACAGCAGGATTTGCTAACTGAAAGGGCACAGCAAGTGTATGCTCCTAATTTGAACATGAGAAAACTGCCAAGACCTGTGTAAGTAAAGATGCAATCTTAGCAGCAGAAAGAGTTGTTCTTAACAAAATTGTGGCCGAAAGGAATGTATTACAAAATTGGAGGCAACACAGTGTTTGTGGGAAATTCTTATTCACTGTACATCAGGCAGAAGAGAAACACATTTGTCACAGCAATCAGGGAATGTTGAAATTAGATCAAAGAATTTTTTGATGTAGAAGAGGTTAAGGAGGAAATAGTTTATGCAACAAAAAGTGAGACAACATTCAGAAGGGGACACTGCTTTTCATTCTTCTGATAATAAAGCTCATAGAGAGACTTTTCCAGTGAACCCTTTCCAATGCTCCAAAGGAAATGCTTGAGTTAACTGGAAAAATCCCAAGTACCTTTCACTTGAATCAGAATCTAGTGTTAGGAGATGGAGTTGAACTGAAAGAAGACCAGCAACACTGCAATTAATGAGTAAATGTGAGATTACAATGCATTAATCATATTTTCAAAATATGATTTTATAAGAAAAAGTGGCTGAGAAAGATTTGACTTTTGTTACTGTTAAAACTGAAGGTGAACTGTAAAGCATATACCTCAATTTATGTCATTAATGTTTAGGACAATAAAAATAAAAAAAATGTAAATAAAACAATTTTTGCTCCTAAAAGTATTTATATAAAACATTTCATGAAATAAATTGCATGCTATGTAATAAAAAAGCTTTATGTAGAATGTAGTGAGGGATATTTTAAATGTGGGGTCAGGGTGACTCTTTTCAATGATGTTGTATGTGATAAATATATGTGTATGCATAAATAAATGTATGTGCTTGCCAAATTCATGGAATGAAACTAAATGCCAAACAATGCATTATTGTGTTATTTATGAAGTCCTCTATCCCAGGGTACTACCACATTATCACTACGTCCCTAAGAGTTGACCCATTTGTTAGGGATTTGGAAACTTATGTGGAAAGTGAGCTAATGTTTGAGCAATATGTGTCCATTGTTGTAAGAAAGTCTAAAAACGAAGGAAGTGTATCTAGATCTAGGAATGTCATTTCCCCCTTTACTCAGGCCTTGCTGGACCAGTCATTTAATATAATGCTACCTTTGACACGTATCTGTCCAGACAAATGCAACAACTGGAACGCCTGCAGAAAAACATTTCTAAAACAATGCAAGGCCTAAACAACATGTCTTACATAGACTGACTAAGCCTTGCCACTATACTCAGTATCTTACAGACTGCTAAGAGGTGACCCATGTCTGTGTCTATTGTCTCTGACCCAATACTGATGAATTTTCTGCACATCAGCAAGTCAGGTGTCATCAAAAATGCTAAGTCTAGGGATCTAAAACTCTTTTGCAACATCAGCAGAACAGTTTGGACGGACAGGTATATCTCACAGAAGATACTATTACTTTAGAACAGACTCCTCATACACATAAAACAAAGTTCATTCCTGTCCATATCCAGGTGCAACTTGCATCTATGGATGGGAACCAGAAAATCTACCCAAGAACAATCCCCTGTACTACTAATTGACAGATGAAGTTCCTAAATGCTTTATCCCATGCATGGGTCCTCTCAAATTATGTATAGTAGGATCATGGCTTTCATAATGTATTCTTTTTCAAGCCTACTTGATTAGAGATTGGTCTTACCCATCATATGGTTGATAACTATATATCACTCCTTAAGAGAATACCTGGGATCCTACCACACATAATTTGATACCCATGTATGGGATAAAGTATTTAGAAGCTGTCTCTGTCCTTAAGTGATACCAGACAGGACTGTCCTCTTTAACCTTTTTTATTTGTTCTAAATTTAGAGCCATTGGCAAAGAAAATAAGAGACTCAGAATTTCAAGGATATAATTGTTATGGCTATCAAGAAAAGTTGGCTTTATTTGCATGTGATATTATTTTGTACCTGGTAAATCCGGAAAAGCACATCTCAGTGTTGTGGCTCATTTTGAGACAGTTTCAAGTCTTTTCAGGATATACAATTAATGTAGATAATGCAAAGGCTATAGCCATAAGTTATGTACCCTCACACATGAATTGGTTCAGCCATGCCTATATTTATGGGGACTTAATAAAATGAAGTATTTAGGAGTATGGATAAAAAAGGCTTCTGTCATGGCAGCAAAAGATATGTGGAAAAAGATTAAACAAAAGATAATATAAAAACTGAGAAATTGAAAGCTCTTTTTTACTGATATGGATAGTAACATACACAAGCAGTGAAGATGTTTTTAGTCCCTTTTGTTTTATGTATAGGTCAGACATATTTAAATCAACCAGAGGAGAAGTTGTGGACAATAATTAATAAAGAGTTGAAGAAATTTATCTGGGGGGAAAGTAAACAAAGGTTAGGTAGGCTAAGTTTATCATTCCAATAGAACAAGGTGGTTAAGGATTTGAAGGAATACTTTAGAGCTACACAAGTAAGGCTCATATGAATAACACAACCAGAAGGTTATAATTAAAAGTGGAAATAAATGATGACAAAGTGAGAGAGAAATTCATGAAATAAGGAGAAAGTGTGATTTTGAAGCAGATTCTTAAGGAGAATACCAACAGACAAATGTGATATTATATTCATAAAGTAGCAGAAGGTATTCTAAGAACCAAGCCAACATGAGAATGGAGAAAGGTGATTGTGTCAATAGCGATAACTGCAAGCAGGGCTACAGAGAAAATGAAAGAGGGGGCTGGCATTTTCTGGAGAAAAGTGGCAAAGGAACAAAGGTATTGGGAACAAATAACTAGAGAGAGAAAGGTAATAGAATGGGATGAGGCCAAGAAGACATTTGGACTGTGAGACTCCCTACCAGGGATTGATATCAGAATATGGACAAAGAGGACAGTGGAATCTTAAGTGAAATACTTGCTCTGGTAGAGTTTTTAGTTGAATCTAGAGTAGACAATGCTGTTTAAAAAAGAGATAATTAGTATGGCATATAAAACATTGCACAATACCTATAAGAATTGATGATGAGAGGAGGTTAAAAAGATTGGTGAGATCTGATAAGCAATTTACAAGGGAACAATGGGAAGACACATGAATGGCTCCCAAGTATGCAAAAAGTCTAGAAGGTATAGGATTTTTGCTTGTAAGGGTTTCCATGGGTATTTTATACATAAAGCAGACTTCAAATAATTTTTCCTCCAATAATTAGTAAATGTTGAAGATGTGATGGGGAAGAACATGGTAAATGGGAGCATATGTTTTGAGAGTGTAATGAGTTGGCAGATTTAAAAAATTCCCTACAGAGTACTCTGTCAGAAATAACGGGAGAGAAGATGGGTGCAACTAAGGAAATGATTCTTCTGAGCTGGGAACAGGATCTGAATTGCCTAACTATATTAAAGAATTGTTAAGTTTAATTCTGGGGGCTGCCAAAAAAGTAATTATTTAGAAAATGAAAATCAAAGTCTAAACCAACTGTTTTTGAAGTACTGAATATTGTAACAGATATAAAAAACTAGAAGTGGGATCTTTAGAAAAGGGAAGGAGTCAATTGCAATGAAATAAATGGAGATTGAGGGAACAGTGCATGTAGAATACTGTTCAGGAGGAGGAGGAGGAGTGAGATTTGAAGGACGGCAGGAATTGAGCAATTTATTTAATGGTGGACTAGTGATAATTATAAAAAAGAACATACGTGATGTATAATGTGTGCAACTGGAAATACGTTAATGTATGTTTGCCTATGTCTTAAGTGATAATTTAATAAAGGTGTTAAAAAAGGTGTGTGCAGTAATACTGGCTCCAGCAAAAACATAACCTGTAGTGTGGCCCCAAAATCTGACAGCAGTGTTGCATGCTGCTGACAACACTCCTAAATCCCTTGCAATAAATTGGTGACTGGGCAATGGACATTGGAAAAATGGCAAGGTCAAAGTGCTTAATGCCCTTAAAATATAATCACCTTAACCAGGACAAGCTACCTACTGTGAAGCTCTAAACTCATTTTCTATAGACAAATCAAAAAGCGTTGATCTCTTTTTCTTTGACAAAGCATCTAAAATTCAGCGTAGATAATCTTCAGCTGGCTGACCCTACACATTCCCATATTCATCACAATCTAACTGAACTTTATTACCTGAGGTAGTAATGGCAGGTTACTCTGTAACTGGAGTCACACCAGGAGGGCATACTGGTGGCTGTTCTTTTATGCCCTTGTAGGTCCTACATCTTGACTTCTTTACTGTCAGCTTGTACTCCTAGAGATCTACCTCTTTTGCTGATGACCTTGACCACATCCCCTAAAACATGGTGGAATTAGTATGCCGCTGGTATCCAGTGTACCTCTTCTGAGGATTCCTTGATGAGGACTTTAGCCTGTGAGGTTGTATGCTGCAGATGAGACCTCAGGTAAATCACAGTAGATGTGGTTTCTGGAAGAAAAAGAGAAAAAATACCAAAAAAAAATATTACCTTGAAAGGGAGTCAAATCCACACACTATTAGACATTATAATGTACACACTATGATACTAAGCTTGGTAGACCATTAGTTTCTGAAGGGGTAACACAGGAGTACTTGTCTCTTTCTAGAAGGTTTTATATATATATATATATATATATATATATATATATATATATATATATATATATGTGTGTGTGTGTGTGTGTGTGTGTATGTATATACACACATATCACATACACAGATAAACTGAAAAAAGGCAAAGGCACTGGACACCTAAAAGAATGAGAGAAGGGGAAAAAAGCAGTAATCAAGCAGAATCAAATCCAAATCACTGAGAATCTAAAAATGAGCATGTAATCCACTAAGCAAACATGCTAGGTCTGCACTTACCAAAAACAATACAAGAAGCAGATTGATGAAGCAAGTGCCTGCCTTAGTGAGGTAAACTTAAACTGATATACTTATCTACTCTAGTAAACTGCACAGGATTAGCACCTATTGACTCTCTATCTCTCTTTCTTTCTCTTAGTCGGTCTCTCTGTTTTTGCTATATCTGTTCAGAGTAGAGCTAGTCAGTGTTACAGCCCCTGTAATCTCTATCTCACGGTCTTCTTTTTTACTTTTTATTATACTTTTTGTTTAAACTCTGCTATATAATAAAATGTATGCATGGCAGAGGAAACCTAAGGAAATGTGGAGAGGGGCTTCTGACCCAAAGCTTCATTTAAATCCTTACTCCAAGACTAAGTGCCAAGACTAAGTGTGTAATACACCTGCCCTCACAAGATAAGTTACCCTTTGCCAAAGCCCCAGCAGATGAGGCTTCATCTGACTTAAACAAAGCCTGCTGAGGAGATGGAAGATCTGTTAGCATCAGAGCTAGATGATGTTCAAATGAGGCCCAAGGCAGAGTAACGGACCATCCCCTCCCCCATAGACATTGCAGTGTCCCATTACTTATGTGTCTCCCTCCATTTACCATTAACACTGTTCAATCCTGTCATTGTGCATACTATTTTCCTTTACTTTTAGAAACATTACACAGATTTAGACTTAATTTGAAACTTTTATTTAAATTTTTAAAGCACATGCATCCACAAACACTGATGTCGGTTTAGCAAACAAAACAAATGTCTGTCATTGACAACAGACTTATTATTAGTAACAGTAAACGTGTCTTCACTCGATAAGAAACTTAGCATTAGTGGCAGTAAGCCTCTCTTCCCTTAAAACTCATGTTCATTGAAAGCGCATTAATACTCTCATAGCAAATGCATTAAACTTATTTTAGAAAATGCATTAAAACTGGCATTCATTGCAAATGCATCAGGCCAGTGGCAGATGCTGTATGTCTTGGGCCCTGGATTGTTTTTAAACCATGCCCCCCCACACACACAAACCCATTTTTGAGAACATGCATATATGCATGTGTTCTTTGATTCATCATCCTTATTGTTTTAAATTACATTTCCCATTTAATATAGCAACATATATGAACCAGTAATGATGGTGATACTGTACATGCTGTTTTTTCAGGTCATTTAGCAATATGGATGGAGGTGATGGAAGAAAGGGAGTATATTAAAATAGGATAGGGAATATAAAGAATAAATTAAAAATGATGGGATGAATTTGGAGCATGGGAAACATTAACGTTATGGAGGGATACTTTAACCATGAAGGTCTTTTATAAAAATTGGTCTGAATGGTGAACTGGATTTAAAAAGTATTTTTTTTTTGAATTGCAGGATGATGTAAGAAAGGAAGAGAAAGTGAATTATGGAAAGATGTATAGAAATGTACTGGAGACTTTTAGATGAATAAAATAGAGTATTATGATAGGGAAATGGAAATATATAAAAGAAATTGAGAAAAAATAAAACATTACTGTTAAAGCAGAGATATTATTTACAATGGAGAATGGAAAAAAATGTCTGCATATTTGCGTAAAATAGTAAAGAAAGATATTAGTATAATGAGGAACATGTAAAAGAAATGGCAAAAAGAACACAAGATCAAGTTATGAATATTGTAGTGCAGCATGCAGAGAATATGTAGAGGAGTTAAAAGAAAGAAAATAAGCAAGAAAGGAAATTAAAAATATCAAGAACAAGTTAAGGAAGAATTTTTAAAATAAATTGCTGTTAGTGAATTGGATGAAGTCCTTAATAAAATAAATGCTTATTCAGTATCAGGTCCAGATGGTATAGGGTATGAAATGTACAAGAAATGAACAGACTGGCAAACAAAGTGTTTTGTAAGCATTTTGAATATATGGTTGAAAGAAGAGCTTATTTATAAAGAGTTATGTGGTGGGATTTAAAAGTTATATGGAATAAAGTTGAAAAAAATTAAAGAAAAATTGGAGATCCAGCACTTTAAATCATAAAGATTATAAAATTTTATGAGAATAATACAAAGGAGAACAGAATCAAGGATGAAGGACTTTAAGAAAGAAAGTCTATATGGTATAAAAGAGAAGGGATGTCAGGAATTATTATTAGTGGCTTAATAAATTGTAGATGATATTATAAGTAATAGAGAAGATGTTACGCTTATGGCAGGTGATATTGGAAAGGCATGTCCTTACATAGGACATGATGTTTTGTGGGATGCTATGGAAAAGTATGCAACAGGTAATATAATTGGGAGAAAGTGTATGCCAGTATATCAAAATAATAGATTGAGTGCTTGTGTCAATTGGTGGATGAGTAAAGAAGTTTGCATTAAATGTGTTAAAGACAAGGATGTCCCATGAGTGGGATACTGTTTGCATTAGCAATGAATGCAATAGTGAGTGAAGTAGCTTATAAATGTATAAGTGATACATATGTGATGCAAAAGGAAATGGTGATTCCTGTAGTTTTGATGTATGCGGATGATATATTTGTGATTGCTAAGAATAAAATATCTTTGAGAGAAGTGCTGGTTTGTCTGAATGGATGCTTAACGATAATAGATGGGAATGACCTTGAATAAAGATAAAAGTAGGGGTTTGGGTGATGTGAAAATTGGATGGGTGTATGTTTCATTGAACAAAGTATCTTTGCTAGAGATAAAATGTGGGAAGAATTATGTAGTAATGAAGCAATGGGAGAGTCTGACAAAAGAAATGAAAAAGACATGTTGTATATGGAGGACTTCTAGATTAGCATTCAAGAACAAAGTTTATCTGGTGAATTATGTTTAATGAGAAAAATTGCATATGCATCAAATATTTATTTGATCCCAGTAAAATATGAAAATTAAATTGTGCAATTGGTGTTTCATTTTTATGGTATTTGAGATTAAACCCAGTGAAAAGAGGTGTGTTGTATATAAGTGAAGATGAATGGGGATTGGGGTTAATAAATCCAGTTGTTTACACTGCTTCTTTAAACTTGTAGACATTATTATAATGGGTAAATAAAGAGGATAACAAATTATTAGTGAAAATGTTTAAATAAAAGTACAAACAATTTGGGAGGTGATGAGAATAAGTAAAAGAGATAAAGATTACAGTACATTAATGATGACATTACAAGTTATAAAGAAAAAATACAAACATGGAAAATGAAAACTGATGAGCTAGAGAATAATGGAAGGATGTTGTATAATAATGTGATGAAACAATGTTATTATGTAAGTCCGTGGGAAAATTTAACAATGGAAGTGATAACATCCATTAAAGTAAGGGAAAAGTAGTGTACTATGATTGTAGTGTATCAGGATTTCCTATGTAGATTAATAATAAATAAGTTAACAGTGAAGAAGAATATGATATTTAAAAAGAATGTTGAAATGTTGTTTATTTTATGCAGAGGAAAAATAACATACATACCTCTCAACTGTCTAGATATTTACAGAATTTCCAGATTTTTTTGCTTCATATTTTTGGTCTGTTCCTCATAAGCTGTGATTTTTTGGACTTTTGCGGCAAATCAGTGAGGAATGAATTCACTAAATAATGACAGGCATTTCACTTTTAGACATCATATCCTTCTGAAAATACATGGTAACTCAAGACCTTTTATTTTAGCAATTTTCTAAGTTTATAAGAGTGATATTTAAAATTTGTCTTTATTTTGGGGGCTTTGTCCTCCCTTTATTTTTGAGTATGAAAAAATGTTTTGAGAATATTAATAACACCAACAATATAGATATGAGTATGATTATGTATTGATATTATAAAAACAAGAAGAAATAATATGTGAGAAAGGTAGATAAGAATTTATTTTATGTAATATGTGTTATATGGCATGAAAGACTAAATTAAATTTTGTTTAATGGGAAATGGATCTTGGCTGATATATTCTGAAAAATTAACTCATTGATGTGGTTGAAGGAGTGGGGGTCAGTTATGGAAGAATAATAATGATGAAGGTATATAGGATTATGTAGTATGTAGTTGTAAATATTTATATTTTGTAAATACATAAATAATGATTTGTTTATGTTGTATTAATTAAAGGATCCCTTGTCTTTTTGATAGGTGCTATGGGATCTTTTAATCTATCTGAGTAACCACCAACCCAGTGGTATTACATTGGGACTATAATGGTAAGCAGATGGGACTGTGGTTTAAAGTCTTATTTGAATGACGACACACTCAAGAATGCAGCACCCCTCTTATGCTGCACTGCAGGATCAGCACTCCAACTACCTGGTGTAGGAACACTTTTATATTGAAGGTAAATGCACTAACTGTTACACCACAGACATTGCAAGTAAATTACATGTCTTTTATTAATAGATTTGGAAGAACTACATGAAACTGTGTAATAATCACTAGCATAATACCATGCAATCCAGCTGTGTGCATAAATGCTAAGTCAGTATGTACAATTTCTGCATAAATCTGTGTTAGCCCCCAGTAATCAAGCAACCACACCTCTCCATCTTAGGTTCATAGGTTCATAGGTTTATGCTAGGCTATCTGCCCTAAGGCATTTATAAGCCTAGCCCAAAGTTTTGTGGCTTATGCCACCCCTTATATGAAAAAATACTGTACCCATTAGTTTGTTGTGCCTCTGTCCAGCAGTGACACAGAGATGATTCCTGGGATAAACCTACGATCTCCCATCCACAGGTCAAGATTTCTCTTGAGCAGAGCCAGCGAGGTGCTCTGCCTCACATGGACCAGGATTTTATTCCACAGCATAGGGAGTCTCTGAGTGATAGATCTATCCCTCCAGCACATCCTATTTATACCCATGCTAAGGTTTAAGTCGCTTGCTCTAGTGGTTTTGTTGGATTTGGATATTTTGAGGTGGAGCATGTCCATTAATTCCGGGTTGGACATGGCCTTGTATGTCAGGCACATGTCACCTCTGAGCAGACGGTATGTGACTGAATAGAGCTGGAGTTTCTTCAATCTGGCAGCATATGACAGAGTTTGGAGTCCCTTTATCCTTTTGGTGAGGAACTTTTGGGGTCTCTCCAATTGCTGCAGATGTCGGGTGAGATACATCCCGAATGGGCATTTTAATGTGCATTGACTCCAACTGTGAGGGCATTCTCTCTAAGCAAGCTAAAAGAACTAAACATACCTGCATTGAGGAATCTAAAGTTTTTTCAACCTGCATTGAGGAAACTAAAGTTTTTTAATTCTGCATTAACAGCCCTATAAAGGTCTGTGCCAGCTCCCAGCTAATAAGCAACCACATTTGTCTTTTCTAATGTGCATTGTCTTCAACTGTGAGGGCAGTCTCTCTAAGCCAGCCAAAAGAACAAAGGATACCTGCATTAAGGATTAGCAGGTCTTTCAGTCTGCATTAATAGCACTGCATGTTGTTTTTATATAACTACTACAAATATTTTTAATGCTCCTCAAATTATTTTATTGGTGTTTGGCCTATTGCTGTTCTGACCACTATTCATATGAACACATGCCTTGGGATGTAGTCAGCACCAACCACTCAACTCTGGCCCCAGTTTAATAGTACCTTTTTCAAATGAATGACTGAATAAAAGTTATTTCTGCAGTCAGAAAATCTATTTTTTTTTTGGCCAAGCTACGGTATTGCCATATGCATACCCTCCTTCCTCAATGTTAAACTACTTCTTAGTAATCTAAAACTAAGTCCACACAAAATAATATATGTGTTGGCCCTTTATAGCCACCTGGAGACAATGTCAGCACATTGCAAGACACCCTATCTTGGCTATCTGATAATGTACACACAGACACAATTATACTAGGTGATGTTAACATCAACAGGTCAAGTCTTATCTCTAAGATAATGACTGCTAGTAAAAAACTGTACAGTTTCTCTCATATAATCCTACAAGAATCAACCTGAAAAATGGTAAAGCTACAGCCCTGGACTTATTATTAAGTAGTCACTCTAGCAATATAAACTCCCATGGCACCATACCTCTCAATCTCACAGCAAAAGAAATCTGGACAAAGACAGAAAAAAAATGGGGGACAAAGGCCCAAAAGAGGAACAGATTTTAAATGCTGCTCCTATAAACTTATAAAATTGATAAAATGACAGATTTGTCATCATTATATATTTTCTCTAGGATATGATTTCTGAAACTCAGATTATCTGTCATTATTTAATATTATTTAGTGACTTCAATCCTTAATGCTTTGCCAGAAAAAAACCCCACAAATTTTATGAGAAACAGACCAAAAATAAGAAGCAAACATCTGGACATTCTGAGAAAATCGTTATCGTTGAGAGGTATGCATGGCACCTAAGCTAGTACACTTAGTGACCACCTGCCTATATATGCCAACAAGAGAATGGCATACTTCTCCCAGGGAACCACATATAAATCCAGTCACAACATGAACAGCTTTGAACCCACATCTTTTTAACACCTCATTACAATCTCACAACTGGAACATCCTAATGATCATGCTACTAGATTATGCTGTTGTCTATTTTAATAAGATATTTATGGAACTGTTAAATAGCATGGCTCCTTTTAGGCTTAAAAGAGTGCAAAACAACCCCACTCTCTGGCCCATTCCTATTACTAGGAAGTTAATGGGGAATAGAGATAAAGGCCGGAAGGCATGGCTTGATAATAAAATAAAAAAAACAATTTTCAACAATATAAATACTTACAGAATAAAATCAAATGCCAGATTAAACTTGACAAGAAACTTTATTACTCCATTTTGAGGAATAGATGCTAAAAACATTGCAGACAAATCTGGGCCATCATATCTAAAATATTACATCCCGGATCAAATGGACAAACAAACTCCAATCCTGATTGCTCCACAGAAAAAATAGCAAATGCTTTCCTTGATCCCTTTATCTTTAGCATCACTAAACTACCTCACAATGAATCTCAACCTCTTCCAATAGTCTTACCACATCCCACTCACTCTCACCTCCCAGTTCCATTAATACTCACTCTTTCTCCTTTCAACTGGCATCTCTCATAACATTCAAGAAATACCTCAAACAAATTAAACCGAGTACACTTGCTCCAGATGGAATTCCTGATGATTTCTTAAAATAACAGCCAGCTCAATTTCCTTCCCAGTATCCATGGTCTTCTCAGGAATCACATGTCCCAGCCTTATGGGAAAAAATCCCACATCATCCCACTTCACAAGGGAATTGACTCCATTGATATATCCAACTTTAGACCCATTGCCATTCTATCTACTCTTTCAAAAATCCCTTTAAAATGCATTCATACTCAATTAATGACTCATCCTCCTTACCCAGCAAGCAACATAGTATCAGACCAGTGCATAGTACAACCACAGCTCTTACAAACTTCACCAGCACTATTAACCCTGCCAGAGACAAATGCCAACTGGTTTCTGCCATGTTTCTGGATCTCTCCAAGGCCTTCAATATCATTTCCCATAGTCTTCCTCTAAAACAACTCCCTTAATCTGACCTATAAAACACTTCCACCAACTGGTTCTCCAGCTACTTTTCCAATAGACTCCAGTCAGTTAAATGGATTAATTCTTACTCATCTGTTCTACCCATCAAAACAGGTATCCCCTAAGGATCAATACTGGGGTCAGTGTTTTTCAACATATTTGCCAACAACCTACACTCATCCAAATGCATTGTACTCCTTGAAAAATCTTCTGACAATTCCAGATTAATTTCTTCTGCTATTAACATGATTACTCTGCAACATCTCACCTAAGAGTCATTTCAGTCATTTCATCAGATGAACAGATGAAAGCTGTCTTACTAACTTCTATTCAATCCAAAAAAAAAAAAAAAAAGCTGCCCTTATATACCTCAAACAAAATTTCTCAATAACAGCATCTGATAACACCCCTACATAAGTCATCCCCCGTACCAAGCTACTAGGCACAACAGTTGATGGTAACCTGAAATTTGACTTACACGTGTATATGATTATCAAAAAAACACACCGAAAATTTGAGATCTCTCTATAGAACAAAAAAACTACTTAATTGATTCATCCAGGAAATGCCTGTCTTCTGCACTCCTACTCCTCATTTTACTGTATGGCTCCCCATCACTGCTTAACCTTCAAGATTCATTCCAAAATAAACTAAATCAGTGCTACAACAGAATAGCAAAATTTCCCACTAACTTAATAAACAGAACTCATCACTGCTTAGCCCTAAAACAGCTTGATTTGCTTGAAGTACCTAAGCAGCTCAATTATACACAACTGCTCCTAGTCTACAAAAATAATATACAAACCAGAATGGATCCCATTCAGCAAACTAAAATACCAAAAGACTGAATCTCAAAATACCTAAAACTCAAAACATTGAAGAATGGAATTTGTCCCTTCCCCACTGCTATGTGACTTGGAGTTGGTATATATAAGTAGCAGGAGGTATGAAGCATCCATGGTGCTTACCCCTGCATTAAAAATGTTTTCAATATTTTGAATTTTAGTATTTTGAGATTCAGTCTTTTGGTTTTTCAGTCTTCTGAATGAGATCCACCTGAACAAAACAAAGCTCTGCTAGACTTATTGCACATATAAACCCCTGTTAGGCCACATTGATACTGAAAAAACATACTCCTCACTACCTACAAACCACAACTGTCAGCAGGAACCTCTATCAACTCCAGCTATGTAGCTCACTCCAAGATCTCTTAAACATACTAGCAAACTTTCCAATTTTAAAGCCAATCCAAAAAATATCTATCTGACACCTAGAACTGTCTACGCACAACTCTCAAAACAGATGCGTAACCACCGACTCACTATAACTATGCCTTTCTCACTCTGAATCACTAACACCTCCTTACCATAGCTGGTAGCAATGGTCTAACATCAAACAAAGCTCTCACTTTAATGATACCATGCAAACAAAATGCTCACTTTAATGACACCATGCAAACAAAGCACTCTCTTTAATTACACCATGTAAACGAAGCACTCACTTTAATGATACCACTCTACTAATGTATGCTCTTCAGCCAACACTTACTACTATTTATTTTCCTCTCTCATGTCCTTCCATAACACTCTTATCTTTCAAATAATAATCAGCTCTCTCGCCATGTCTCTAATTTTCCCTCCTACACATTATTAATCCTCATCCCATTCTACTACTCTGTCTGTTTTGAAAGCAGAATACTTTCCCCCACACATTATTAGAAATATAATTAATATTTTGAATAACTATATATTAGTTCACTCGACATAAGCTATCCACTTCTGCAGTATGGCTTGCTATTTACAGTACATATTCCATTCTTGACTGCAATTTATCCCAGTAATAATTCTGTAAGTGTATTTCAATCTGTTTGTGATGTTATCTGTTGTGGGACTTTTCTCCCTTTTTATATCATTGCTTATCGGCTACTGTAAAATGATTTTATGTGTGTTTTGTGGATCCTTTTCTCTCCATCTCATTATAAAATATTTTAGTTGTTGTAGGATTTTTCCTTCCCTTGTATATAATTACTCAGCTACTTCTTAAATGTTTTTTAATCCGCTAAGGAGCTTTTCTCCCCAGGCCTCCAGTGAAAATGGGTCATTGGTTCAGCCAGACTTTCCTAGTTATCAAAAGACAAATAAAATAAATAAATCTGACAAATTCCACATAAAAGATAACTTTTACTAATGCAAAGGTTGCTGTTGGCAAAGAGCTTTGTACTTCTGTACTTCAACTATAAATACAATGCCTTCTGCCCTTAAGAATACTTTGCTTGTATTGCATTAAAAAACAGTGGGCTGGTGATATTGTCATAACATTTCCTGGACTAGATCAGCTATGCAATAGGGAATGGCTGGCAAACAATTATGCCAGGTTCATAGTTACTTGGCATGCAGTCCTGGAGACCATTAAAGGAGCCTAACCCAAATTCTCAATTACTCCAAAGCATAAAGTGACTTGCTCAGAGTCACAGGGTAAGTAAATGAAGTTCGAAAGATTCAAACCCTGCACCCTTGTCACAAGAAGCAACATATCAACAATTTTCAGCTTTATTCTACTACACTAACTGCCACAGTTTAATTAAAGGCAGAAATCCTGTACATTCTGATCTTGTAGAGATGACTGTATCACAGTATCCTGGAAAAACGACTACATAATGGATGCTGAAGATCAGATGGTTCTGATCCTCACCCTCAATAATGCAGACTATATGGCCAGGTAAATGGCAACTCCTTTGCAGTTTCTGGAGGCTGTAAAGAAAGTACTGCAAACTATATTAGTAAAATGCGATACATTTAGAATATATCACAGAATCCAGGTCTAATAATGGATTAATTCATTCTTTAATGCAATGAATAAAGCAGGCTTTTGTTCAACAATCTACAAGTCATACAAAAATCAGAAATATTACTGCATTCAACATGCTGTTTTTTTTTTTTTTGATGGGGGATTACATGCTTACAGAAAACCTACATTTCATTTTTGACATCCCTATGTCTTCTCTATCATCAAGCATAGCTAACTCCTCTGAGATTACTCAGTAAGGTCTGACCTGCCAGAATGGATAGTGATGCTTTATCATTGCAGCATACACCTCTAAAGTCAGCAGTGCCAGATCATGGACAAATGGGGCCCTTTACAAAGCAATGAATCAGGTTCCTGCCTGGCATACCAATATTCCATTACTTGGTTGTTTGCTCACCATTTGCCATAACCTGTCAGATTCAATGCTATTTTCTTTTTTACTTTTACAATTATCACAGAGATTTGGATTTAATTTAAAGACCCTTTCAATTTTTACAAAAAAAACGCTATTTTCTAAGCAAAACAAAATGCTGTCATATTGAAAACAAACTTGACATAAGATACATTTCTCTTCTCTTGAAACTCCCAGTGAAAATGCATCTGGCAACCCTTTAAACTGCAAGATTCATGCAGAGATTCATCCATAAAATAGCATTTAGTGAAGTACTAATTACCATTTATGTGAAGGGTGCTGGAATTCAAAAGACAAATGTGTAATGCATTTGCTTACAGACTAGATCAGCCCACTGGACACGTGTCCCTTTTCAGTAGCCACCCAGGAGTATTGTTGAGTAAAGTAACTTAGCAGACTCACAAAGAAGACACATAAGGGGTGTGGCAATCAAACCATGTACAACAGGAAGCGGCTGTTTAACAGCTTATAGTTTTACTCATCTATGATAAGTACTAGACAAACTGCTGCAACCCAAACTATGTACTCACATTATCAGACTGTAATTCTCAGTGATTTACACAAGAAAAAAAAGAATTAAAGATGGCCCGGCTGTTGGTGTGGAAGATTACGATTCTTGATCCAATATTTAAGGTTCAGGGTTGACTCTAATCAAGCCACTTAACTAGAGAGTGCACCCCAAATGGGGCACTACACACACGCACACACACACACACACACACACACACACACACACACACACACACACACACACACACACACACACACACACACACACTCACACCCCTGCAGTCACTTGTACTTAATTCCAAAGCTACTATTCCATGCTTGTACTGATTCAAATTCCAAGCTCAAAACATTGGCTGCTGTTCCATGATCACCCATTGCACAGTACGTTCAACTACCTCATTACAGAATCTGTAAAGTTTCAGAACATATCAAATCTCCCACACTGCAGCATACTCTTCAGCAAAACAATGTACATGCTGACACTGTGTATGCACTTAGTTTTTTAAAGTGAAAGTAGCATGCATATTTTGTTAATTTTTTTATGCCACCTAGGCTCCTAGGCAACGCCAGGTCCCAGGCAGCTGACTAGGTCACTTTGCACTGGATCTATCTCTGATTGGCACCAACATTAAGAAAAGGCACCAACATTAATAAAAACCTGCTAGCCAATAAAAACTCTATCACTCAAACATCCCCCCCCCAAGAGCTGCAGCCTAGCCCAATCCCAAAATAACCTTAATACCATGGATGTCTAGAGTATGCACCTAATCTTGTCTGTCTTGTACAATGAATATAACCCTGGCAACATTCTATGGATTAATATCAATTATTCAGTACTGACACTGGGATTTACTGCTCATAATAAAACCCGAAAAACATGCTCTGCAGAACCCGACATCCTGACATCTTTCTGACTTCATAAGCCTTAGTCACATAGTGTCCCAGAATGAGAAGTCTCAAAAAATGAACTCAGCAACCGACAACTCTAGAAGACTGTCCAAAAACACCCAGCTGTGGTGACCGGAGAATGCCACTGAGCAAAAAAACATACTGCCAGTGCCAAGAATAAAACATCATTTTCACTGTACAAAATTCTGCTGAATGACCTGAGTTACATCAAAGATTTTAGTCTGTTCCTCATAAATCAGAGATTTCTTAAAATATCCTCATAGACGGAAGTCAGTAATTAATGACAGCCATTGAAATTCAGACCATGTCCTTCAGAAAAAAGCATACTGAAGTACAACTGCTATACTAACAACATCTATATGTATGAAAATAATACTAAACATCAATTCCATTTAGTGTTTGCACACCCATAGTTATGACTTTGTCAAGCACTTACGCTAAGAAATTGATAGGTGTATCAACCAAGGACTACATCAAAGGACCAAATGCAACCCCAAAAAACATATTACCCCAGACTTAAAGAACTGACATCAGAAAAAATAACACATAACACAAACTGATGTCTGAAATGGTATTGAATTAAATATTCAGAACCATCTGATTTACTGGCAGCTGAAAACCTAACAACAGTCCCCAGTATCACAAACAAAGCCAGAATACATACTGGTTAATAATCAGTAAAACTAGCAAACAAGAATTCCTTAACAAGCATCCAATATAGAATGTTGCTACAAACCTAGATAAGTAACTAGCTGCCCTGCTGATCTGATAGCAACACCCCTAAGCTCATGTTAAATACCCAGAATTGGGAAACCAACTTTCCTCCTGTAACACTTGTAGAGTTGGGACAAAGCCATACATTGGCAAATGTTGTTTATCATGCTACTGGAAAATAAACACATTCACATTATGGACCTTATATATGATAATTTATGACTATAAAGTAAGCATTAACAATTAATGTTAGAGATTTACTTTTAAAAATGAGATGGATTATTTATCTCGGGATATGTTTATTTTGTTACACTCAATTAACAACTTCCTCTTATTTGGAAATTATATACTTGAAATTTATCCTCAGAGCTTTCTATATATCTGATGATGTATCTAAAATGGGAAAATTATAAGACTTCTGGAGGGGGTGCAAGAAAAGATTTAAAGCAGAGTAGAATCATATATTTGTTGATTGGGGTCTATATCACGTAGTCGAACTTTTAAAACTTCGAACGTCATATGGGTCGACACCATATGATCGAATATTTAAAAGTTCAAATGTTTCAGTGGATATCTCTGTACAGTGGAAAATGGGAAGATTTCCCTTTCTGCACTGTAGTGTGATCTCAGAGTTGGTATATTTAAAGAGCAAGGGGTGTGGGGTGTGAAGGGGGGCTTGCCCCCCTTTTTAAACCATTCAGGTAGTTTTTTCCTTTGGTTTATTTTATTTTATTACATTTTCAAACTTTTAAAAGTTCGATCATATGGTATCAACCATATGACGTTCGAACTTTTAACAGTTTGATTATGTAATATAGATGCGTTGACTGCTTGGTACTAAAAAAAACTGGAAAAATTAAATATTTTTCCAAATATGGGTACATAAAGAGTTTTTTCTATATTATTCTAATTTGTATAAAAGTAGATGATGTGTTTTAGCAGTTGCAAGGAAACTATTATAAAATAATTGGATGAAAGACTGTATACCAAAGTTTATTAGACTCTCAATAACTGTTAAAGAATATGCATGACAAAGAAATAATGTTACCAAAATTGAAAAAATATATACATCAAAATAGTAATTTTAAACTCTGGCCAAAATTATTGATATAGTTAGATAAGACTAAAAACAATTCTTCATTTTGTTAGTATATTTGAAATTAATCAGTTTGGTATTATATACAAATAAAATAAGAAAGAACTACTTAATAAGTGTCTAATATAGGAGAATACGCTCAAAATAGTTTATATAGTTAGTTAAGATGTCTAAGAATATTAAATTACATTATATAAAATTACAGCTATGTAGTTTACATTTATGTATTGAAGCTTTTTTTTTTGATAATGACAGTTGGTCATACTTAATGAAATATGTAAAATATTAGTTCAACTATTGCAAAATATTCTTTTTTCAATTAGTATACTATTTAAGGACAAAATTAAAGTGAACGCTTTTAAAGTAAAGTACACTAATTAAACAGTATTATCCATATCATGTCATGGGGTTGCATTTAATCAAAAAAAGAGAAAAAGAAATAAAAAGAATGTAGGATACACAGGACCAGAAATTATTTTACTATTATCTTATTTATCATTATTTCAATGGTTCTAACACAAATATCCCACAACCCCCCATCTACTGTCCTATCTTGTATATCCAATATCAACCAAACAATTGTTCAGTAATAAAGAATGTTTGCTTGACTTCCCTCTCCCCATCTTCCCTCTGCCCATCCTCTCTTTACCTTTAACCCTTCAATTTGCTTAAAAACTAACTTCTACCCTGTTTCTTTTCCCTTGCTGTCCTTCTATGCTCTGACCTACTTCTCCCATCTCTCCCACCTCCTCTTGACTGTCTTCTTTCTTTTCCTCTCTTCACTTCCTGACTTCTGCCTTGTCCCTATAATTTTATCTTTCATACTCCTTCTACTTCTCTACCCTTCTGAGCTTTAACTGTTATCTATATGGCTGATGCCTTACTGCATAACCTTTATGTATTAGGTAAAATTGCTTTGAAACCGGCAGAACATTGTGTATGAGTTTAAACTGTTTGAGTTCCTTAAATGTATGTTGATTTTATTAACAAGTTGATTTATATTTATATTTTTATTGTATGTCTTTATTAACAACTTGTCTATCTGTCTTTATTATATTATGTGTGGAGCTTTTCTCCCCGGGCCTCTACTGAAAATGGACATATATCCAGCTAGACTAGCCCGGTCAACAAATGTAAAATAAAAATAAATAAAATAAAAATTGATCAATTTTAATTTACAGACTGTTCCAATAATGTTCGTGTAAATAAGATACTCATGGCAGTTAATTAGAAACACCAGAGGTATGAGCTTTGTGTCTAAGGTAGTAAGAAAGAACTTCTATGTTGCTTAACTCATAAATAAGGGCATGGCATCTAGGTCTAGAAAGGTCATCATACCATTGCAGTCTGCCCTCATCAGGCCCATCAGAGAGTATAATACACCTGGTATGTACTTGACCAGACACATGCAGCAAATGGAACAGCCACAAAGATTCCTTTCTAAAGGAATACAGGGAAAAACACAATGCCCTCAAAGCCCTGTTTCTTTACTCAGTATCATACAGACTTCTGACAGCTGATCTTTGCCTGGCATACAAGGTATCCCTGGACTCTGTTTTGATGAATCTTTTATACATATGCAAAACAAACAGCATCATAGCTACTATATTAAAAGACCTAAATCTTGTTTGCGACATAAATAGGATATGCTAGAGAGACAGATATGTTTCTCAAAGAATTCCCATTCACTGGAACAGGCTCCCTCCCCATGTGAAGCACATTTCCTCCCTATTGCTCTTTAAATGCAATTTGGACCACTGGATGGGTAATCCTAAAATCATTCATGGCCTGGTTCCTATGTCTCTAATGGACAGAGGTAGACAGTAAATCATCCCCAAAAATTATTTTATTTATTTATTTATATTTTGTTTACTGGAAAAGTTCACTGGGCTGTTCAGAGCCCATTTTCAGTTGAGGCCTGGGGAGAAAAACTCCACAGTACAAGTGCAGAGGTGAATATATACATCGGGAATACAATTCATATTCATTCAATATATGCAAAAAGGTTAGCAAAATAGTTGACAAAATTTGGCAGCCAGGTAACAACAAGTAAAAGAATAAATATTACATGAATTTTCAAGATATTACAGCAGTGAGCATTTTCACTGAATATTAATATTAGATAGGAAAAAATCAGTTGTAATGATTATTGTAATGAGACTCGGTACAGCTATAATTCCAGATAGAAGACAGGTAGTCACATAATGAAATTTTGAAGAGGGCAGGATTCTGGATTGTTCTAATAGATAATGGTAAAGCATTCCAATCTTTGACTATGGAGCAAGAGTAAAGAAGCTGGCCTGGTAGAAGATTTTGTTTATGTACCTGCAAGAATTGCTGATTCTTGGATCTGAGAGACCTCGTAGGGCAGTAGGAAGTAAATATTCAGCTAGAGGCAGGGAAATCTGAAGTTTTAAAGATCATTTTGTGTGCTGTAGTTAGTTGCAAGTAGGAGAGATAGTGTGGTAGTTCAAGCCATAGAGGGAGTGCAGAGCAGAACAGTGATGGGTGGAGTATTTGTAGTTTGTTGTGAATTTGGCAATTTTGTTGTAACAAGTCTCAAGTTTTGCTTTTAGATAGGATTGGAGGTTGGTAAGTAGAGAGGTGCTGTAGATGAATGAGGGTTGTAGGTGAGTGGAAGCAAAGGTTTGTTTGGTGGAGGGGCTGAGGAACTGATTATATCTGTAGAGAATTCTCAACATTTGGTGAGTTTTGTGGATGTTATATTGTATGTGCAGGTCAAATTTCAGGTGTTCATCTATAGTGACTCTTAGCAATTTTATGTGGCTAACAACTTTGATTGTAGTGTTACTGTGAGAAAAAATAATGAACTGGGTTTTGTTTAATGGATTTGTTTACTTAGGGGTGAATACAATCAATCAAATAAAAATCAATCTTGTGGGTCACATTTGGGTTGAACTGCTAGGTTTTTAAGGGCCCTAGTGGTCGTTAGCCTAGTATCCACCTAAGAGCCAGTTAATTATCATTTGCTATAAGTACAACAGCTCTAAGATTGTGATCACTTCTTACTTCAGTAGTTAAAGACTAAAGTTGAGTCTTAGCACAGATAGGTCAGAAACCCACAATGACTAGTCCTGTAGGATGTATTGTCACAATTGACCTTTAACATGCATTTTAGTTTGTAGTACTTCACAGTTAAATAGATATGAATCCTTTTGCAAGTTATCTGTCTGTGTTGCATAGAAACAATCCCAGTTTTTCCTTAGATTTATGCTGTTTGTTTTATTTTATGGAATAGTGCAGTGATCTCTGTCGACCAGTTATGGGGACAGGCCGCATATAAAAAAGAATCACAGTTTTCAGAAAGAGATAAAATTACAAGTTATCTTCAAAATTAAGCACACGTGGCTTACAAAGAGCATCCAAAATAAAGTAATTCATCTTCCACTTCTGCTGAACTTGCAGAGTTGCTGCCATTTGCAGCCCTTACACTCAGTCTTTAGTATGTCACAAAATAAATATATTGGCAATTCCTTTAACTTTACAATAACTTGGATAGCATAGGCCCAGCTCAGTATTCTAACTGTACACAACACTTTTCAGCAATGTAGAAAAAGTGAGCCTGTGTTTTAAGTTGTATGTCACTTACATTTTCACATGCCATTTTTAAACTGTAATCTCCAATAAAACAATTGCATGCAAATAATCATGACTCAGAAGTCCTGTATGACCAACTATATAACCTTTTCTCCCTAGCTGCCATAATTGGCACAAAACACGCTCTTTTTCAAAGTCAAGCTGTACCAAAATAACTCTAGGTTTGCCATGCATCATCCCAGATGCAATCAATATTAATAGATGTTTTTTTCTCAATATCTAATGACAATTTTGTAAAATCTGTCCATAATTATGTTTCAGCTTATACAAATTCCATTTATAACTTAGTTTCCTACCTGTATTCTAGTCAGCCTCAGATTATTATCACTTTGGAACATTTCCTCTATTGCTGTCATGTGTTGATCCACATTTTCTGTTTGAATTAGTTCTTCCATTCTGGTTTGCACTTAACTACCTTTTTGAAAGGTTTCATTGTGAACTGTAAACCAGGAAGGAGCTTGATATTGTCAACATCAATTATTTGTAGTTTTCTTATACTTTCTCTCAACAGTTCTAATATGTGCCAGAAGCCAAACTGTACATTTTCCAAACCATTGCTACTTGCTCAATACTCAGTGGAATCATTTATACCATTTTTGGAATGCTGTTCCAGTGGCTGCTACTCCTATCAATTGTTATCTTTGCACATTTCTTCTTCTAAGATCCTGCTCACTTTCCAGTTCTTCCTGCCATCACCCATCTAAAGAGACATTCAAAATGAATCTAACTAGTTCATGTTGAATAACTTTATACACTGACAAAAACATGACTTTAGTTAACCACAATGCACAGCATAACCAGCAGAGTCAATCAACCTTTTCAAGAACCACAAGACATTTGCATTGTGTTGCTTAGTTTTGATTATCCACACAGGCATGTGTCGGGATACATAGTGGTCAGTAGCTACTGTGTACATTTATTAAATATTGTGCAAATTATGTACATGGTGGGGAAATATTGATAGAAAGTCTAGAATTGCAAAAGCTCCTTGCAGTCTTGTTAAACCTTCCTCACATTACGTATCTTTGGTAAACATCATGTGATTTATATTGTACTGGGATTGTAGTATATGGATATGATGCTCTGGAGTACTTGCAGTACATAAGAGCCAATTAAAAACTACAGAATTTATTATAATAAACTTAGAACACTATGTTATCATATGTCATTTTCTCAGCACAATGTGCTGTGACTTTTTAAGCAAAAATATTTAAACATCACCGCCATATTGTTCCCCATGTGCAATGATTATCCGTTGCTTACAGTGGTTGTCTATGAGATCAGTTAACACAGAGTAAAGGGCAGAGTTAAGTATTGTTTTTAACCAGCTTTCCTTTTCTATGAGTTTGTGCAATCTTAGAAGTGCTATATTTAGAGACTTGGTGTATAAGAACATATCACTCACATGGGGTGTATCCCTCTGAAGAGCACTATTTTTAACCATATGTGATATTCATATTGCCAAGTTCCTGACTGTGTGGTATTTTAATAATTTTGATGTTTTCATTACAATACTTTCAGTTGCTGTCAATCTTATAGAGTAAACTCTCATCTTGCATGAGAACTCTAAACTTCTCACATTTCACAATGAGTGTTGATCACAGGACTGGAGAATGTAAATATGAATTCAATGCTTAGGAATCTATGTTCCTTGAAAGCTTCTCACCAAAAGCACAAAAAATTGAACTTATGAGTTTACAAATACCATTCAGCAAAAACATGGCCACTACTGATTACCGCATCAATGGCAACACCCTCAGCACACACCCCATGGTGAGAGACCTGGGTACTCAGGTTGACAACAGTCTCACATTCAACCATTATGTAGCAGCTGTGGTCAGAAAAGCCTTTTACTTGGTTCATCTCATAAGTAAAGGGATTGCATCCATAAAGAAAGAGGTTATTACCTCTCTGTACTAATCTCTCATTAAACCTATAATTGAGTATAACACCCCATTTGGTATGTACCTCTCCAAACACCTGCACCAACTGGAAAGGCCACAGAAATACCTCACAAAGAGAATCCATGGTCTCCAACACCTGTCTTATGTGGACAGGTTCAAATCATAACACTTTACTCTGTATCATACAGATTGCTCAGGGGTGATCTGTGTCTTGCCTACAAGATGCACCATATCCATAAGTCTAACTCCTCACACATTACCCACTCAATAGGCCTAAATCTAATATGTGACATCAGCAAAACCTGCTGGAGAGACAGTTTTGTCTCCCAGATGCTGCCTCGTCTCTGGAATAGACTTCTCATACATGTCAAACAGAGTACCTCGCTGACTCTCTTCAAGTGCAACCTTGATGAGTGGATGGGGAAGCAAACATTTGTCCCAGGGGTTCCACCTTTGTCCCTCATTGACAGGGGTGACAGGTGCTGACTGAGGTTTCCTTTTTGGGGATAAACCCTTGGCTACGCTTGTAAGGGCTCGAGGGCCATTAGCCTAGTAACCTCCTATGATCCCATGATCCTATGAACTGCAGTCAGGAGATGTGTATACTCTCTGAAACATCTGCTTTGGATGGTTTTGGACTCTGACTTGTAATCACTTACAGGGTTTAGTTGCATTATTACAGACCTTTCTATGAGGTTTACTATATGAGGCTGTAGCTAAGCAAATACAGTTCTAACACAGTCATTGAAACTTTATCTTTAAAAGCCAAGTACCACATGCCAATAAAGTTATAGGTTATTCAAGAGCAAGAAGTAAAAAGTCAGTACTGGCAAAAACAAGAAAAAGTAATGTTAATGTATAACATTTATTGATATATTTATTTAGGGAAGATTCCATGCAAGGCTGACAAGTGTAAAAGTTAAGCTCATTCTTAACCCTTGTCTTTTCATTAATATATAAAGCTTATTTATTACTTTCTTTGGAATCTTAGCTAAGAGTTCACCAATCTGTGTAAAAGACATGTTATAGAATGGGTATATGCTAATGCAGTATTTTGCAATGAGCGAACAGCAATCATATGATCTTGGATAGGGGACATAGAGAATAAATAAGGTATTAATCTCTATTAAGTTGTGTGTGTGTACATGTATGTGTGTGTGTGTGTGTGTGTGTGTGTGTGTGTGTGTGTGTGTGCGCGCGCGCGTCTCCCTCTCCCTCTCTCTCTCTACATATATATATATATATATATATATATATATATATATACATATATTATGTATTTCCTTTAAAATATTGATGTTTTGTTACTGCATATGGTTGAGACCATATGGAACTTGTTTGTACTAAGATTGTGCTACAGTAGGGATCATGGAATTTGCCCTTTCCCCCATTGTAGTGCAATCTTGGAATTGGTATGATCACCGGGGGTGGGGGGGGGGGGTGATGGGGGATGCAAGGGTGCCTGTGTCCTGCAGAAATACAGTTTCATGTATTTTTATTGTTTTTGACATACATATGTTCAAACTAGGCTAAAAAGCCTATTCTCTGACATATGTCTATCCTCTAACATGTCTCATTTATGTTGCAAGTAAAGTTTAAGTCCCTGGATCAGGTAGTTCCAATGCTATTTGTTTTGCAGTTATGCAAGAGGTCCATCAGAGTTGGATCCTGGACTGCCTTTTATGACAAACATAGAACAACCCCCAACAGTCTGTTGGATAGAGAGTATATGCAGAGGGCTTTGAGGTGATCTGCATAAGACATGTTGTTAGTGCCCTGTGTTCTTGTTATGAGGAACATATGTGAGTGTTCCAGTTGTTGCATATGCCTGGTCAGGTACATCCTGAAAGGAGCACTGTACTCAATGATCAGTCTGATGAGGGCTGAGTATAATGGAATGATGACTTGCTTGGATCTAGATGCCATAACCTTACTTATAAGTGGAGTAACATGGAATGATTTCCTTACTACCTTAGAAACATGGTGGTTGAAAGCCAAGTTACTGTCTACAAATGTCCCCAAATCCATGACTACTGAGTCTACTCTTGTGATGTTGTGTGACTTAGGTTGTTTCCTGGGAGTAGCCAACCTCACAAAGGCACTAGTATGCATTGTAAAACATATATAGGGCACGTGTTATTTGTGTGTGCTAGCCCTTTATGGAGGATATTAGTGACTTGGTGGAATTCTATAACTGCTAACAGTTGCAATCATCTGCATGCTTGGACATCCAGAGGCATGTGATGATGACCTTGAATTCCAAGAAATAGATATAAAAAAAGGAAATGACACAGTGACCCCTGGCAGTGGTGTAACTACGTTACAAGTGCCCTGAGGCAAACTTTTCCTAGGTGCCCCAACACCCCCCCCCCAGGAACCCAAGCCATTGAGATGACCGAAGCCAAAGAAATCACATATAGTCATGTTCGCTTGACCTATGACAGTGGCATAAAACACTGAAATCTGGAGACGTGCTATTTCAGCAAAAAGTAAAAAAAAAACAATTATAAAACAGTACATTATATAGATACCAGAATGTGAATTGTACCTCTATTGTTCAATCCTACTCCTAGAATGACTTCTTGCGGACTTTGCTATCAGCAAAACTATCAATGACCTTGTCAGTGTCCACGTCTTCCAGGTGTCGGCTCTCAATCGACAGAATGGCTAAAGAATTAAGTTGAACCTCAGACATTGTACTATGCAAGAATGTCTTTATCAACTTCAACTTCGAAAAACTTCTTTCAGCGCTGGCAACTGTCACAGGAAGTGCCAGATACAGCAAACAAGCAGTGATTATATCCGGAAAGCTGGAAGATGATTCTGAATGAGTTATCAAGATGAATTCGGCCAAGTCCTTGATAGATTTCAGCGCTGACAATGTGACACTGAAAGTCATTTTGAGCAGGGGCAGTTGGTCAGACAGCTCATCTGAAATGTCATCCAAGTACTCCGTAATCAGACTCTTCGACATCTTCAGCAGTTCATCATCATTCGTTTCAGTAATAGTCATAGGTTTCAAGCATGTGAAGACTTGGTCAGTATCTCGCAGTGACTTGAATCATGTTGTTATCTGGACAATAGCGTAGTCGATGATTCTGTTGAACACTTCGACCTTATAGCGCTGTTCTGCTGACTCCAGTCTGCAGTCATTTGAACGTTCAATGCAAAACTTCTTGGCACGAGAAACCCTCTCTGAACTGTCAAACTCGGATGGCATGCCCCGACTTTGAGCTAGCTCCTTGGCTGAGAACAAAACAGTCTCCCAGTTGTTGCAAAGTTCACTCAGGTCCTTCAGTAGTGATTCCAACAGAACACAAACAGATGTGACATCAGATTGTTGTGACTGCATTTTCTTGGAGATAATGTCTAGTGATCCCAGAATGCGCGACAGTAAAACAATGTTCATCATTGATGAAAAGCGTTCAAAATATTTCTTCAGCGACGATGCCTCGCCTTTCTCATTACTGTCCTTGCCAGTCAGTGATAACACAGTCAACAGTTTCATCACGTCGAGAAACCGGCTGCAAAGAGATATCAAGGCTTGATTCCGTGATGACCAACGTGTAGGACAAAGTCACTTTAATGTAAGTGAGCAGCAGCTACTATCTTTCTGTAAGCGATTCCATCTGCTAATAGCACTGAGGAATACATACAGCTTTTCCAGCATGTCAAAAAAGTTCTGAATGTCCTTCACATTCTTAACAGCATCGTTTATGACTAAATTTAATGCATGAGCACTGCAGTGAACATAACGGTCTTTGGTGCTTTCTGCTTCTTTAAAGACTGGACACCCTTGTAAGCACTACTCATTTTGGCGGCTCCATCATATCCTTGACCGCGAATCTTCTTCAGGTCAGTGACACTTTCAATTTCCTTTGTAATTACAGATGCCAAATCTTGACCCTTCTGGCTTTCAACATCAGTGAACCCCAAGAACGATTCCTGGATATGCAAGCTTACCGGCTTCCCTTCGTCATTCTTTTTGACAGACACATACCAAAATATTTTGCTCAACTGATCCATCTTTGAACAATCCACTGTTGTATCCATTATAAGAGATACAAACGGTGCATCGGCCATTTTGTCTACGATCTGCTGCTTTACCTCTCTTACCAGAATGTAAATGATTAATTTTGAATCGACCCGCTCAAGTACTTGGTGATTCCTTTTGGCTGCTTCAGCAAGTTTTCCAAAACAGGATCGTACTTGGCAATTAAGTGAATGAATTCCAGGAAACATCCTCATGAGCCGGGCCTGTCATCCTCGGTGTAGCTGTCGTTTTCATGGTGACCTCAAAATGCGATGTTGCATTTTGACATGGTAATGATCAGATTCACTATGCGATCCACAACACAGCACCAGTACTTACGGTCTTGCATAATCTGTTTGTCGGTCAGGACATCGACAGTGACATTGTTCTTCCAATTAGTAAAAATCTGACAAACTTTTGCGTGGGTCACTGAATTTTCATGTATCTGTATGGAACGTGACAAATTCTTCCAGTTACAAGTACCATCAGTCCATGAATCACCAGTTCTTATCGTTGATGCAAACAGCCAACATGGAATGCAGTAGCACTTGTCACCAGCCGTGCTGTAGGACAACCATGTTCTTCTGAAACTCAAGCCAGACTTCGTTTTGCATGTGTAGAAATGTTCCTGGAAGCTGCGGCCTTTATTAAGACCTTCTGCCTGTTTCGGGAATGGACCAGGCGGCTGCAATGCACCACCCATCACAACAAATCTCTTTTCAAAAGCGCTTAATGTCTTGCTTCCAAAATATGCTCGGTCAGCAGAGGGTGGTAGCAATTCTGTGGAAGCACTTGATTCTGGTAGTTGAGCCTTATGTTTAGGAAAATTCTGTTCATTCAGGGCATCATCAGATTTGGAGTGAGTACTGGCATTCTTCTGATCGTCCTCTGGCTGCCAAATATCTTTGTTCATTATCCCTTGTCCTTCTTCCCGCTGTTCCAAAGTCACACTACAAGACGCTTGTGGAGCAATAAAGTATGCACTCAGTTTTGGTACTTTTTTCAGCAGTTCACTTTCTGCAACCTCTTTCTGTCTCTCTCGCTTTCTACGGTGAGTGCCACTAAGCTTTTTCTTGCCACCATCACGGGAATTCATACTCATCCTTCTGTCTGGATGCAAAGCAGTCAGAGCAACATACCACTATGCCAAATCAGCTGCTTTGTGAAAGAAAAATACTGTGTTACCACCATACATTTTACTACCAAGGTCCCTGTGCAAAACAGTCAGAGCAACATACCACTATATATATACTTGAATGAGGAAATCATGTATCTCATCTGACATTTTCTGTTGTGTAGAGACAGTGATAGTGCACTGTAGAAGAGAAGCTGGATGATGCAAGATAAGCAGCCCCCCCCCCAGATATATACTATGTCACCTCACCTCTGCTCTCTTGTAAATAAAATAATGCAAGGATAATGCAGTTGATGCTATCAGATGCACAAATATCATAAGAAGACTGACCCACATTCAAAGAAAATACATTTTGCCAGTGGCAGATAAATATTAACTCTGGGCTGTCTTCAAATTCATAGGCCCCTTGAACATGAAACATACACATGCTCTTTGATACATCTTCCTGACTGTATTACATTATATTCCTTGTACAATATAGTACAGTTGTTAGAGGGCATTTTAAGTGTATTGTTTTGAACATTTTTCTAGTAAACAATGAAACAAAATGCATACACCAATGACAAAACTGCCCAATTCAGAACATTTCCATCATAAAAAGTCTACTCAACGTTCTATAGTCCACCAGTATCAGTAAATATGCACAATCTCTGAAGTAGTGAAACCCACATTAAAGAAATCTGTAACTAATAAAGAGGTTGCTGCTAGCAAACAACTTTATATGTCATTGTTTCATCTACAAATAAAGTGCCTGTTGCCCTTGAAGAATAAATTGCCTTTGTTGCATGCATTAAAAACATAAGCTAGTAATACCGCAATAGGGAATGGATAGCAAACTGATAACAGGTTCATAGTTACTAGGTATCTTTGCCAAAAAGGACTGCAGCATCCACCCCCTTTCCAACACAGTACAGTATCAGCAATGCATCTATCTACTGTGGGGGTAGAACCCACAACCTTCAGCATCAAATATAGCCCCCAAACATTCAATGAATTCAGTTCTCACCACAGCTCTCAACCTCTTAGCAAAAAACATCCGGACAAAGCCAGTAATGGGGGAATATAGCCCCCAAACATATTCAGTGAATTCAGTTCTTACCTTAGCACAAAACCTGGATGAAGCCAATAACAGGGGGAATACAGTCCCAAAGATAGGGATACATTTCAAATATCCATCTTATACACTTAGAAAATTGCTAGAATAAAAGCTTTTGTGTTACCATGCACTTTCTGAAGAATATGAAGTCTGATATTCAAATGAGTGTCATTTTTTTAACATTTGTTAACCAGGAAAGTCTGACTTGGAACAAAAGCTAATTTTTAGCAGAGGCCCAGGGAGAAACACTCCAGGCACACACACACACACCTCTCACTCTGAAATCCCCCCCACACACACACACACACACACCTCTCACTGTGAAATCCCACACACACACCTCTCACTCTGAAATCCCACACACACACACCTCACTCTGAAATCCCACACACACACCACCACTGAACAAACAGAATGTTCACCTACAACAAAACAAAATGGGTTTCATGGATTTTGTCATAGTACAGCAAACCCTACCATTTTCACAAAAATGCACAGTACATCCAGCCACAGTGTTAGGCATAGATGTATTTAGTAATGAACACTTTATTAATCTTATATTAGCACAAAATGAAGATTTTACAACTTGACTAATGTGTATGGCAACAAATAGACCTAATCTGAAGCTTGAAACTTTGAATACTGACTGCAATATCAATTTATTGCCATTCAGTGCAATTAAATAATCATAGAAGAATTTGAAACCAGATACCACATTTATATATTGTATCACTACCTGTAACTTCTACAATAATTTCATCTGTACCTTTCTCTGCCAAAAAGCACTATACACAAATACAACTATCTGTATGTACATTAATTAATATATATATATATATATATATATATATATATATATATATATATATATATATATATATACATACATACATCTATATATGGGGCCCTCTCACTCTGAAATCCCACACACACACACACACACATACCTCACTCTGAAATCCCACACACACCTCTCACTCTGAAATCCCACACACACCTCTCACTCTGAAATCCCACACACACACCTCTCTCTCTGAAATCCCACACACACACCTCTGTCACTCTGAAATCCCACACACACAATTGCCTCACTTCGCCTCTCGTAGTTACGTCACTGTTCAACATACTCAAGAAGACAGTGTTGTGGGCAAAACATCAAGCACTCCCAATGTAACAGAGAACACTACAGTTGTGTTTTATTTTGGAGCCCAGAGAGTCTAATCAGTTTCTTGGCACATTGTGTTGATTACCAAAAACGTAAAGGTGTTCAACAACAACCAAGATGACTGCCACATCATGTTCACATACAACACACAAAGACAATAAAAGTAATCAATAACTTTGCACCAAAGTCTACATATTGGTCTTTAGCCACAGGTCCCCATCAGGCT